>NC_134643.1:129933942-130242053 GCF_030463565.1 Pelecanus crispus | reverse complement strand
AACATCTCGGAGAGGTTCTCGCATATGGAAGAACATGATGTCTGGGGTAAAAATATACTACATCGTGATTCTGATAGGCCAGCAAGCGCTGTAGTATCAGAAAGTTTGATCTCTCTCACCTGCTTTTATCAGCAATAACTCAAATTGCAGCTTTGCAGAGAGTGTTTCAGCAAGGCCTTTTAAAGTAAAAAAAAAAGGAATAAAACATGTTGCACATCTACTATGTAGTACTAGGACTCCCAGTGCTTTTGCAGGATTAGGCTGGCTGGGCTGTGGGTTCTTAATTTTAAACAAATAAAGTGTTGATTACCTGAAAGTTAGTCATGCTGTAGACTCTTTGGTGAGGATTTGCTTCACCTTGAGCTTCTTACTGGTCTATATTGAATTAATGCATTCCTAGTTTACTTAATTCAGAGGTTTAATCAAATTAATAGTCCACTTCAGATACTGGTGCAGAGTTTTCAAGAGCTAGTTGTTTAAAGTGACTGTGTAATTAATTGGAAGTCTTTTAATGTCTGCATGCCAGGTGTACCTAGGTAGCTATATTGTAATCAGTCTGAAGTTGGCAGTACAGAGTTCGTTTAAATGCAGGGCCTGCTGTTGAGCTGGTCATCCTGTCAGCTCTGTTCCAACTGCTTGCTGCTGCCTAATTTTACTTTTTAAAGCGAGTCTTAGACTACTGCCACTTTCTGCCATCTGTTTCAAGGGCACATTTGGATTCCCACTTCTCGTGTTAGTACCAAATTTGTTCGTTCTTATGGCTGCAGGCCCCCCAGCTGGTACTAAAGGTGCTTTTGAGCACTCCAGTGTGCGCTATTTCTTAAATAACGGTTGCTTTGTGCAGCACAAGCTACTTTTTGAACCACTCGAAAGCCGCTGTGCTTTAGTTTGAGCTAGGTAAGCAAGACGCGTTATATCGTACAACAGTACTGGTCCTTAACTGCTTATCAAATAGGCAATTACAATACTGATCCCTGCGCCAGGAATAGCCTTTTTGTATTTAGAATTCAATTAATTAGAATGAAAATGCTGTCTACACCATTAGACCTGCTGTTGATCATTCTCTTTAAATTTAATCTTCCCAAGAATATAAATTGTAAAAAGATGTATGTGATACAGCAGAAATTGTACGTTCTGTGTACAGCGCTACCAGGAAAGCAATGAAACTGTCACGTGAAGCTCTGTGAAGGAAGACGACTGAGAGCAGAAGCCCACAGTTTTGTTTTCCAAAGGGAAGTTATTTTGAGGCACTCCTGCAAGGCCAAGGGAGGGAGAGGGATGCAACGAAAATACGGCCTGCGCTGGGATCCTGTCCTCTCGAAGTGATGCGGGCAGGAGAGTCATTGTGCAATATTCAGCAGCAAGCAACTTTCAGCCAGGCTGGGAAAGGCTTGATGCAGTGCTGTCTGTAGGATTTAGGATATAACTGCTGTAGGGAGTGGTGATCTGGTCACCAAAGAGAGTTTCTCCTCGGGGAGCTCGGCCTCTGGCAAAGAGGGTGAGATGTATTTGATGGGGTCTGCTTCAGGGCTTAGTCGTGTACTGTCCAGTGTTTGGACTGGTGACTACTGCCCCCGGTAGAGTCCGGGTAGCTGTTCCCATGAAGTGCTGACCTTTCTGAAAAAGGAGAGAGTTCCGAGTCAGAATTGAAGCCTGAGCATTGCTTTTGGTAATTAGATTGAAAAGAGACAGTAAGCCATAAAATAAAGGGTGCTTTTAAGAGTCAGTATGCTGCTTTTTCTAGGTGATCTCCCAAAGTCTAAACTCGGCAGAAGGGAGGTATAATCTAGGCTTTGCGTATGCCTCAACGTTCCAGACTTCTCTGTGGCAGGCATGGGAACTTTCAAAAGTTCTTCCAGCCAACGCACTGCTGTTGCAACACACAGGCAAGGGAAGCCTAAAGCAGATCTGAAATGTGTAAATGTTATGTTCAAGTCTTTTTTTTTAAAAAAAAAAAAGGAAGTGGAAATGAGGAAACCATGTTGAAATGTAAATATTGAACAACGTTGCAAGGGATGGCTGGGATTTATGGGTCATCCTTACAGGAGGCAACAAGGACACTGCCAGAGTCTAGCGTAAGGAGATAAGCATCTGTCTCAAAACAAAACCCCCACAATAACAATGACCTTTGGAATCCTATTACTGACACAATTTTTTGGCTATGGTGAAGTGGGTGCTTTTGAGCTACAATTCACAAATATTCTCTAGAAACAATTAAATGTGCTCAAGTAAGGATTGGGGACTGTCCTGTATTTTTTATTTTCTCTTCTGCAGGCCCTGAACCATATTCTTAAGAATTTTCATCTTTACAGAGGGGGGAGAAGGGATCCGCACAAGGATTGCAGGACAGAAAAGGAGGCAGATGAAGGAAGACTGAAGTGGAGCTATAGGATTTCACATCCAGCAGAACAGAAGAAACTGGAATAAATGGGGAACCCAGAAGTTTATTTCCTGTCCTGTTCTGCCACTAATGCAAGGTGTTGCTATGGAGGAACTACATTTGCTTGCAAGGCACGCTAAACTATAAAGGGCTCCTACAGCTTGCGGAGCGAAGGATGGAAGAGAGTGAAAGCTAGCCCATGTACACAGAAGCGCTATCCCTGCAGGAGCGGGCGGTAGGTGGGGTGTCATGGGATCGGAGAGCAAAGGCTCCAACAACTCCCTTTGTGCAGAGCTAGCACAGACACCGGCACCACTGCTGCCAAACCCTCTCCAGGCACTGCTTGCAACCACGGACCACAGCAGGTCTCTGAACTAGGACCGCTCCTGGGCGAGTCTTTGGTCTTGTAAATGACTGCACTCTCCTTGTCCAGTGACAAATTTGGGTCCCTCCGCTTGTGTTCTTTTTTTTGGGGGGAGACCTCTCCTGTAGTCAGTGGAGCACCAGCAGATACTACAACACTTCCCATGCTTCTCAGAGACTCATGCCCTGGCACAATGCAGCTGCTGTGAAATCACTGTGCTGTTCTTTCTACTCAGACTTGTGTTACATGTGTCCTGCCTGACCGATGATGAGGTACAGGGTATGGAAAGTCCAGGTGACCACATTCCTCTCAAATAAACAGAGCAGAGACGGATGGCATGAAGCCATGCATCCAAATAGCCCGCTCCAGTGTGCTCTCCTACCTGAACTGCTGGAAAATCAATTGCTACAGATGGTGTCTGTCTATGATAGGCAGAAGATGGGTCTGCTGAAGGGCATCTAAAACAAGGAACAGATAGGCGGTGCTCTGAAACTGGAGCAATTCTCATAGATGTCTGTAACAAAATTAGCAGGAATTCTTTTCTAGGCTAGGTCAAAAAGGCATGCTAAACTGCATCTGTACTCAAGAGTGGTTGAGGACAGCTTTTAGAATATAAATGCCATCCTTAAATAGGGACTTACCTTGCCAGTGTGCTTTCAGAGTTTAGAGATTCTCCTATTGCTGAAGAACAGCTTCACGCTAAAGGACTCCGGCAATCAAATTTAGTAATGCCATGATGTCACCCAACATCACCAAAAATACATAGCCAAGTTCTCGGTATGAATACACATCCTAAAATATTTAGAATGCTTCATAAGGGAAGTAAAATTCATGGTTGCACCAAATGTTTTTATAAAGGCAGTTGAATTCCACTTTAATTATGTTCCAGTGCATGAATTTATGATGACAAATTTACATGCCCTTAATCTAGTGAGCATATGCTTTTCATTAGGCAATGGGGATAGAAGCAGTATGGCTAGGATAAATTTATAGTATTTTAGTTGGTAGCTTATAGCCCATGCTGTAAGGTCACTGCTGTAAGGTCACTGATGTAAGGTTCACTGCTGCCTACCTACCTACCTGATCAACCTCCTTATTTTAAGTACTTCCTTAAAATGCCATGGTAGAAGTACCCAAGGAATTGATAAAAAAAAGTCTGTCGCAATACCCATGTAATCAATTACAGCATTTGGAACACAGCAGAGCTAAACGGGAGCTCCAACTACATCCTACAGTAGGTCATCAATCAAAATCTTGACTAATGTACAGCATCAGCTTGGAAAGGGAAAAAAAAAAAGTTTAAGCGACCTGACAGCTCTCAACTCCTAGGAATCTATTTCTGTCACACTCAGTCTCTGCTGCAGCAGAAAAAAAAAAGTGGAAAAAAATATATAAAAACAGCTGTACCAATTATTTTCCATCAACCTATCTCAAGCGTTTCAGCTATTGAGAGCTGACCGAGCCAGGAGGAGGCAGCTAGGCTGCACTGCCTGGGCTCCCCATAGCTGAGCTGCCACCTCCACGGCTGCTGGAGCACCTCTGACTGGGGCAGCCGGCCCCGAAAAAGTCATCAGCTTTGCAAAACAGGTGAGTTAGGATAACCGAAGCCACGCTGGTGAATGTGCAGCTCTGTCCTCTGGAAATCTTCAGGTTATTTTTTATATATATCCTTGGGAGCAGAGAGGCTCTGCTTCATGGCTGAATGTGGTCTTATTTCCAAGGGAAATAAGTCAGAGTAGCTCTGGGTAATCTGAAAGGAGAATGTGCTAGAAAAAGGAAGGGAAATCAACTGTCAGTCATGCAGAGAAGCAGATGGGGTGAGGAGGCATGACTGGAAAAAGCAAAAACGAAGATAAGCACTCTCTATACATGAATTGGTTTCGATGTCTTTTGTGTGCGTACGCACGCGCACAGACGGGGAGTTATATTGGTCTTTACAAATGAAACGTTGGAAGAAGAGGTTTCATCCCCCTGTTAAAAACATTACTTTTATTACAAAGGGGAAAAATTTTTACATTCTCTCCATATTTTAAAGGGTATTTTTAAAAAAAACTATGCTCAATATTTTGTAAAAATGAGGATTTATAAACTCAGAAGGCTAATAGGAATACATCCACCTAAAAAGATGCCCAGTAAAAACATCTGCAGGAAAACTGTGCCCGTACCACTAACATCCCAAAGGTGATGCTGACTACCAGAAGCTGGCTTTGATGTGTGTTACTTTTGGAGAAAAAACAAAATAAGAGTACCAAAAATAAGCATGCCAGGACACAAATAGCACCATCGAAGCATAATGGCCTCAGTGTCAACCCGCAGCACAGTGGTCGCTTCAATTTTGCCTTTGCCCCCCTAACTACTGTTTTTAATCCAAGGGAATGGAAGAGTCAGTACTAGAGGCAATACGGAGGGAGTCACAGGGGCCAGGCACAAAACCGAAAGAAATGCTATCTCCTGCAGGCAGCCGCCGATGCCGCGGGACGCGTGCCAAGCCTGTGGTCGCCAGCCCCCTCCGTCCTCTTCCCTGACTTTTGGGGAGCCCAGGGGCACAAGCTGCCAGCGTCCCCGCAGGGCCCCTGCGCTGCCGGGCACGGGCAGCCCCCAGCCCACTGCCGCCTCCTCACGCTTCCTCAGGGCCCGCCGGGAAGCGGCTTGTCCAAACGGCACCAGAAAGCCTGAAACTTCAGCAAGTCGTTTCAGGGCAGTGCTCCCTTGAGGTCTGTCTGCCCTGCCACCTCAGGGCAGAGCCGGAGCCTCCTGTGCTCCTAGGGAGGATCTAGCCGCGGGACAAACCTCTCCATCCCAGGAACCTCGCTTGGGAAAGCAACCTCTGACGCGTTGCAACAGGAGCCATGGTCATCGTCATGAGACCGGCTTCCTTCTCTTGAACGGACAGTCGGGATTTCAACGCCACAAACAGCCGTTCTGCGTTTTACTTCCTCCTCTGCTCCCTTTTCTTTTTTTCTTTGTTGTTTTTTCTTTTTTTTTCTGTTATCCCAGAGGTTCCCAGGACTTCATCCGCACAGGAATCGCCTTTATTTCTTCTTTCCACCCCATGTTTGGCCACTTTCATGCCGCAGACCTGATTCTTAACAAATTCCACAGCTGCTGAAATATTAAGATTGTTGGCAGTGGTAAAACAAGTCCCAGTTGCTACCATTTCCAGCACTGTGTAGGAGTCATTGGTTACTGTAGCCTAAATTAACTATTTGGCAGAGGGGGAAAAAAATATCTGAAAAGCTTAAGTCTTTAAATCCTATCACCTGCCAAATTCCTTTATGAATTTCCCTGTAACATGCAACATAAACTTAGCTAGAAAAAAAAATACTTTTACATTTTTACCTTCATTTTTTTTTCCTTATCGAGCTCTTCCTCTCCAGTCTCTGTTAAAATTTGGTTTCGGTCATGTTTCTATTTTTCAAAGTGTTGTAGCCTCTGCACTGCTGTCCTTCAAAAAGTTCTTTACAATCTGCATCTCTTCCAAGCGTTGGAGCAGCACAAATAGACAAAAATATTCTGATGGAATGAAGTATTACCACATAAAGTGCCTCATCTTCCTGATGTCTAATGTGAAACTGTGTGTTCTCTAGCCAGAAATAAACATTTCTGATCTTGGACTCTTCCGTGAACTGCGAAAAGTAATGGTGGTTAAAATTATTTTAAAAGCTACAAATCAGAGTGGGGATCCAGAAAAGACCAAGATAACAGGAAACACCTGAAGCAAACAGGTTACGGTGATGGCAGGTTGTTTAACACCTCCCAGTGTTAAAAACCACTCAGGCTGCGACCACTCAGTTTCTGGGACTTTTCCATCTGAAGAACTGGCATTTTGCCGCATGCTGTTGTGAAAGCGGAGGCTCGGAAAGACGCAGGACGTGGTGTGAAAGATCCAGTTGTTTCTCAGCCCATCAAAGTCGGACCAGCCGCACAACTACACCGCTTTTCCGCAGCCCTGACCCGACCGCCCGTGGCACAGATCATTCATTCATCGTCTCACTTTGTAATTTACACCCGTAACTGAATGTACCGTCGCACGTGGAGCCCCCCCGCCAGACCAGGAGGTCCCTCTCAGCTGCCCTTGCCCTGTTTTCAGCCGTGTCCCCCGGGACCTGTCCCAGGACGGCCTGAGCCCTCCCCGGCGGCTCCCCCGCCTGCCTGCTCGCCCGGGGAAGGTGGGCGAAAGGCTGCTGAGGTCCCCCGAACTTACTGCTTCTGCCGTGTTCGTCAAAATGGACTGGAGCAAGCTAACATTTAATACCCAGCCACCCGATGTGCACAGTCAGGGGAAAATAATTTCCCGAGCTTGCAAAGTTTTCTTTTACGCTACGGCGTTGAAAAAGAAAATCAGTTTGCAGCCTTACAATCAAGTTGTGCTTGAAAGCAGCGAGGCTGCTGGGCACACCAGCCCGGAGGAATGCCTGCTCGGACCCGGCAAACCTCACTGCTGCCCCGAGAAACTCCCACTAGCAGGGCAACTCCTGGGAGCAGCGATAAGCTTATGCAACGCATATGTGCTGGGGGGCAGCGCTGGACCGCATCTCCACGCTCCATGAGAGTTCGAACAGAGGCACAATAAAATTTCTGCCGTGTCCAACGCCGAAACGCCAGAAGGATTTTTGGTGCTGAGAGTACAGACGAAATAAGTTTCCACGTCGGAAACAAATTTATGAAGATAATCTGTGAAATGAAACAGGGGTTCTCAGATTAACATCTATGAAATGCCAGATTTTGGCAACAGAGCACTGATGGTCAAGATGTGGAGGGATGGAGGGAGGGATCCACGCACAGAGTGGGTGCTCTTCCTCTAAGTGGACAAGGAGAACAGAAGCGGAAAACCCCTCCAATACAAAATCTTGGGTTTGAAATACTGAAAATAGTCCATCTGAAGGGATACTTCTGTATCCTTACCGAGCATACAGCAGAGCCAGATAGCAAGTAACTGTGATATATTAAATAATTAAAGGGAAAAATATTTATTTTCATTTTCCTACAGATCCAGGTATGTCCCAAGTAAACATGAGGTTAAAAGTACTCATATAAATGGAAAACCTACTACAAATTTTAGGAAAATATGTGGAATGCAGAGAAAGCTAGGCTGAAGGATATTTTTCCCCAGAAAAAATCAACACTTCATTTGAAAGAACATTTCCACTGTCATTGTAAGAATCGCTGTTTAAAACAACAACAACAAGGAAAAGAAACCCAACAAAAAAATACCCCACTTGCTGAAGGTAAAATTAGATTTGTTCTATCAAATCATCTGTGACAATAGAAGAGTGGAGGAGGAGGAAATGCCACATTTGCTAAAAGCTGTATTTTAATTCCTGATCTATGGAGGAAAACAACCAAGAGCTGTGCAGGGAGGAGGGCTGGAGGAAGCTGTTAGCCAGACAATAGCAGAGACTGTCAAAATCAGAGTCTTATTCAGAGCAGGAAAACGGAGTTCTGACAGCACAGTTTTTGTAAGTGCATATCCAAAATTAAAGGTCAGAAATTACCAACGTGGGCAGTGGCTCACAACTGAACCCCAGCTATTATTTGCTTTTTGTTCCTAAGGCTCCCACGTCAGCTTCTGCCCAAAGACTTCAAGGTGCAAGAATGAAATAGAGGCATTACAGGGGAAAAAAAAATAATGACCCAATTTCTCTGTGCAGAACATTATCAAAGCAGTCAAACACAGCCAAATTTGGGACAACGCTGCAAGGTGCAGTGGGTGGGTTCACCTCAAGTAAAAATAGAGTGTGTGTGTGTGTGTACGTGTATGTTAAGCATCCTCCTGCAGCTGGAAAGGAAAGGGTTAAACACATCTTCCTTTCCACCTGGGTTCAGAGCCACATTTTTATTTAAGAACAACAAAAAAGAAGTCTTTCCCGCAGTCAAAGTGTTTACGGAGTTCAGAAAGGCTCCGCGCGGTCCTGGGTGCAGACCTGCTCTGGCTGAGACAGGTCTCCCGCGGGTGCCAGCCAGAAGCAGGCCCCTCAGGACACCCCTTGCTCACGAGGACGATGTGAATTAATTCTCCATGGCTGGCCTGCTCCTGCACAGCTTGCACGATCTTCATTTCGTCAGCTTTAACCTGCGCTCTGCCAATCCCTGAACCAGGCTAATCCTGCATGTTCTAGCATGTGGGGCACCCTGGAAAAGATTTGGGATGGGATGGAGTGGGTTGCTTTTATTTATTTATGTATTTATTTATGTAAACACCCATGCAACTCAAATGCGGAGGCCAATTTGGAAAGTCAAAGAGAATCAGAGCAAGATTTTGATGTCCTTCCTTAAAAACTAAGGTATGAAAAGCACTGAAGCTAAACAACAGTGCAGACTGGTCAGCCTCACTTTCTGTTCATCGCTGTCGATCAGCACAATGTTTGCAAAAACACAGTGATGTTCACCTTGAAAAAAAAAAAACCCAAACAACACGATCCAACCCCAAAACCCAGTACCCCTAGTATCTCCACTGGAATGAGAACCTGCATAAATGATTAATTTTGAAATAATTCTGGTTTAAACTTTTTAAATGTTTAAAACTTTAAATGTCTTAAAATTTCCTCATAGTGTTAAATCAAAAGATGTAGATATAAATAGGCTTTCAAATAATTACATTTGCTCCAAAACCCAATAATGACAAGTTAGCTTTATTTTTTTTTTTTTAGACCATTTCCTTGTATAAGCTTTGCTAACTTAAGTCCTCCAGAGTCATAGCGTGATGCACGCAAAATCTTGACTGTAGGACAAAAATCTTCGAGAAACTGTGGGATAGGAAAAAAGCAGAGAAAAAGACATTCCTTTTAAAAATTCCTTTTTGGGAATTTATTTTGGTTAGTTTGGTTAACAGGAGCCCTGCTGCTGGCAGAGGCAGGTAAGAAGTGTCTGAGAGTGCTGTACAACGGCACCGAGGAGCGGGAGAGCAGCTCACAAATGCCAACAATGGAGGCAAAGGCGAATACGCGAGGCCTTCCCTGAAAAATTGCCACGATGGGCAAACAAGAGAGTTGGAGAACATTGCTGATCCCTTTTGGAGGGACTGCAAGTTTGTCACATGGCAACCTAAAAGTCTGCCTTTGCTCGTGCAGGCCTTCATCAGCAAATACTTTGTTTAAGGTCAAACAAGGAATCCTACAGAGCTATCTGCTTGCTGCTTTCCTAAAAGTAACCTCTCTAAAATGATAAACTGAGTTCGATGGGGGGACTTGAAGTACCCTCTCAGACAGCCTCTCCTGCTCTTCTAGATCTCTTGAAATCTCTCCTTTATTAATTCCTGCTCTTGCACAGAGATCAAGCACCCTCCCATCTCCCAATCCATCTCATGGATCCGCCGCCTCCTGTGCATGGACAACCCAACCCAATGACCTGTCTGAGGCACGAAGAGGAGGACAGAAGAGGCAATGCCAGCCCAAGAGAGGTGTTCCCGCTCCCTCTCAGTTGCAGGGAGGTCGTCCCAGTGCCTGGGGCCAGGAGAGCGGCCATGGGGAAGGGGAGGGAGGAAAGCAGCCGGGACAGTCCCACCCAGCCCGTGGTGGGTCCTCCCCAGGATGCTGAACACCCCTGGGCCAGCCTGCGCTGCACTCCTCCCGAACTTTAAGCTGGGTCTTTAAAAGAGAGCTGTGGCTGGGTGGGTTTCGTCGTTGTTATTGTTCTCGCAAGAGAACAAATCAAGATGCTTCTAAAATCATGTTTTAACAGCTGCTGCCTGACTGTGGTCCTAACCCTGCCCGAAGGGACTGGAGCTCAGAAACAAAATGGAAAAAGGGCAGTTTTTTCCTTGGATGCTTAAAAATATCACATCACGCTCATAGCTTTCTGGGGCTGACATAGTCTCTGTAGAGCACCACAACGCTCAGAGCAGCGAGCATCTCCAAGAGCCTCCCCAGGGGATACTAAGCGGACTTTGTGAGTGAGTTTAGGCAAAAGCATGTAACTTTAAGATGGAGCCTGCCAGTTTATAAACAGCACTTTACAGTGCATTTGCCTGCAATGGATCTGGGTTTGGAGACACAGGAGGCTGCTGCTAGCCCTACATTTCTCACTAAATGCAAAGCAGAACCCCTTGTTTTACCTTTTTTTTTATAGCTGTATGAACGATCAGACCTCTGATCAGACCTTCTGCAACGTGCACAGTGAATCTTGGGTCTCCCTCCCAAACCCATTCAGCCAGGAGGAAGAAGAAACTCATTTCTGCAGAATGCATCAGTTCATTGCAGCCTCCAGTCCTCCAAGGAGAAGGTGAAGAGCAGCAGCAGTGCCACCACAGGGCCACGACCGCTCTGTGCCCAGCACTGGTACTGCTGCCCACAAATACCCCACACAACGTAGGGCTGTACAGTACTACATATTATGAAAGAAAAGAGGACTCTTTGGAGTACTCTGGTCAGGACGACCTCTGTGACTTTCTGTTGAGGTATGTCTGTCTCTGAGGCAGTCACAGAAGATAAAAAGATGGAGGAGTGCTGCTGCATCCCACCGATCTGGTCCAAAAACTTTCTTCTGCCCACAAGCTAGGTAAACCTGCACAACAAAACCCACACGGCTGATGGGTCACCTTGGGCTTCAGCTGCATACTCTGTCCAGCATCACTACCTGACTGTGAATGCCACTGGTGTTTCAAGGGCATATCATCTGAAGTAGATGAAACAAACTGGAATAATCCTCGCCCAGGATGCCCAGAAGTCCCTGTGCTGTGTTTGCTAATCAACAGCGTGTTTGAATAAAAGGTTGATGCCTTCAGACTTAAATCTTTCCCTATGTGAGCAGCTGACTCTTCGGTAAGGTCACAATGTTGAATGTGGATGGTACCATACCGCGCCAAACTGCGGCGAGCAAGAGGTGGGGGTGTGTAGCCAAACTTTTTTTTTGTAAAGCACCCATCTGCAACAGGAGACAAATGCAGAAAAATGCAGAAGCGTGTAGAGGAAAGCGACCTACAAACCTGATTTCAGACCCAACGAGTGTGCTTTAAAATTTAAGGTGAATTCAAGTTGACTAAGACCAACTATGTATAGACCTGGACACCTGGAGCATAGAAAAGAATGACTTAATTTGTAAAGCTTGCCCTGCTCCCCATTCGTGAGATACCATGAAAGGAAAGGCACTACCCAGCACAGTAATTGCCCCGTAGGTAAATTCCAGCCCACAGAAATAAAAAGGAATTTAACATTTCTGAACACCCAGAGCTACCCCAAGCGCACACACGTTATGCCTGTGCATTCAGCATGGAGCTAGGTGAAGGTGAGGGACTGCACCTACGCTGCCACGTGAGAGGGACAGGACCTGGGCCTGGGCTTTTGGGACAGGTGGCCCCAATTGACTCACATCCGCATGCGCCCAGACCCCCCTGAGCAAATCCAGCTTGCGGAGAGCCAGCCAGGGTGGTCCTGCGCAGAGCCGGGAGCCTTGCTAGCCAGGAGGCTCTGCAGGTCAGCAAGGCAAGCCCGAGTTCGCTTTTATTTAGCAGGGGAAAACGTGCTGAAACTGAGCCTACCCTTCGGAGACTCCCGCTAAGCAGAAAATTCAATAGCGCGACGGCTGCGGGTTCCCAAGAGCTGCCTGGCAAAAGCCAAAGCCTGCAGCTCGGTTTCCCCAGCCGACTCCTGCATCCCTGCCGGTGCAGCGCGACGGGGTGGGGAACACAGGAGGCGTTTTTCCATGGCGGCAGCAGCCCGGAGGGCGCTGCCGGGAGAGCCGCTCAGCAAACGGCTTCTCACGCGGTGTCCTGACACGTTAACCGAGAGCTGAACTGGGAAACTTGAAGCCGGGAGCGCAGGGCAGGTGGGAAGGGTAGAGCTAGGTTCAAATGCAGGTTAGGCCTCGGCTGGTGGCAAAGCTGGCGGCTCTCCTCTGGGCACTGAGGTGACAGCTAAATAGGGCTCATGGCTAAGATGGTGTCCTGGTTTCGGCTGGGATAGAGTTAATTTTCTTCCTAGCAGCAGGCATAGTGCTGTGTTTTGGATTTAGTAGGAGAAGAATGTTGATAACACGCTGATGTTTTTAGTTGTTGCTGAGTACTGCTTATGCTAGTCAAGGACATTTTCAGCTTCCCGTGCTCTGCCAGGTGCACAAGAAACTGGGAGGGGGCACAGCCAGAATAGTTGATCCAAACTGGCCAAAGGGCTATTCCATACCATGTGACGTCATGCTCAGTATAGAAACTGGGGGGGGGTTGGCCAGGTAGCAGTGATCGCTGCTCGGGAACTGTCTGAGTATCGGTCAGCGGGTGGTGAGCAATTGCATTGTGCATCACTTGCTTCATATATCATTATTATTATTACCATTATTATACTGTTACTATTAACATTACTATTTTACTTTATTTCAATTATTAAACTGTTCTTATCTCAACCCAGGAGCGTTTCTCACTCTTACTCCTCCGATTCTCTCCCCCATCCCAGTGGGGCAGGGGGAGTGAGCGAGCGGCTGCGTGGTGCTGAGTTGCTGGCTGGGGCTAAACCACGACAGATGGGCTCAACCAGGCTGCTTCAGTGGGAAGGGAAAGATGGCTCGGTAGTATTTGAAGTTACGTTTCGGTTTTCACACAGTCATGTTACTAAAGTACCTATTTTGACATAGCTAAATCCTTAGGAAATGATCCGCTTTGCAGGTCGAGCTCATTGGTGCCACGTGTATGCAAACGCTTCTTTTCCTCGCAGCTTTTGATGGGAGAAGGGCAGGGGGGTAGATGTAATTAAAGAAGATCTGGTCTGTCCTGCTAGCTGATGTTTTAACAGATCAGCAAGTCAAAGTGCTAGCTCTTACTTAGCAGCACCAGCGTGTGATAACTGCGGTATCATTCCGTATTGTGGAATTGCTTCTGTGGAATAACATGGCTTCTCAGCGGTGTCTGAAAATCATGACGCCTTCCTACGACGTTACAGCACTTCATAGCGGAGGACAAGCTGCCTGACGACAAGTAAGGTGGAGGAGCAAGGCGGGAGCTCCTGTGCAGAGTGGCACCAGCCACCACCGGCAGATCCCAGCCCTGTGCCAGGCTGGCTCCGTCCCTGCTTTACGGGATCGACGTTGCACAGATCTGTGCCGAAAATGCCGCGGGGCCCAGGCTGGCCTGCAACCCCCAGCCCGCCCCCCCGCCCTCCCTCTGCTGCAAAATCAGCTTCAAAGGATGGGAGCGCTTTTCTCTGTCTCTTTTAAGTGCAGCACTTACAGCTTGGCTGCTGCTTTGCAAGCTTGCCAGCTGCTTTCAAGGCTGTATTCGTGACGGAGGAAGCCTCAAAAAATAAAGATGCAGAAAAGAGCACGCTGCCTGGTTGGGGAGCAGCCCCTGCGGCAGCAGGCAGGACGGGGGGGGGCCACAGGCAGGCCAGGCTGCTGGGAGGCTGGTCCTGGCCACGGGGGCCCTGCCAGCAGGAGCCCCAGGCAGGTGGGGGGCTGCAGGCGAGAGCGGGGGGCTTGGTGCTGGCCTTCCCCGCCCATGCACGCCAGGTTATGGCAATGCAGAGGTGCGAGCCCTTCAAGGCCACGGGGCAGGTTTCCTAAGGGTAGGGTAGGACTCCTCATTTATTTTTGATGAGCTGCAGTGACCCTGAGAGGAGTCAGACATCAGGGAGGCAGGTGCAACCCCAGGTGTGGCGGAGGAGAGGGAGGGGACCCCTTCTCACCTGGACCCGCTCTGCCCTGGGACCTGCCTTCCCTAACACATGCAAGGATGTCAGCAAAATGCTTCCCCACCTCGGACCGGCCTATTAGCACACCGCTTTTTTGTAGTTTCCGACAAACTCCTTTAGCCTCTGCTCTCCAAAAGAAAGCCCCAGGTGCAGCTGAAACTCCCCCGCTCTGCTATTCGCAGCCTTGATAATGGCCTTTTAAAAACATGTGTGCTGTGGAGACTCATAGGAGGAGTAAAGCCAGTCAACGACAAGCCTAAACATCATGCTTTTTCACCCCTGTGAGAGCCCTATTTCACATAGCAGAGACCATCTTCCCAGGAAAATTTGCAGGAATTTAAGCTGTCCAGGCTTAAACTGCCGTAGCTTTCCGCGTCCGTGCTGCTCTGGACAGCCCCCAACCAACACGAGTACAACCCTTCCTCGCTCAGCATCTCTTATCTTTCAGAGCAGCAGCCGGACGTTTCCTGTAAAACCTATTATGCGGGGTAATTTCCCAAAGAAGTTAATCACCGCGCTGGAAGAACGTGAGGGGCTGGGAGTACGCAGGGAGAGCGTCACGCAGGGAAGGGCAGCACAGCGCTGCTTCCCGGGCTTGCGATGCTCCTGGAGGCAAAGTTAAGTCTTAAAAACATTCCCAAAAAATTATGATCTACCCATTGAACGCTGAACCACCAGCAGCTGTTGGAGCGTCTTAGGAAAAGCCCTGTGCTATCTGAAGTCAATGTGATTTAATCTAAACATGAAACTCTCAATTATATTGCTATTATGGGGTTACACAGCAGTCGCAGCTTTGTAACTACAGTCTAGATGCCATGTACGGTTAATACGTTTCAATTACACATTAATTTATTGAAATATGTTCTCACCTTAAAAACATTCGAAATTCTGTGATACATGGAAAATTTGGGCCAGGGGAGCAACTATAACCACTTGAGCTGAAATAACCAGTGTAGCACAACTTCTGAAGTGACACCTTTAACAGTTTAATCATAAATCTGATTAAAATGTCCCAGATATTCTCCTAGTAGTCCATCTGCTATTTTTCATACAGAAGATTTTGCTTTAAAATGCCCACTAACTAGAGTAACTTTCAACTAATAGATGAAACCAGGCACATGCTTAGAGACAAACTACAGCTCTTGAATGAAAAACAGCTGCTAGTTTTATGAAGCTTTGTTTTGTCTCAGCTACTTATTATCAGAACTTGTTTCCTGCAATCTTTGTAAACACAGTTAAAACATCTGCAGTCTCAAAGGCAACCTGCAAGACACTCAAATGAGTAAGGAGAGCAAGTAATTTAAACTTAGTTTCAAGCAAAAAAAAAAACCCCAACCCAAACCTCATCTTGATTCAGCTCCTTGTCTGAGCGTTTGCAGGGCTCAAAAATGCCGCTCCCCTCTTTTCTGTATTAAGAAAACCTTTAAGACAACTTGATCAATATTTGTTATCTGGAAGGCCATGAAATCTATTGCTGTCATCTGGGAAGGCTTTTTAGATAGCTAAAAAGTTGTGTGTTCCCATTTGACACTGGCTAACATTGCTATGCCAGATCCGTGGATTGGTTCAGAACTGCTATTTTTCTCTGTATAATTTCTCTCACACTTGGCCCACAGGCAGGTTTATCAAAAACAATCTTTGGATACCCCAGGACGTGGAGTCACTGCAGCATTTTTAGTGAAATATACGGACAACTGAATCTCCTGTAACAATTACAATCTACAAATAGTCCCAATGCAGCAGGTAGGTGTAACATCTGGCTACCAGAAAACTGGACTGAACACACAAAAAACTAAATTAAAACTGCACTTGTAAATACACACAGTCATTTCTTTGACAGGAACAAGTGTCACTGGTCAGTGGAAAATGCTTCCTTTTACTAGTAGTGTCTTCCTTGAGAGTTAAGTTATTTAGGATAAAGGCATAACATGTGGTGTATGTTAAGAGAAGTGGTGCGTGTAACAAAATTCCATCTTCCCATAATCTCAGGTTGGGAATGTCAGTTCATAACCACCTGCCCCAAGCTTATATATTTTGTCTTCTCTGCCTTATGGGTGGACCTTCCCCCTCCCTTTTACTTTCAAGTGCTGAAGCTCTCGGGGGGCCTTTGCCCGCCAGCACCCTCGCCTGCCCCCAGCACAAAGAACAGCAGATACTTCTCTGCGTATCAGAAAGCTGCTTTTAGGCACGGCAATGCTCAGACCTCGAATCCAGACTAGTAGCCAGCATAACAGCCAGCCTTTTTCAGACATCCTTGTATGATCTCTCAATTGTTTTAAAACATCGGTTTAGTTGTGAAAAGACAGAAATACAAAACCTTTCCAACTGAGTAGCAGCAGCAGCGACAACAAGGTTTAAAGATTGCCAGGGTTTTCACTCTGCTAGATGAGTTTTGCATTTCAGAAGCAGAAACTGTGTAAAAGATTTTAGATACACACAGGTCAGAAAAGGACCAACTGATTTAGAATACATCCACCAAAAGATTTTTCAAATTAGTTTGAAACATCCTTCAGCTGAGCAGGGAGCTGACAGAGCTCTGCAAAGGGAGTGAGGCAGAGCAGCAGAAAGCCACTCTTGCAGGAAGTCAGGAAACAAACTTGAACTCAGTAAAAATTTGAGAATACCAATCCATGAGGACAAATGGTTAAATGACAGAGTAATTCCTAAGGATGGAAATTTTATTCAATTATAAGAGCCTTCAGTCATCACTGACAAAGTTATCTACATACATCCAATTCAAAAAGATAAATGTGAGGTTGTTTCTTTTTTGGATCAGGCTCTCCAATTTCATGGTATACAGTTCAAGCTTCTATTTTACCTGCCTTTACAATAAGAGAAATACTACTTTATTATTATAGAGGTGTCTATAACTACAAACTCCATGACAGATGAAAAAAGGTGCTTTCTTCCACTAAACTTTGCTTTTGGGACAGAACAGATGTAGCTCCTTATGACTCTAAGAAATTAAGCACTTAAGTAATTACTGGTTATTTACACACCAGGAAAATGAACAAACTGTTTCCCCATAACTTGGAACAACTCAATCCCACAGGATAAATAAGGGGTTTTACTGGCTTGTTTGTTTTTTGTTTATTTGTTTGGTTTTTTAAGTTAGCAGCACGTGTGTGTGTGTGTGTGTGTGTGTGTGTGTGTAAACAAGATCACATACAGAGATAGCCAAGTAAGAGATCTAGCCAGTGGCTATAGTGGAGAGGAAGAAAGTTTAAGATTCTACAACATTCAGTTTAAGATTTTTTAATCCAGTTTATTAAATATTGCTTTTTGGGGACATGTTTACAACAAGCCCAAATAAATTGTTTAAGGATTCAAAGCAGTCATATTAAAATACAGCTTCAATATAAAGTTTGTCACAGTTTTACAGTATTCAAAAATGACAGACCTGCCTTAAAAAAAGACTATTACACCAAAACATAAGAAAAACAGAAAAAACAAACAAGTTTGGCATTTTCATAATCTTTATAGTATAAAACAGAATATTAAATCTATTACCAGCAAGCTGATACTTCAATCTATTACCTAGTCTGAAGTGTCTCCCATTAAAACACACTATACAACAGCACTATACAAAAAGTTGTGGTGATACTCGTTTGATGAAAGTGCATCCCTGAAAGTTTGCCAGTTTATTATAGTTAGCTCTTAAAAAAAAAAAAAAAAAAGTAAAATTAAACGTCCTCTTTTAACCGAAGGCTTTAGTATTTTTTTTTTTTTTTTTTTTTTTTGCGGTTTTGTCTCGCTTTCAGCCTTCTTTTAAAAGTGTCTAGGGACGCCCACCAGGGGGCAGCGTAAGATTAACCATCAAATCACGAACGGCTGCAAATATTGTGCATTCACCTGGAACAGGGAAAAGAGACAGGTTAGCATCACCCCACACACCCGCCCTCCACTCTAACAAGCTCGCGAGGCAGCGCGCGACGCCGACTCCGACCACGCCGGCACGGCTGCTACCCCGTACGGGCAGCGGCTGACGGTAACACGGCGACTGCGACTCGCAAATCCCAGCGACCTCCGCGGACGTCGGGATTTGTCATGATTTTAAGTGAAGTAGCTCCGGCTTTTTCCAGCAGGGCCGCTCTTGTTGGTCATGAAATGGCAAGCAGCTCTTAGCTTTTAGTGGCTTTTGAACGTCAGATTGAATCTACACTAGAATTTATCGTGCATGGCACTGCAAGCCGGATTTTTCTGCATGTTATTAAGTAAAAGCACCACATCTTGCAAAGAAAAAAAACCCACCCAAAACTAAAACCCAAAACTTTTTCAAGTTCTATTTGTATTGATTAAGAGCAGAAACTAAACATTTCAAAAGACTCAAGCCTGACACAGCTGGAAGATGTTTTCTGTCCTAAGCCTAGTTTTGGAAACATTTCTAATTGCAAGACTGGGCAAAAGTCAGAAATCTGTTTCTTCCAACCAAATCGCTCTGGCTCTACCCTTGACATCTGAACTGCAAAATAAAATACAGAGCAAATGGACTTTTGTTTCAAACAGCTGAGATCTAATACAGAGAGGAAAAACCAGCCACAGCGGTCTCAAGTTCTGAATACCAGCATTTTTTGACAAACACACACACACACACATATATTCTGAAATAGCTTAAGAAAGTTAAAACCAATAGAATCAAAAGGGTTTAGTAAGAACAACAAAAGGTGAAGTATTAGGCAGCTGTGACTTTCATCTACTGTTTCCTGGTAAGAGAATACAATTAATAGCCACTATCGTACCCTGCTCACAGTGGGCTGAATTCTTCCTGCATATTTCAAGAAACATTGATTAAAAGACATGGAATTTTGTTGCTGAAGGAGCAACAGTGTGAGCAAAGAGATAAGAGCAGAGCCTGTTGGGATGCATTAATCCTAACTGCCAAACTAGGGATTCCCAAGATTATTTTGGGCAAGTCATTACCACATCAAAGCTACAAATCTGGGCTAAATACCATCCACTGCATCACTGAAAATCAGACACTGAAAAACGCTTAGGCGTTAAGTGCTCTAAGAAATATCACGAGTCCCCTGAGCTCCTCTCTAAGGGTCACCTCCAGCGTCTGTAGGGACTTTCATTTCCTTACCAGATTGATGTCCACTACATAATGCAGGTTGTAGACTTACAGCTCAAGTTTAACCCTATTATTCCAGGGCATTGATTCCACCTCAGTTCATATAATTTTTTCCCCAAAATAAAATATTTTTTTCCCATGGAGGCGTAGGTAAAGCGATCTCAGAAAGACAGCGTGCTCACAATGAGTCAACATTTTACTGTTAAACACAGCAGAATGTGTTTGTCCACAGATCTGAAAAGAAAACTCTTTCAAAAGAACTTACTTTTCAGGCACTACCATTTTATTAAGAGGAAAATTAAGCTGAATACAAAATACTTTCTCACAAAGAGAGAAAGGTAAAAAAGATACAGCCAAAACGAGGCAACACTGATTACGGGTTACAATGAAAGTGCCAGTAATATCATATGTGCATGATGGGAAGCCCTGGTCCTTTCTGACTGAAACAGTGAAAAAGTCACTTAACCAAGCAAATTGTAATTAGTGCAGCAGAAGAGCTAACACAGGTAGGAAAATCCTGGGTACAGCACAATAGCATCAGAAGAGAAAGGATATGTATCTGGGATCTCCCATGTACTGCTGTTGTAAAAAAAGTCTCCCAACTATCTACTTTTCATCTGTTGGCTCTCCTATCACCTTTCAATGGCAAAGAAAAGAAGGTATCTTGTTCTCTTTTATCAGATACAATAATGTAAGTTTTGACAGTAAGAACACAGGAAATTGCAGTTCAAGTGTCCTCAGGGAAGATCCTACTTTGGCTGGGTGGTGGTGGTTGTGGAAATAAATAAATCAATCAATCCATACAGACTCATTCTTTCTTTTAGAAGTCAGAGGAAGGACTACTAGAAATGTCCTCTGCTTGGCCAGCTACACTCTTCTTTGCCTGGGTAAGGTCCTGCTCAGGGCCACCATCTCTCTTTATAGGCATTTTTTCCCTGTCTATACTCTGCCCTCTGTGCCGCATTCCCGAACTACTTCAAAACTTGTATGACGAACAAAAATTGTCTATCCTGATCTATCTAATGATCATCAGAAGACATCTCACCTGGGATACTCAAGAGCAGCTTTGACAATTACTCCCTATGCTGCGGTATTTTGCGGAGGGTTTACCAGAAAACACAACTTAGTGCAATAACAAACAGCAAAACAAGCATCTACCCTTCCCCGCACTAGGGGAACTCAGTGGGGTAGCACCTTCCAAAAGAAACATCTGAAGTTTAGTTAATGTATCCTGAAATAAAAGTGCTATACAAACAACAGTTCTGTACCACATACAGAACTCTTACAGGTAATCCCACATGCCCTCAAGGCTATTTTCTCTCCTGTTTACCTACACTATTACTATACGTTAAACAGAAAATGCATGTTAATTTAAGTCTCATCACAATTTTCAGAAATGTATGCATACCCACACCAATTTAAGATAAACATTGCTCATGTTCTAGCACTTGAAATAAACCATCAAGCATAGTTCAAGTTACCGCATAACAACAAGATGAATAATTATACAGAATAGAAGTAGAATTCAACTGCTGGATTCACAACTTCAATCTATTCACTGGGTTATTGGAAAAAGGCTTTGTTCTTCAGCATATAACTACAGCAGAAGTGAAACTTATTGTTCTTATGAGCCATCTGTGTATTAGGACCCTAAACCACTGCTTACAGACAACATGCTGCCCAAAGAACCTGCTACTGTTGTTCAACGTTTCCGATATTAAAAACAAAAAAATAAAAAGCATGACAAACAAGAGGGAAAGCAAAGCACAACGTTACTCACAGTGCACTACCTACGGGCCAATGAACATTCAGAACAACCTATTTAGCTCAAACACTTCACAGCACGTTTGGTGGACAGAACTGTATGCACCTCTGTTAGTGTACACACTGACAAAGGAGTATACAATCACTCCAATCACTTTTTAGTCATTCACAGCACATGGACAAGTTCTGATAACTATTTTAACATCCCCTTATATTCTACTGTTAAGCTAAATAACTTCATATTAACCATGAAAACTGACACTCGACCATAGCATATTTCTTGTGACTCATTCTGGGCTCATTTGTTAAAAAGTATGACTCCTACTGTGCAGCAAGAGTTGGGCCAATAAGAGGTGCATTCTATCACTTGGGCAGAACAGCAAAATCCAGCCTGAATCATCAGTGTAACCTTCTGCTGTGTTGCCAATACTTGCTACTAAGTTATGTATTGCCTGTCACATCAGGAGTTTGTTATCACTAAGGAAGTATGATAGAAACCAAGAAGAATTCAGACTTAGGAGAGGTTTAGTTTTACACTGGAGATTTGTCACAGATGTCTGGGTGAAGAGAATATATCTACTGGACATGTACAGTACCTGGTCGTGGTGAATTCAGTTCAGCAAACCTCTTTAGAATATTGCTAACCATCATTGGAGCAGCAACAGAAGAGTTCTGCTGCCTGGGAATGTCAGCTTGTTGCGTTGTACCCGAAGCCATATCATAAATAATTGGGACGATAATACTAACAGCTTCCTGTGGGACTGTTGTTTTCTGTGTTAGCTGGAGCTGTGGGAAAAAACAAAAAGTGTGTTAAATTGAATGACCATGTACTTCAGCGCAACTCCTGATACAGCTAAACACTCAAGGCCTACAGACAGCATGCACTTCCACCCCCTCAGTTTTCAGACGTCAATTCAGTAACAGAGAAGTTATCAGGTGTAGACTATTTTCTTCTCCAAAGCACCCTACAGTGAGCATTGCCTCAGAGACAACACTGATACAGATTTGTTCTAAACATCTCATTCCTGCTATCCTTTCCCAGCACCACTAATGTGTGTATCACTTGATCTAGGTGGTTAGTGCCTCAAAGAAGAACAAAACACCCCGAAGTCAAGCATTTGAAGATACCCGTAGCCCAGAGGGAACCGAACTTTATATATTGTCAACATCTCTCCAAGAACCCAAAACACGAAGAGCTGCTGTGCTTTTATAGGAGGGAGAACAGGAATACTAGCTGAACTCATTACAGAAGAGATGCACGTATATCTAGGCTTCCAAATGGCAGAACATTTTTAGCTATTACAGTTGTCAGATATAGCATGCTTATGTTTTGCTACTAACCCGTGATGATTTCGAAGACATGCAGCCCACAAAATTTTAAAACAGATAGCACTACTTACAAAAAACAACATTTTGGATTTCAGCACAACAGCAGGTGTTCCTGGAGGCGCAATTGGCGGTGCACTGGGAGGAATTGTTAAACAAAACTGCACATTCCATTTCAGCTGACTTGCCTGATCAGGGAACTGTTTTGAAAGAGCAGCACAGAGAAAGAACAGCAAAGGTCTCACATCAGTGACATATACGACTATGAACTAGGAAAGTTTTACAAAGTAGAATGTGCGCCTCTAGCTAAACTAGCAGATGTTGCCAGGTTTAGCATAAGTCAGAATAACTCTGAAAGAATTGAGCATAGGGTAAACAAGAATACAATCAGAAAGATTCCAGCCAGCCTACGCATGTGCCTATGGTGCAGTAACATGCCTACAGTTTCTCAAAATCATCAGATTAAAGGAGAAATTTTGGGAGTTTCCAGGAGAGCTAGTAGTAAAATGAAAATTTCTTTATTAACACTAAATAACATATGTATAAATTGAGAGTAATTTATGTGTTTACAGATAAAGATACGGCACCTTTTTTTTTTTTAAATATAATAACCGAAGTTGGGTGAACTAAATAGAACAGTTAACTTACCAGCTCAAGTTTCATGATGTGTACGCAGTCCCTGAGGATATGCGTTGGAGCCCCTAGTAATTTTGTGAAGGCTATTAGGGTGTTTGCTTTAAAAGGTGGTCCTGCAACCTAAAGAAAGACACTGTTTAGTACTGCCTGTTTAAATATAGCTATATCATTTAATATGGTAACCAGCATGCACTGCTGTTAATTTTATATTTTGCAGCCCTTTCACATGCCAATGAAAGTCAGCAGTACCACTCAAAACACCATCAGAAACTAAAAGCAATGCACAAAAATTTAAACATTAATGATTTGAGTACATACCCTTGTTTCAAAGAACTTCTCCAAAACTTGTAACTCCTCCGATTTCCACTGTCCTGTATTTTCAGGTGTTACTTTCAGTTGCAAGGTCTGGTTGGTTTTGGGATTGAGAGCAACCCTGCACTTCAGTGCCTCCGTCTTAAACATAATTACACCTGGTTCATTGGAGTTTATTAACTGTAGCTGCATAAAAAGAAGTATCACATTCAATCAGTCATTCGTTAAATATGGCATGCACACACATTCACTCCCAAGACTGTAGTGATCAGTCTGCCCTCTTTCCAGAAAGAAACACGTGATATTTGTATACAGATAAAATTGCCTTGAGAATGAAGCTTATGCAAGATTTGGCTTCTTTCTCTGTCACTGAATTAATGCCAAAGAAGTGAAGAGGTGCACATTGTCTGTCCCAAACCCTAAAGCAACATTCATGACTGAGTAGTTCAGTTACTGTCAACTAGTAATTTCTTGGGCGCTCCTGCCAAGTAGTGGCATTCATAGTAACCCTGTGGCTGTTCTAGTTAACTCCCAACGGACATGCTAAACTCACAGGAGCCATGGCATCTGAAAATCTGGTCATAGTCTTGCTATCATACCAGTTATTAAATGTCACCTGACCAAACAGGCTTTCCACTTCAAATCTGCGTGGAAAAAAAGTGGAACTAAATGTTTTTTCTAAATTTTGACACTTTAGACAGCAAGATTCAGAAGTATAGCACAAGTCCAACAGCAAATACTTACTATATTTGAAGCATTTCAGTTGTGAATTTGAAAGATTCTGATCCGAAAGACATGGAGTACAGAAGCATGAAAAAGAACAGTTGTGAAGTCATACTCGCAGGTCAGTATTAAGACAACCTAAACCATACCGTTTCCTGCTGTATGATCCTCTGAAGATGCCTCCTCATAATAACTGATCCGAGGAATCGCTCAAGAGGGGAGCAAAGATAGCTGCCAGCTAGTCCCGGCACAAGCCCAGGGGTAGGAGAGGGCAACAGCAGAATATTCAAGGCACTGTGGGTGAGGACTGTAGGTATGGATGCAGCCCAAGAGCGCTGAGGTAGTTTACGAGGTGGAGGCATGCTGGTCGGCATTGCTTGGGAACCTGTTGATACAGAAGAAGTACTTGCAGTAAGGAAGGATTTCAGCTGAAACATAAGATAGGTGTTCACTTTGTTGTCACTATACAAGCAATGAGTTCTCTGGGCCAAAGCTTAATTGCTCTAATTTAAGAATTTGGCTGCGTAGTGATAGGCAACAGATAGACAAAGTCAAAGAATTAGAGTTTTGACCCTCCACCCATGCAAAGAGTCTCAGTAACATTAAAATCCTACTCCCTCTTCCTCTTTCTGCAGCATGCCAGCAGATAGCAGGTTTGTACAACAAACTCAATGAGATGTAAAGATGGCTAAATCAGTCGTGCAAGAGCAGCATTACAACTCTATGATGTGAAAAGTTAGTATTTGGGTAGGCAAATATGCCTATCATTGCTTTCACTCTGAATAATTTTCTCTCAGTCACGGAGCTCAGTAGTTTAAGACTAATTTCTGCAGTGCAACCAGAGGCATCAATCCTCCTGAAGTTTATGCTATATGATTTAACTAGTTTTCCAACTTGTTACAGAAGACTTGAATGAGGACAGAATAAAGGCTTCATTTCCTTAGATATTTTACTGCACAAGGGCAGTAAGGACCGTTAGGCTGACACACAAAACTACCAAAAAAACCCAGAACTAGAAATGTTAAACATGAGTGTTTCACAGTCATAACACTGATAAAGAAACCTACTTGTTCCAGCTCGTGGGGAATGAGAGGCATCTGGGACAGGTGAATGAAGGGAAGGGTTGGCTGGTGACATTCCAGGCATTCGTGCTGCTGGTGATGGACCAGAGACCTGGGGAGATCCTGGCCAGTTCCCTGCACGCTGACTGGGTGACATCATGGTGTATGGTGAGCTTGGGTCTATGGTACCTACAGATGTTACAAGACTGTTGTTATTTTCTTAGAAGTGCAAGGTTTTCTAATCTAGAAATCTAAAAAAAGGCTTACCAAAATCTGTAAAGCATGAAAGTGTCTGCAAGCTTTTAGACTACATTTTACAACCATATAAAAAACGTAAGGGGGGGGGGGGGGGGGGGGGGGGGGCAGAAATCGAGATAAAAATTCAAGGATTTTCTGGTTGTATTTTTTAAAAAGTAAAATAAAATTGAACGTTAAGGCAAATGGGCATGTTCAACATGTAACGGGGTCTAAACTAAAAAGGGCTCTTGCCTATAGACTTGGACTTCTACTGCTCCTTAGCAGCTGAAAGCCTCAGCTAGACTCTTCCTTACCTATTCAGTATCTTACAGTTATCTCTGCAAAAGTATCTTTGGTTTTGTACTCTGCTATAAAGACTGATCAGAACAAGCTTCTTAAACTGTCTGTTGTATATCTATCTCATTTTGTTCATCTTGACAGTTAAATCGGTGTCCTAAAATAACAAATCTGAAGTGTTCATTTATTGTGATCTATGGAATGATTTCCAATGCACTGCAATTACAGCAAACAATTGTTTTGGCACCTTTCCCAAAAAACATAATATAGGAAACAACCAAAAGGCATGTTGCTTGCATATAGGTATGTCAAACCAGCAAGACTCTGACAATGTTTTCAAATTGAAAGTATTTGAATTTCTAACCTGTTCCAGTTACTTTTCCAGGAAATGCAAGCAGTGCAAATACATTAACTACTCTAACAAGAGACAATGCTCATTAAAAGCTGCAGCCATTGTTCTGCTACAAGACCACATGGAATTTCCCCACATTAGTAAGCAGGAAAGAGTGACTGGTAGTCAATTTTTAAAACGTTAGGAACACCTCAACGTGCCATGCAGCCTCTTTTGACTACTGTTAAAAGTTACCCCACATGTACGAAAATAGCTACGTAAGCCAATTACCAGACATGAATTTTTCTCAATTAACTGAAGTCTGCTGCAGAAGACTTAATTTCAAGAAGCAAATGTGTTCTCCTTGTCCTATATATAGACCTGCCAGTAAAGAACTCACCATGTGGGCTGGCAAAGTTAGCTGTTTGTCCCATTGTGATTCCAAGAGAGGAAGGTGAAGGAGTTGGACCAAAGGATGCTGGTGATGGTGCTCTTAAAGCTCCGCTAGGTGAGCTTGCAGCATGCAAATTTCCTAATCAAAAACACCACGTCACTCAACATACACGTTTCCGATTTTTCTGTTACAATTTTTTCTATCAACTGCTACAGCTCTCTCCTTTTTAGGGAGACAGCAAACGATTCATGAGAATTTGTTTTGCACTCACAGGCTATATTTTGTACATGCATGAGCATTATATTTTCCAGATTGATTCACCACACAAAGGAAACTTTCCAAGATATTTGGCTTGAAGAATGGCATTTCCCCCTGCCCAGCCCTTCCCCAAATTTAAATATTTTCAGCTGTTGCGCTATAACAGCTGGGAGCAGAAAGCAGAGCTTTGGTGATGAAAAGCTTTTCTGAAAAAGCAGGTATTTAAAATTAACAGGTTTTGATCTGAGCACGTTGTAAGCTGTAAGAATGAAATCGTCCCAAATTATTACATAGCTAAAGATGACAGTTTCACTGAATGTTTTTTTTTTAGCTTCAAAATGTACTTTCCAAAACATGCACAGCAAGACTTTGCTTTGCTATTTTTCCACAATATAAGGTGTATTCTCTTGGCTAACTTGGAGATAAACACAGGTCAAATAATAGAAAAAACATGCACACACAAAAAGAGCTGCATGTGTATTTCCAGTACGTGATTCGCACACAAACTCTCAGCCATCTTACCTGGTGACTGTGTGTGCATCATAGATGGAGATGGCGTCACTGTGTTGTGATAGGAGGTGGGTGGTGAAGTAAGAGGATACGCTCCTGATGCTCCCGCCTGTTTTGCAAATGGCTGAAATTGTCAACATGGGACAATGAAAATCTTTGATCATTTTGTACTGAAGTTAAGTATGTGCAGGAGAATACTAATGAGAATTTGTTCCCCAGCTATGAAATCTGATAGGTCCATCAACATAGTTATTTGATTCTTTGTATCACCTTGTTCAAGTGCTCACTATTTTTTTTAAAGGGAGTTTTTGCAGTTTTTCCTCAAGACATAATGCCTCTGCACCTCATTCCTTTTTATCTGCCACCCTTATAACAGAGAAATCTCCTGACTCCCCCTCCCATCTTTTATCTTAAACAGTCGCCCTCCCTCCCTCAGTCCTTTGATTCTAAGGCAGCAAGCCTCATGTAACCTTCCAAAGCTGCTATTCATATGCTATGGGCTGTTTACACTGGAATGAGAAACGGCAAAATAAATTAATACATTTTGCCCCAAGGGTAATTCCACAGCAGAGAACTATTATTGTCTCCCTTTCCATTTTCTACTGCTAATCCTTCTAGAACGAGTGTTCTTAAAAACCTACAGTTGTGGAAGACAATAAACTTTTCTGATTTTGCCTGGAGGGTACCTGTTGCTGTGGTTGCTGCGGTGGCTGCTGGGGTTGAAGCTGTGATATCAAAGAATCCATCATGTCTCCTCCAATAGGAGAAGGTGGGTTATCGTCTTCATTTACAGATCGTCTTCGTGCATCCTGATTGCTGTCAACAAACATGTTCAGGAATGTCTGTGGAAAAATCAGTTTTGTTAGCAGTTTCTCCATTTAAATGTTATTACATAAATGAGCACGGTATTTGCTGAGCTCTAATACTATATCAGCTACAGCACATAAGAAACAGGCAGGTCTCTAGAACTAACTACAAGTGGGCATTCATTATATACAGTACGAATAGTTTACAAAATATATCAATTCATAAACAGAGCTTCTCAGTGGATATTTAAGCTTAATTTCCTTTTTCTTTTAAAAAAGGGGTCTTGCATCACCACCAAACAAGAAACCTTGCTTATTAACATGAAATATCTCCAAGTAGTTGAAATACCAACATTCTTCTTTTTTTTACTTAAAAACAAGGGAAAGCCTACACCTGGAAATAGCTGTTCCAGAACAACTCACCAGTATCCAGAACCTACCGGGCTACTGTACCACACCTACAACTGCCCTGTTCAGTCAAGAATGCCCAGGTCACCTCCCCTGCAGGGATCTCTTGTATGCAGAGGAATTTGCCAACCCTCTTGAATGACTTCCTCCTCTACCTTCTGAATTTCATTCTCTTACACTTTTCCACTGGTATCTACAATCTCCTTCCTCTTCCCATTAGCCTTCCGCTTAGAATTCATGAAAGAGGCAGATGTTTAGCATCAGCTAAATGCAGTACCAGAGATCAGTATTCAGTTACAATGGTCATAACAAAAAATTAGGAAACTATCCTGTCTCACAAGGGGTGCCACTTTCCAATATTTCAGTATAACTAGCACTTGTACAAGCTGCCCTCAGCTAAGGTATTCTGTCAAGAGCGTGCACAGATTCATTCTTCAGGAAGAGCAAACCAGCACTGTATTCATAAGCAAAGCCACAGGCTCCTGTCACACACCAATGGAAACCGTTTTAAAAGAGAAGTTTCCGTCTAGAATCATCTGACATGGAGTGTTTCCTCATCTGCAACACATGAACGCTGTCCTGCCAGACAACATAGTTTGTGAGAAGCAGTTGTTGTTAATCCTGGAGAATACATCTAGCCTGGTCACAAAGCTTCAGCAAGTTTTAACAAAAGGATGCCTGAAGTAGCCTCTACATTACTTTATTACATAGATAAGAACCCCCACCCGACACTTGGCGCTAGTTTTCTTAAAGGAAACGTTTTAATTCAAGCTAATTAACAAATCTACTTATAAATCAGAAACATTCCTTCTGTGCTCAGAGTTTTGGGAGGATTGCAGCTCTTCACAAAAAAGTTTCACAAAACTCTTCACATCAGATCCATGCTTCAAGTTAGAAGCTCACTTATTTACAACATACCAGAAAACACAGAAATGGTCACCTTTAATCCAGGCGCAGGGTAAAAGCCTTCAACTATTTTGCTGTTGTCAAAGAGACTGTATGCCCCATCACGTATTGCTACAACACCACGACTCCGGCAGTAGATGTCAATGCAGTACATATTCCTAAAAGCCAGCCTGATATGCGTGGGTGACTGTGGCAGAATTGAGAAACACTGATAGGCAGTGTTGGTGCGTTGAGTCAGACCCAGCATTGGCACAGTTGGAAGTTTGTTGATGGCATTTAATGGAGCCTGAGTGTCAAACAAAACCTGAGAGAGAACAGATATTGAGAGATCAGGTAGCTTACCTTTAAGCAAAGGTCAGGGAAAATGGGGCATAGTGGGGATACAATCTTCCCCAAGCCACCTTCTGCCAGTGAGATCCATAAACAATCATAACACACACATGTAATTTTGAAAAGAACAGTTTAATCAGAATTCAGCTCTTAATTATCTTGCACTTTTCTTGAGAGAAGTTTTTAAAACGTTACCTGTAACAACTGTACCACATTTGGCGTTTTATTAAACATCTCCTGGAGCTGGTGCAGAATTGTGTTGTGACAATTACTGCAACCTGAGTTTGGGCCAACAGTTCCCAGTGAAATGTGGAACTTCTGGAGTATGGAGCTCCACTGAATGCTGATCTGCAATGTCAAGAACATAAAATGGTTTTGGAAACTACCACAACTACAAGATTCTAACAAGAAAGCTGGTCTGCTGTCATTTTTTTATCAAACCTCAACAGATTCCTAACTCACCTTCCTCAAAAGTTGCTGAGGTTCTGAAAAAAAAGTGCTGTTAGCTTTAACAGCCACTTAGCTAGCTGGATTGTTGGCAACCACAAAACTGGGGAATTACTTAAGCAAGTCAATCAGAAAGAACAAAAGCCTTTTCTGCCAAAGGTGAGATACAGCAAATTAAACTTGAGAGATTCATGCTGCAGAGAACTGATTAATGGGTTGCTGGAGGGGGACTGGTTTTCTCAGTCATATCACACAAAACCAAGAACTGGACATGCTAATATGTAAGGAAGTGACATGCAAAATCCACACTGCTACTCTTGCTACTTATTCACTGTCCCAATAAAATGCACGTAGAAATACTCTTAAAAATTCAGCTTAGAACACGAACACAAAAACCTTCCAGGAAGCAAATTTCAAGTGCATCAGCTACTTTGCACTGGTTCCACAAAAATACATTCTTAGTCTGTAATAAATGTGCACTTACTTCCTCCTCTACCTTGCATTTAATGCAAGCGCGTGAGCAAGTACACAGTTATCAAAGTAATTAATAAGCTGTAAATTCCAATAGTAAAGAGTCAGCTAGAGTTCTGAACAAGGGAACAGCACTGCTACAAAATAATTAAGGACTGCCTCATTTGAAAGCACAGTTATTACAGTCTTTTCTCATGCAGCATTAGGCACACAGCTTACATACATCCATATATCCCAGTATACAAGAGTGACCAGTAGCAACAATTACCTTAAGTTTGTCAGAAAAAGCCTGCCACACCAGCTTTCATCAGTCAGGAGCACATAACTGTCCTTCCCACAATTTGAAACATCTTATACAAATTCTCAAAAATTCTGAACATCTAGTAACCTAGCAAATTAGTAATCTGATACCCCCTATTTCTGCCTTTTCTACATTCATTAATATTAATTCCACAATAATGCAATACAAGGAGATACTTCGTAGCACAATTCTGAGAACTCTAGGCCTGCCCATTCTGTTTTCAAACATACATTTTAAGTGCACTTAGGAGTTACTTACTGAGCTCCCCTTGGTAGTTCCATAACAAAGGATAAGTTTTCGGTAATTGTAGATACGAACTTCTGAAAAAACGTTTAAGTGGTTGGGTATGTCTTTGAAGAGAGGAGGGAAAAGAGTTAAGAGTGAGAAAACCATAGCAATCTGTAAACACATCATTTTAATGAAAAGGAGATGATTTCTGTACCTGGTAAGGATCGTGCAAACTCCAGGACACATTCATACAGCCGAGCAATACTGTTCCAGTCATTAAGGAACATCTCAACAACTTTGCGACCTCCAACTGGTTCAGATAACTGGTTTTCATACGTCAGGTAAACATGACGGGTTGGTCCTGCAGTGTTAGAAGATGGTAAATACTGATTAAACTAGCAGTTCCTAAACTGTGGTTTACAGACTGAGTGAACCATGGCAAGTGACCAGGAAGCATAGTTTAATAATAAAAGTGCATCAACTCAGCAATCAAAATTTTGATTCAGGTGCAATGTGGTTTATTAGAAATCTTAAGAGCAGACAGTTGTCCAGTAACACAAAACCTTAGAACTACTGGAACAGAGTAAAACACAAAGAAACAAAATTTACCAGTCTTCCTAAATAAAACTTACCTTGCTCCCTGGATGAAGTGCTATTAAGTGGACAGTTTGCAAACACCAGCTCAGCCACCCATGTGCGATTATTTCTACCTTGTAATCGGAAAGTGCAATCAAGAAGAGATCGGTCCAGAGCCTTCTGTGTTTCCTCATTTACACCTTTACAGGGAGGAATTCTATTCATGAAGAAAAAAGGATCTCAATTACACACAGTACAGTTCCAAAACTAAAAATACTACCTTCTAACATTTCCTGAAGGTATTCCAAGTCTGGACGTGAAACAATGAACAAATCAACAGCAAAGATAGCTGGACTGCACAGTGAGATAGCCTATTCCTCTTCAAGGTTTGTAATCAGTGTGTTACAAAAGCACTCCGAGTTAAGACCAATTTTTATATGGATTCAACACCTGCAAATTACAAACTGTTAAGGGATCTGCTGAATTGCCCTGATCTCCTGGTGAAAGTAAGAGCACACCTATATAAAGCTTTTATACAAAGAAACAAGCCAAAAAAGATGAAAATAAGTTCTGTGGCAACCTGAGTTCATAAATCAGTTTGCCCTCTAGAACAAGCTCACTCTAAATGCAATGAACAACCTGGCAGTTATCTTAGTACCCCCTAATTTATTCATATCCCAATGTGAGAATTGAGCTCAGGGAACAGACTAAACAAAGCTTAAGTAAAAACATGCCAAACTTTCCCTTTCTTGGGGTTAACACAGAGGCCAATACTATTTAACAATTTCAATAACCTACGTGATGCAAAGGAACAGCAAGTTTGCCGATGAAACCAAACTGAAGGGAGCACTTGACATGCTGGAGGACAGGGCTGCCATTCAGAGAGACCTCATCTGGCTGGAGAAATGAGTTAATAGGCACCTCATGAAGTTCAAGGAAAACAAATGCAAAGTCCTGCACTTGGGCCTGAACAACCTCAAGCAACAGCACAGGGTGGGGACTGACTGGCTGGGGAACAGCTTTGTAGAAAAAGAACATGGGTGCCTGGGAGACAGACTGAACAGGAGTCAGCAGCGTGCCCTTGTAACAATGACAGACCGCTGCATCCTGGGCTGTATTAGCCAGGCAGCCAAGGGACTACTCCCCTCTAGTCAGCATTTGAGATCACTGTGCCCAGGGAGGGCACAAAAACCCTTGGAGATTGGAAAATGCAGCTGATCAGCCCTGCTTTTGAGCAGGAGGTTGGACCAGATAACCTCCACAGGTCCGTTCCACTCTTAAATTACTGGATGATTCTCAGATGTTTCCTCTACAAGTTTTTTACCATGCAATTGTCTTTTCTGCAATTCCTTGCATTTTCCTCTGCAGTATCACATACTGGTAACTGTCAAATAACATATGGAGTATGTAGGCCTCTGATCTGATCTAAAATTGCAATTACATGTTCATGAATCATCACCATACCTTCCTTAGCACTGCCTGGATTTTAGGACTGAGAACTGTCAAACTGTTTTCAGAGGCCCCCAGTTTAGGCTAATGAAGGAAACAAATTATAGTTGGCTCTGTGTCTACTCTTATTTTCTCCTTTCTCCAGCACTGCTTCACATGAGAGTGCAAGACACCCAATAATTAAAAAAAACCAAACCAAACAAAAAAAACCTCCAAAACCCAAAATCCTCCCCGCCCCAATATTTTTAGTGTTAACTCTCCAAACAATCCTTTTTTTCTCTCAAGCTTATGTACAATAATAAACTGAAACACAGGAGCATATCCTCTTACTTTAATAAACGTATTGCATGGCTGAAGCCATCTCCTTCTACTTGTACTCCTTGGTGAGGAATGTCCATATTAGATAACTAGGAATGAACAAGAAACATGTTATCCCAAGCAAAAAGTCAAGCAAAATAACTGTAACTTTTTCAAGGATTTCCCCCCCCCCCCCCCCCCCTAAGGGTGACAAATGTTTCACATCCTCAAGCACTGGAAAGCCAAAAAACAGTCTGTGCAAATCTGGAATAAAGTTGTCTCCCACCCCCTCCCACAAATATGTCTTTCATCCTCTCATTTTCACTTTTCCCTCAACTTCTCAAGCTTTTTGTGGTGCTTGGTATTAGAGAACCAGCTACAACAAGACCAGAGCAGCCCAGTGTAGAACATCAGTCATGCAGGCTCAGCCAGTGGGGGAACTCCAAAGTGAACACGTGACCACAAGTTTGCCGAATAGTCACATCTAGACAAGAGAATCAGGAGTAGTAGAGGGGAAGAAGGAAACAAAATATTTCTTAATACATACCTCCATACGAAGCCCTATAAATGGCATATTTGTATCACACATGGCTACAATATGAGCTAGCACTTTATTGAAGGCACACATTTCTCCCGACCGTTTTGGTTTCTTAGGTTCTATGGAACATGGATCACCAGATAACTAGAATTAAAATAAAGATAAATGTACTTGCACATTCAGAGTAAACATTTTGAAAAGATGTCAGAGAATAATCTCATTCATCCAAGTTTTAAATGAATCACACCCTGAGCACAAACTCCTGAAACGGTCTGGTCTGCTTCAGGACTGAAGCAATTCAGTTAAAGTAATTTTATAACCACCTCCTTCCTTAAAACAGTATTTACATATCACTAAGCCATGTCAGCCTGACCCCAAGAAGTAACTCTTATCAGCCCTGCAAGTCTTTCAAAGACTACACCTACATGGCACAAAGCGTATCATGCAGATACCAGTGCTCTGTGTATACAAGCTACTCTAGCTATTTCAGCACAGTGCTCGGCCTTGGCTCATTATAACAGCTGAGAAGGCCTGGCATGAATTAAAAGACAACTGTTAGAAAACAGTTTCCCAACATCTCCCTAGGGAAGCAGTCCAGAGAACCAAGCCGCAATACAAGTAAGATGTCAGCCATACAAACTTTTGAAACACTACTAAAGCTGGTATTGATGCTCAGAACATGTGTTTAGCTTTCACGCTCTGTAACTAGCCCAATGGCTTCTGAAGAACATACCTTGCGCTTGACACCACTTTTCATTTGTTTCCCACTTTTTGTGTCTAGTACCAACTCTTCAATGTTTGGTTTGAACTGCTGTAGTAAAAGTGCAGTAGCAGGGCTGTCATCTCCTTCAGCATAGCTCACAGAGAGAAAATGGTACTTATACTCTAGTTCTGTGGGGTTGCCAGGAACATCAAACATCTCTACAACCTATATTTAAACAAAACAACAAATTAAGATGACCCTCAAGCTAAGAATATGTCTACATCAGTTCCTCTCCTCCCCCCCCAAAGAAAAGACATTAGGCTTTTTCAAGATACTAATACTGTGGCTAGGAAAGGGATCCAAGAAGAGAAGGAAGATTAAACTTTCAGGAAACCTAAAGAGAATGGGAAGGTTGCCGAGTAATAAACCTTTAGGTCCCCTCCTCTCTACGCTTAACAAATCCACTGCATGAGAGAAGGGAGGGAGAGGGGAGAGTCGAGGATTACATCAATCACTTGTTTCCTAATGTTAGAGTTAACAGTACAAACTGTCTGGCATATCCATGCCTGGGAGAAAAAGATAGAAGCATTTTTCAGTTACTTACAATGTAGTACTGTGGAAGGCGAGTGAGTTTGATAAACAGTTTGTGTTTGGAAAGGTTTCCCACTGGATGGCTAGCGTAATTAGCTAGTTGAAGAGTTTCACTGCTCACTGTAGGCAGATGTTTTATAGACTGTTTGCAACGTTGCTGTCCAAGCCAGAACCTTGCATTGAAATAAAGGTATTAGTACCCTGAGACTGTTTTAAATTATCCTAGCATACCGCTATTTAGAGCATTAGTGTCAAATTAAGAGTCAGTCATCTTCTAAGTCAACATCTATCATTGCTGCACAAGTTATATGGAGAAAAATCACACAGCGAATTTCATGAGTTTATATTTTCTTACTACTATCTTTACATATTGTCTTCAGTTTGAGTAACAGACAGCTGTTGACTTAAGAAGAAAAGCCCTGAAATTATTTGCTGAAGGAATACATAACATAAGTTTTTTATACAACACAATATAAAATTACAATATAGAAAAGAACGGAAAAATTAAAAAACATGCAGATTACAGTTATTTTACAATTCAGAATCTCCAACTATTTTTTGGTACAGAAAAGAAGATCTTTGCTCCCATATGCTGGTAAGCAACACAGTACAAAAAGTCACCAAAGTTGGATTAATGTCACTCTGGACTATGTCACAAACTCATTCACCTGAATAAGTTTGGACATGAAGAACCACATGCAAGACACCAAATTTGTTCTAATGTTTGGAATGAAACTTGTTCTACTCCAATGGATTTTGGCTATAACGGCAAGGCCAGAAAGCCTTGCAAGGGGCTCAGAAATGCATGGCTTGATTTTTCAGTCAAACTTCCACTGAAAACAGCAGTGGAAAGTGTGGGTGCTCAGCATCTCTTCATCACGACACACCACATTTATTCTTGTAGATACATGTTAGATATAGCTGTCCTAAAAGACATTTCATGGGACTGCCTAGCTTCCTCAAAAACTGCAGCACTACCCAAGCCATTATCTCGAGTACATTATTTATAACAAAGGGAGGTTGATTAGTTTCTCCAGGGTGCCAGTGCTTCATGCGTCATCATGCTTCTTTTAGAAGCAACATTCCTCAAATAGAGGTTTCACCCTGCAATTAGCTCAGAGTACTGGGAATTTCCAAAACAACAGAGCAGGTGGAACTTGGTTTTCAGGCAGATGCAAACTATATTTGTATTATTTGCTACAACCTCTTATGGGAGCCAAATGTATCTTGTGCCTAAATCTCAGGGCTTTATGGAAGGAAGATTAGAGGTTTAAACCAGCAAGGGCTGAAGTGTTAGAAGATAAACAGATATTATTTAAATCATCCTAGGCCACTTCCTGGTTTTCCCTCTGTTGTGAGAAGGGAGATCGTTCTTGATGAGAAACAAGCAGAGTTCAGCTGTAGAAACAGAATGGAATAAAGGACATAGAAAATGAACATGAACACAAAATGAGATGCTCAGGAAGCAAGTTGTCTGCTGCTGACAAAGTGAAAAGACTTCATGCAGAGTGTGCACATAGCAATGCATGAGGCTACGTGTAAGAGATAGACTAAAGGAGGACTATGGAACCAACTCCAAGCAAAAGCAGAATTTCCTCTACCCATTTAGAGGAGATGGTAAATACTCCAAGTTGCTTAGAACAGGGAGAAAGTATATTCCCTACTGCGGTAAAACACAAAGCCATGCAAGTGTGATCATCCAAAATACAAACATGGTGACTTATTCTATGCAAACTAAGTGAATCATTCAAGTCTCTTACTTGAGCTGCTGGAGCCAAGGAATGATACGCTTCATATCATCATTAACAGACTTCTCTATGTCATCGAGCGTCAGTTGATCTACAAGAACGTTAGGCGAGTGAATGGTTTTAACATCTGCTCTTCAAACAAAATTTTGACCTTTAATGGAAGTGTCTCATCTAATTTAACAAACAATTAATCACAGAATCACAGAACAGCCCAGGTTGGAAGGGACCTCAAAAGATCATCTGGTCCCACCTTTCGTGGGAAAGGGAGCCTAGATGAGATCACCTAACACCCTGTCCAATTGCATCTTGAAAACCTCCAGTGATGGGGACTCCACCACACCCCTGGGGGGTCTGTTCCAGTGATTGATTGTTTTCACTGTAAAAAATGTCTGTCTTATATTGAGATGAAACCCCTCCTGGCGCAACTTGTAATTGTTGCCCCCTGTCATCTCTATGTGGCTCATTTTGAAAAGAGAGATTAAGATGCAGAACAAACGATCCACAATGCTTGTAAAACCACAGCGGTATGTCATTAGGCAAATAAACTAAAAGAACTCACTTCTTAAGTAATCTGAAACCTGAAGTTAAGACTTGAACATAACTCAAGATGCATAAGGTCACATAATGCAATTCTCAATCAGGTCCATATGAAATGACTGCATCCATTAACAGCACAACCCAGGAATCATGAGTCATAAAGAACATGCATTGCAATGATGCCTAACAATATTTAGTCTATTGTCCTCTTAAAATATACCTGAACTGTGACTCTTAAGCACAAAGATCCACTTCTCTGTTCCTCAAACTCAAACACCTAGATGATGACCCAAGCGTGGTGTTCATTTGCATTGCCCTTAGTCACTTACAGAACTTCACAGATTTGACAGAATTGTTCACACAAAATTACCTCATAATGCAGGATTCTTGCAAGATATTAAATACAACCTGGTTTTGCACCTACTTACCAACACCATACAGCATCAGTTGAAACATTCCAGAGTGGAGATCAACAAATACATGCAGGCACTCTGATCGACCACATGGTTCCAAAATTGGAATTACAAGAGTTGGAAGAGCCGTCTCAATGAATGCTAAACAAAAATTGACGTTAATAATTTGACACAAAATTCAAGCTCATCATATTAAAACTTAACCCATTATAATCAGAAAACTTGTTTGTTTTTACAGAAGCAATCTTCACTTGCACATTATTATACCGTTAACATAAAAAGAGAATTGAATATAAGAATTTCTCTGTGAAAATAGTGCTAGTAACAAGCCAATGAGAAGACAGACCAAATTTGAAGGAGATTATTAATCCTTGAATATCTTTTAACTCACTGCTTCACGACTATAAACTCAATTTGAATCCCAACCGTTTCGGCAACAGTTTAAGCAAAGCCTCATCCAAAGCTAGCTCAAGACAGCGAAGGATTTGCTTTCAATTCTGAACACATACAAGTTTTACAGTAGACAACTTTTAACCCTTCGACCCAGACTATAATGTTCTACCAGCTTCATCTATTATACTACATTTAGAGGTATGAGTATTCTACAGTTATCAACACAGAATAATTTAAAGCTGTCTTGTTAATTCTGAACACATCTCCCTTTATTTTTTCTATTTTTTATTTAAATTAATGAAAACAAGAAATGCCAATAAAAAAGGAAGCCATTACTATGAACAAATGGAAATAAACTTGAAACAAACTTCAGTAGAAAACACATACAATTGTCATTAACGTTGTAGCTCTTAAGAATGGCTTTCAGCTCCTGTAGTTTTTGATGAGATCTTGCATGGACACTGTCTATTAGGAGTTTCTCTATTGATAGGTGGTCAATCTGTAAAAAAGAATGTACTCGAGCAAGTTCAAATTGGATGTGTAAACTTTATGCATTAGCACACTGGAACAAAGCTACATAACTTAATAAAACAACCACTCAAGAAAGAATTTGCTCAGAACTGTGGCGAACCAAATGAACTATTAACTTGAGTATTTGGATCACTACAAAACACAACAAACTAACATAAGATTCTGCCTGTGCAGCAGGCAGTGGGAGGGTTTTTGAGAGAAGACCGGAAGAAAATGTAAAAGAAAAGGAGTTTCACAAACTATGCTGTTACCGCTCCCTGTGCAGACCTACTTGTTCTGGACCAAGGCCAGAGTATTTTCCAGCTTAGCATGCACCCGTTTATAACTAGCTTAAGCTAAGGGCGAAAAAAAAAAACCCAAAACAAAACAAACCACAACCCCCCCCCAAACAACACTCTATTGGAATAAGTTTGCCTCTGCACAAACACACATGTAGCTGTAGCATGAAATACAACACACTAATTTTAGTCCTGCTAACAGGGTAACAATGCACTCAGTGAAGATGCAGTGGCAGACAGTGAATATAAGCAACCCTACTGAACCCAGGAGTATCTAGAGGCTTGTTGCACTACCAGTGCTGAAGCTTTTGCCACCACTATATTAACTGTAGCTTACTTGTGCAACCAAAATGAAAGCATTTGCATTTATATCCATTCACATTACAGTCATATTATTTGCATATTTTGTATAAGCAAGCTACAGATTACTGCAGAAAACCTTTTTCCAGTTAACCTCATATTGCTTTGAAAATTGTTCAAGGTGAGTTAAACTCAAATTTTTATTCTAGCTTAAGAGATAAATGCAGAAGAGGTTTATACCAGAACAGAATTATACAGAATTTCGGTACATACCTTTGTATATACCAGAATGACCTTCCCCTAAAGACTAGCTTTCCAAGATGCCTTAAAAATCAAGTGTTTATCCAGCCACAAGAGCATTTCAACTCAGCAGCTGCTATGAGTTAAATCTTCCTCACAAACAAGTGACTACCAGTTCTATAGCTACATCCAATTTTCAGTAAGTTAATGTATAATAACCTGCTTAGACAAACATATTTTGTTCGTGCCACTGCTTTATATAGTATCTTAAATAAACAGAAACACAGTGTGCTATCTACGTCATTACACCCGAGATCATTATTCAAACACTAGAACAACAGTGTATATACCATAGCTGATAATTTTTTTAAGCTCAGACCAAGTAGTTATAAAGGGAGTCAGCGTTAACTTTGATAAATCACAAATTTACAGTGGCGTCATGTCTTAATCTACAGTCTGTAGACCCGATTCAGTGAGCTTAGATTGCGTCAGCGCCAGTGGAATTTCCACAGATGTTCTAGATAAAGCACATTTTCCTGGATTAGGCATAAATACAGAACCTTCACTAAATTAACTGAATATTTAGTAGCCTACATATGCTAATTTAGGCTATTAAATGAGTAAATTTAGTATATATTTACTATACTAATAGTAGAATTTCTACTCTAAAAATGGAGTTGAAGACTACTATGCTCCACTAAGTTTCCCACATTCCTCTGTTGCCCAAACATATGAAGTTCTTGACATTCACCATATAGACACCTGTCTGTCAGACTTGGTAAACAAGATGGGCCAAGAGGCTCAAATACGAAGTATGTAAAGTATGTGAGGGCTATCATCAGTAGAAGGTTCTGCAAGACAGGTAAAAAATTTGAGCTGGAGAGTTTTTCCCTGTGGAAAAACTGTACCAAAAGTTTGAGAACTACACCATTCACTCCAGTTTATTAACTGGAGTTTAACTGGAGTGTTGGTTTATTAAACCCAAACACTGTCAGAAATAATGACAAACACACATCCTGACATATCACAGCCAGACTTGCTGAGGAACTTACAGAAGATGTATTATAAAACCTAGAACGCAGTTTCTCTTAGATACCATTAACCGAGATCTAGAATTATCACCAGTGAAACCTTATCCAAGTAGGAAGTTGACTGCAGTTACTCATTTTGGATCATTTCAACAATCCCACCTATAAAATATGGGAATTTGAACAATACAAAGGCACATTCAAATAGGCCACATGACATAATCTGGTTAGTGACAATGTAAAAACAAGTTTCACCTAACACAAGCAAGCAAGCCACATTAGCTCTTTTGCACAAGATTTTCAAACCATAATGTAAGGTTTTCTGAAGCGAATAGCACTGCTGGGTGCTGAGTAGTGAACTCGAGCAATACAGGGAAGCCGATTTTCAGAGGAACTTTACACAGCATCTCCAAGACAGGACAGGGAAGAACTAGCTCTCTATAAAGCCTTCCAAGCCAAACACTAAACATAACTGAAACTTTGCTGTTGTTTCCCCCCAGCCTCAGCATTCTGTCTCGTAAGTGGTATATAATGCACTGTAAAGTGGGTGTAATTTTTAAGATGAAGTCAAGGCCAATAATTTGTAACAATTTTAGATCCCAACATAAACACACCACAACCTAGAGTAATTGCTGACTAGAAATCTTAGAAACAGCTCTTTAAATAGAATCAAGGTGAAACAAACTGACAATGCAAAGCATTTCTAAGTTTTTGATTTATAAAACTAATTGTCTACTGCAAAGCAAACCTTTACCTTCATGGCTCTTTCCATCAGTTTGGAATCACAGGCTGGCAGTGGAGGCTCATGAGATATTTGTAAGGGTTTTGAGACATCAGTCTCATCAATCTTAATAGTGACCTTATGAACAGACGCGGTCCCTGTTTTCCTGCCAAGCACCTGTTGACTTAAAATAAAGAGAATAATTAAACCATGTAACTGGAATAGCAGAAAACATGCTTTTCAGTAGCTAACCCTTGATTCTGAGAGTTCTACATAAAAATAAAGATTATGTCAGCTGAACTGAAAAAAAAAGCATTTGTTTTAGTTCACATTTTAATGCAGGACTGTTGGTAAACTGTAACTACATAAAGAAGTTTTAGATGGCTGCAAATTCAACACAGAATCAGAAGAACGTCTGGATTGCTTTTTAAAATTTCATCTAGTGCAAGTCAAGCAATAAATACAGTGAAAGACTGACAAAGAATTGTCTAATTCATTTATTTAGATAGCCACATAGATATGAGCTGATTTATGACTATCCACTGTTCTCCTGTACAATAATGTGTATATCTCACTTCTTTGCAAGTCAAGCAACATGTTTAGGTACTTAATTACAAGAATTTAGGAGTCTCAAAAAAAAAGTACAATTCTAAAAATTCTGGCTCAAACTTAGTAAATGAAAACCCTCCTATTATTTCATTTATTGTTTGTTAACAGCCCTTTTAAAATTTACTTACTTCCAAACAGAGAGCGAGAGACATTTCCCTGCATGATATCGCTCCACTTGCACAAGGTCACCCCAGCGCTCTCGAATCAGCATTAGTGTTTGTGAATGCAAGACTTCCAACTGAAGTGCTAAGCAGAAGGAGTCTAACAAATGGAGTTAAGAAAATATTAAGACCTCCAAAGAGTCTGTACACTACATAAACCCATTTCTGTACACTACATAAATCCATTTGTCACAAAAGTCAGCCAAGATGCTGTCTGAAAACACACTAATGTACTAATCCAGAGATAAAGACATATTAACAGCATCAAATATTTTTTTCTCTTTTTTTAAACTCTTATCTAGAGCAGAGTGTTAGACAAGAGTGTCACAACAGCTTTGTTTTATAAACATTAACTCTGATCATCTTTTAGGGAAAAGAAGATTACTAACAAAGAAATTCAGTTCACCCTATAGTTACCACTAACCCCATCTTCCATGGTCACCCTAAAATAACATGATTCTATTTGTTTCTGGAGGAACTGTTTCACTGAAAACCATTTCACATTGTCAAGCAATTTGCTCTTTGCATGTAGAAAGTCACTGCACTACTTCCTGCACATGCTATACCCCATTTTGTTATTCACACAGGTGCAATACAGTTAACACACCATCATCACCTTACTGCAGTTCTTGGTAGTAAGAATTGTCAGCTCCAATAACTTCCAAGTCAGCACTGTATTCCATTTCAGAAATTAGCACATGCAGCCAGCTGCTGCTGTGCTGACCTACCACACAACCTGCTGTCTAGAGTATCTCACCTTTACCTTTGCTGATTAAGTGTGTAAAATCAAATTCTACATGCTGACACGTGAGAATAGCTGTTTCCAAGGCCATCATTTTTACTCCACATCCAGACATTTCTCCCTAGCTTAATAGGGTATCCATCTTTCTTGACCTCCAGCTACTAGGAAGAGCAAGGCTACATTACACAGCTTATTCAGAAGCAACTTTCAGAAGGATACGCAGACAGCTGTACATATCCTGAAGTGGCTTTTCATCAGCAAACAGCCGCGATTGGACCAACTGATGGATGAAGTTGATCTGCATGCTGTGAACCAAGGCTCGACCATCTTTCATGAATGAAAAATAATTCACATTAGACATCAGGAAAATAGGTATTTAAAATAATTAACTAAAATAATAAATTAAAAAGAAAAAAGATAAAACTGTACTGAGCAATGTCAATATCAGAATTTCTAACAAAATAACAAAGTCCTTGGTTTACTCTGGAAATTTCAGTCAGTCTACAACACTGTCACAGTCTGTTCAGGTATCAAACGCATACAGAGCAAGGTGAAAACAGGGCAAGTATATACAGCTTCATTATCTTAAGTTGTGATATGCAAAAGACCCTGTATAAACAAGACCTATACAGCATCAGAGATGAACATCATGTTAAAAAGAAAGTGTAAAGGTTTGATTTTCTTACCACCAGTTTCCTTGTCTTCAACCAAAATTTCCAGTTTGAGAAGGCGCCAGGGGATGTCAGGGTCATCACCCATCACTGTCAAGGTGGCCTCAAACTCACCCTCAACTCGGAACTTCACACGGCCATTGGCTAAGGAAGAAAAAAATGTTTTATTTCACTCAGTCTCCTAAGATGCCTCAAAATATCAGTCTGGTAGCTCCTGGCACTGACAATGGATTACTTCCCTATAGTTTCTGCTCTGCTACATATGTTTCTGTGCAACTCACGGTTGCTTCTGCAACAGAACCAGTGTCAATAAGCAGCATGGGCAGACATCCCAAACTGTGCTGAACAGCAGTACTTTAGTCAAGATAACTTATTAACACTTGTGCTACTATAACGCAGAGTAACATTGAGCTGACTACCAGCCTGACAAGTTACACAAAATGCCTAGCTTAATTTTTCCAATTCTTTGCTATATCAACAATAATACTTTAAGCAATATTCAAAAGAGGTTCAGAACGCAATCTCAGCCCAGGCTGAAATCTAGTCCTGGAAACACATCTCACTGCAAACCATTTATTTAACATTAAAATACTATAACTGCATTTTCATGTGAGAAAGCTAATCTATTGCATAATTTATATATATGCACACAAGCAAAGCTTATGTACACTATTTATCTAGTTGACATATATATCCTCACACCTTAGTGAACACTGGTATCAGTTTCAAGAACTGGCAAAGACAAGACTGTCAAAACTATGTAAGCAAGGTCATAAAGAGAATGAGTGGCAGAGCAAACAATTCAGTACAAGTCCTTACTATAAACTTTTCTTCTTGAAAGTAAGTAATATTTCAGCAGTATTATCAGTGTCCTCATTTTTCAAAAGGGGAAAAGACATATTTTGATGTCATACAGAGACAGGATCCCAGTCTTAATAGATTAAGCATGCCTAATAGTCTCACTTCAGCTGTCTTTTAGCTTTGCTTCAGCACTAAAGCAACAATTTTAAATCAGCCTGCAATAACGTATTCTTCAAAAAGTAATTCCAGTTCTTACCAACTGTAAGATTTGCCAGCTGTGGAGGGAGATCTGTAGTCACTAGTCGATGTCGAAGAATCTGGTTTAGCTGATGAAGCGTGGTTTGCTTCTCACTCTTTGTTATTGGGTCAGGAGGGATTATTTTATCCTGTTAAAATAAACATGAACAAGTCTACGTATCAAACATGTATAATATATTGACAGTAGGAATGGTGAAAACTAACCAGACTAGAAGTCTGAAAATATAAATGCTACAGGCCATTACACACGAGTGAGGTTTTACATCTTACATTCAGGTTTGTTTTCTAGTTGATTACATTTTACCTGAGACTGACCACTGAATAAAATTGCTCAACTTGGATCAATTAAATAAATTCAGGGCCTTACATCAGGCTAAACTTGTTTTTAAACACTAAGATTTGAAAGCCAATCCTTATCTGTAGGTATAGATCTAAGTCACAGGTACTACTGTTTCTATTACTTCACAAAACCCTGTTATTCCACATTTTATCAGTAAGAAAAAGCAGCAGCATTAAAGACATCTGTAAGTATTTTAGTACATTTCCAAATACAAGCAAAACCTCGAAGAACAACAGATGTCAGTACCTCCTTTTCACACTTCATTTTTCTAGGATGGTGGCTTAGCATGTGCAAATACTTAATGAACCAAGGGAGATGAGTTGCTACTATACTCATCCTAGAGCAGAACTAGTTTAAATGGAGAGAATGTTTTACTGGGAAAGCATAACTTGTTCAGATGGGAAGTGCTCTGCATGAGAAACTGACACTACAGAGAGTTGGCACTAGGCCTGTATTAAACTGCAGTTCCATTTGCACATAGACAATTAGTTTCATTAACAGGCATTTGATACTGTACTGGGGATTTCCACCCCCCCCCCCCCGACATACGGTAGCATTATTTACCCTAATGCAGGTAGGCAGACGTGGGTATGATCCAGTTGTCAGAACATCAATAGCATACGGGATAGCAAAACTAGGTAGACGAGCGTGAACCAAAGCATCTCTAGCTAGCGATGCCAGACGATCAGCAGTATCCACAAACAGAATGGCTTGCTGATCTAAAAAACTTGATATCATCTGTAGAGGACAAGGGGAGGGGGTAGAGGGTGGAAGATATGTGTCCAAAAAATGCACAAATCAATGTCCCTTTGTATTCAGTTCATCTAGTGCACATGACTGAGATGGTTTTATCTGTCTCTTCTAATTCAAGTAACCACATCTATAAAAGAACAGAAGAATGAATATTCTGGCCATTTCTTACATTCGTATGCAAGGACACTTTAAATTTGCATGCCATTTCTGATGCTGTGGAGGATCTGTACTTTATCTGATGATTGCTACTGGAATGCAACCATACTTGTTTGTAATCACTCCGGCTTGTTTTTTGCAACATTCTGGACTTTATTCTTACTTAACCAAGAGCAGTAAAGTGATAATAAGAGCTAACACACTGAGATCACCATCTTCCCTGTCCTATCACCTAAACCCAAAGCACTCCTGAAGCTATACGCAGACAAGCCTTTCATTTTTTGCCACTGATGAGTTTTTGGGAAGATGAACAGTTAAAAGATAAGATTATACAATTTCTAAATAGAAAGAAATTGGTTATAATTTAATATTAATTTGCCTATGAAATAGGCTCTTTTTTAAAACTTCTTTAGCAAGGTGAAGTTAGGGTATACCAAAATCCCATATCACTTAGACATTATTTCATACTGAACTCTGTTGCTAACTTACCGCACATTTTTCCACCTTTCCAGCATTATTAGCCCATTTGACTAAGGCTAACAAACGAACAAACAGTTGACGAGTGCGACTTGCAAACTGCACTATTTCTATTTTTCTGGAAAAAAACAAATGTACGTTAAGCCAGTGCTCAGATATATAATAAAGCTGCAATTTAACTCTGTGCCAATAAAAAAAAGCAGTAAAGATAACTTCTAATGGTGTTAATGAAGGCACCGCTAATATATGGCTTGTTTGATTAGAACATGGCGGCGGAGGAGGGGGAAGCCTCACTGTTCTGAATACCTAAATGCTAAAAACATACATGGATTCTAACAAACTAAGACTGGGGAAACAAAAGAGCATACTCACATGAATTAATCCCTGATTTTAAGAGAAACAATTCCCTAGTGAACTCAACTGAATTATTTTTATACCTTTTACAGGATTTCCCCAGGGCTTATGATTAAATGTAAAGTAGACAAGACAATATACCTAAGGGTTACAGGACCTGGCAGTAACATTACATTGACATTCACTAAAAAAAAAAAAAATAAAAAAAAAATCAGATACTAAACAAAATATCACTCTAGTAATTTTAAGATACCTTTACACAGTGCGTTACAATATGCTACCATTTTGCCAGAAAACAGGGTGGTGGAAGGGAAGACCACAAAAAACCCCCACCCTTTTACTTTCCCCTCCATTCCTGCCTTGCAAAGAAATTGGGGTAAGGAAATACTGACAGTCAATATTCCTCCCACCGTGCTTTGTATGATATAGTCAAAATGAGGCAGTGTATGTTCACATGTCTTAAGAGTTACTTTTTGTAAAAGAGAACGTAATAGGGGCACACCCAGATTTTTCCCCTTCATTACAGATCTACATTGTAGATGCATTAGACAAGACATGCAGATCTACAATACCGTATGCTCTGAAATACCATTTCATCTGCTGTTTATAGAGGTTTTCCTCCCATTCTACACATTCAATTCACTAATTTCACCATGCTTCTCTAGTTACTTTGGGAAAAGAAAAAAAACCAAATCCAAGATGCTCTCCTAATATGGTTTTCTAAAGTAACAAAAGCATTTGGAAAAAAAGAACATTAATCAGTGCAACAGATATTGGCCTCTACCAAACAGATGTTGCACCTTCTTCTGATCCTAATCTGTAAAATACATACTCACAACGTAGATAGACACTGTTTCTGCTGAAAGTGTTAGTGTAATGAGGTTAACTCTTTTGTGCAATACATAAAGCATAATGTGCTTGTAGCAGATGAACATTTAGGCCAGAAGCACAGCTAATACCATCTGGTCCAGTTTCTTGCATTACATACTACAAACCTCATCCAACAACTTGGGCATTAAGCCAGTAGCTTCTCTATGTTCTAGAGTGTATGTTTTAGAATGGCATTCAGCCCGATATTAAGATTTCAAGTGGTGGACACGCTGCTATATGTACATACTGCTCTAACAGTAAGTACACTATGAAAACAAGATGTTGAGAATTTTGAAAGATTCAGAAAAATTTTATGGGATTTAAAAGATGTCTACAGTGAGACTTTAGAAAGTCAGTAATCTCTCAGACAAACTCCATATAATAGTTGCTAAAATCTAGTAGTTACATCAGTCAAACTTCTGTGGTGAAAACAGCACAACAGCAAGAAAAATTAAAACTGATGTTCTGTGACTGGAAATCAAAGGCAGACACCCCCCCCAACTCCCTCAAAAACCAGAAAAAGTATAGCAATTTAATAATGAAAATTATTGATAAAACTAGGCACAGTATTCCAGTAACTGTTCCATGAATACCACATGTATGAAGTTACAGAAGACTTGTTTCTTCTACTTGACAGAATCCTGCTTCCAGAACCACCACCATCACCCCTGAATGACAATTGCTTTGGGAATTCACATCCTTCTACTTCTCTACTAATAACCCAAAGTCTTTCAATTTTGCTGTGTTCCTTTGTCCTTCATTATAGATACAGGACCTTATGCCGGGCTGCACAAAAAACCTGATTCAAGGAAGATGAAACTTAAGGAAAGGCCTATAAAAGCAAAGCAAAGCATGTTAAAAAGCTTTCTAACGACCACAGTACTCAGCGTGTTCTTTAGCTTGGTCTTTACTGGTAAGTTCTGATCTCAGGCGTTTCAGATCGTTCAGACTAGTGGCTGAGTCTGGGGGAGTGAAGCATTAGCTACAGTAGAAGAATATCAAGTTAAGGATCACTTAAGCAAGCTTGACATACAAAAGCTCATTGGAGTGGATGGGATGCATCCAAGGGTGCTCAGGGAGCTGACCTATGCCGCTGTAAAGTTGCTCTCTATCATTTTCAAAAGGCCATAGTGATCAAAAGTCTTGATGACTTCGAAAAAAGGCTTTCAAGAAGGCCAAGAAGGATCTAGGGACCTATAGGCTAGTTTGTCTAAGCTCAGTTAAGAAAATTAGAAAATTCATAGAACAAATCTTTCTAGAAGCTGTGTCCAGATAAATAACGAACATGAAAGTAGCCTGGGAACAGCCATCACAGATTTGCCAAGGGCAAACCATCCCTGATCAACGCAATTGCCTTCTACAGAATGAACAGCTCTGTGATCAAGGGGAGAACAGAAGATGCATTTACATTGACTTTTGCACAGCTTTTGACAAGATTGGCCATAGCATCCTTGTAGCCAAGACAGTGAAATATGGCATGGGTAAGTGGACTACAAGGTAGGTGAAAAATTGGCTGCGCTGCCAGGAATAAAAGGCTGTGACTGGCTACCAGTTGGATTTCTTCAATGCAGGTTACTAGGGGTGTTCCTTAAGGGTCAATACTGGGGCCAATACAATTTAACATCTCCATCAACAGCCTGCATGATGTGAAGGAATGCACTCTTTGGAAGTTTGCAGGTGATGCCAAACTGGTGGGAGCAGAAGGACCTCAGCTGGCTGGAGGAACTGGCTGACAGGAACCTCATGAAGTTCAGCAAAACTGCATGCAAAGCCCTGCATCTGGAAACAATCTCACATAACGGCACAGGCTGGGTACCAAGCAGCAGCTGGGCAGCAGCTCTGCAGAACTGGACCTGGCGGACAGGTGAACAGGCATCAGCAATGTGCTCTGGCAACAATGACAGGCTGTATTAGCACTGGTGCAGCCTAGGTCAAGGAAGGGGATTATTCACCTTGGCTCAGCATTTGTGAGACTGCATCTGAAGCACTATGTCAAGTTTTACACTCCCTAGCCAAGAAAGATACTGCTGTACAGAAGTGGGCTGAGGCTGGAACACATGACATACAAGGAGGGGCTGAGGAAGCTGTGTTTATGCTTAAGAAGAGAAGGCTATGGTGCAATCCTACTGCTGTCTTCAAATGTCTAAAGGGGTGTTATAGAGAAGATGGAACCAGACTCTTCTCAAAAAGGAAAAGGCTGAGGGACAACAGCCACAAACTAAACCAGTGCAAAACTAGTTAGACATCAGGAAAACAAAGAAAGAAACACAGAGGCAGTCAAAGGCTGAAGTAGGTTGCTCAGAAAGGTTGCAGGATTTCCATCCCTGAAGATATTTAAAACTCAACTGGATATGACCCTGAGCAACCTGAACCAACTTTGAAATGGTCTTTTACTTCAAGCAGGGTGTTGGACTAGTTATCTTCAAAGTACCATTCCAACCAAAATTATTATCGTGTCTATAAAAGGAGTGAAATGAGTCATTTTGTCATTAGAAAAGAATAGAACTCAGTATTTCACAAAAATTAGGTAATTGCACTGTTGCTGAATTAATGAATAACATGTTTTTACAACAGTTCTGAATGTTTTTTTTTTAATCTTGTGTAGATGGACATGTTTGCTGCAAGTTTGAGAAGTAACAGTCCTGTTCACTAACTACTGCAAAACCAGTAGCAAAACTGCCTGGTTTTAGGAAAACAGTATGTTTATGTAGTTCTTGGAAGCCTTTTAACAATACTTCTCTTTTAAATACTTCTCAGCAGGAACTGTTCATTCAGTAATGCAGGTGTAAGGTTTTACCTTCCATTTCCCCACAACAGAAGACAGCATCTTGCAAAGTCGTTATAAGCCAAATTCCAGTTAAACCTTATACAGCCATTACTGTATTTAAAGTTTCCCATGTATTACACTTTATTGGAGGATAGAAAGGAAAAGGTAAAGAATACCAAGTGAAAAAAGGTCTCCATTACCAAGAAGCAAGCCCCGGGATTTCCCCCAGAACTCAGTACTATTAATTTTATACCACAGTACTAATGTTTTTTTTAATCCAACCACTTCTTTCTTGTTACAAAAGTGATTTATTCCTATGAATGATAACTAATAGATGACCCTTTACAAAGAAAAGCCATATTATACTATGATACATAATTTCCTACCAGTTTTTCTTATCATGGCATCTTTTAGCTAGGCACTATAGTCATGAACTTAGATTTTATGTGAACTTTATTAGAGGATAATACCATCACATCTTCACCAAAGTACATATGCCATGTCACCATGTTTCTTCTTCAAGAAACAGAGCTTGAAGCCAAACCACTGCTGCTGTTACAGCTCTCAAAGTTAGGAAAAACAGAATCATCTGGATAATTAAACTACCTTCCTTATAGATTTCCTCCAAGAGCTGGAAAGCCACTTCATCAAGAAGATTTGTAAGTCAAAGCTAACAAGGATGCGAACATTTAATTTCAAGACAATTTCAATTGCAGGACATTCTTTGTAACTATTGAAGGCCGTCTTACTTTCTTTTATCTGTAATCCACTAGGACTTAAGATGTTACTCCAGACCTGTGTGCCCCACAAAGCAGATTCCAGCTTCACCAAGAAATGCTAAACATATAGATGGGAGAAGCTCCCCTACCAGTATGAGGGAGCTCTGGACCTAAGTAGAATGTAATTTCCTCAGCAAATAGAGTTGTAATTAAAAAAAAACCCAAACAAAAAAACAACAAAACCCCAGATTGTTTCTCTTCATAAAATATTATGCATAAAGGAAAAGGGGCACAAGGAATCATCCCAGATTATGATTCCCTGGAAATGGGATTAATTCCCCAACGTTATGAGAGTTTTGGAAGATTTGAGATAACTGAATTAATGATCATCCTGGTGCACAGAATTCTTTTTTAACATTCTTAGGAATATCATAGCTGCTATATGTCTGCAAAGAAATTAGGTCAATTAGCATGTCAACACAAATAACAAAGCAAACAATCTTCTGACAACTTCCATAAAATTTATTCAAAGAAACAAAAAAGTAAATCACGTTCTTTCATCTTGGAGGGTTGGGTGGGAGTGGGGAGGGGAGGGGGAAGGCCTGTTCTGATTTCTTACATTTTTTTTCTAATAACCTTCACACTTCAAAAAACACATAGCAGCAGAAAACAGTGCCCATGATAAGAAAGATCAAGTAACACGGAAAAAAGTAGAAAAGAGGTTTTTACCTTGTTTTAATTGTTGAACTGCTGCTTCTGACAAAAAGTTTATCACACTAACTAGAACCTATTTAGGTTCTCCAGTTCCCTTTCACATCAGCTTTACTGTCACTTCATTGCTTCAAGATTCATGAAGACAAAAACGCCCTTAACAGAGTTCACCTACTACAACAGCAACAGTGTGTTACTGAACAGTGCAATAACAAAAAAAAGCCCAAACAACAAAACACCCCAAATCCAACAAAAACTAATATAGCCACTGATGCTGAGAAAAATCTTGAAATTATGTAGTGACAGCAAGACAGACAAGGCTTATTTTCTTGCATAAAATCTAAAATTAGGAGCAAAATATTTTATTTAAACAGTTCTACATTAATCTTAACATCCTAAACACAGTTCTACATTTTTAACATGTATTACAGACTGTCTTATTGTGACTCACCTTTCCATATCAGTCTTTCTTGGTAATCTATATTAAAAAGGAAAATAAAAAAATGTATTATATATTGTTCTATTATATTTCAGACTACTAGAAATTTTGTTAGTAACCTTCAACTAAGTACAAGAACAACTTCTACATATCTATAAAGAGCATTTCAAAATTCCTACAATTGTAAATGTTTCCTAAATACAATGAAATTACATGTTTGATAAAGGAAGAAGCTTGACAGCTCTAGAAAGCAGCCTCATTAAGGGGGGAAAAAAAAAAAAAAAATCAGGTGTATAATAGCACCACAGGGCACCTGCCACTACTCTGTACCAGGTAAGCTGGAACTGGTCAAATTAATTTAAAAGCTTGATGAAGGGTGTTGAACTCCCAAGACTTCTGCTAATCTAGTGAGCCACACAATATCACAGCCTGTGCTTTGTAATTGATGACTCTCACTAAGCACCCATGACTAGAGTTAATTAATTCATAGCAACAATCCTAGACCATCTGCAGCAGGTGTTAAAATTGGCTGTTTCCTGACTTGCCCGAAATGAGTTTCTCTTCCCTTTTTAATCAATCTAACATTGGAGAAATGCCATACACCAGAACTTTATCAAGGACCTGTGTGACAGATAGTACTGCAGAGAGGGGACTGTATTTCTGTAATGTTCTAAAGGTATCACAGGCATCTCATATTAAGAGTGGGTTTTCTTGGTGGTTTAGTTTTTTTGTTGGTTTTTTTTTTTTATTCTAGGACTAGGCTGGTGCTAGTAAAAGAATGAGAAATCATTTTGTTGGAGGGAAGGAGGAGAATACTTTCCAGATGTGCTTTCTACTAGCCAAATCCACACTTTTCAGGGAAATACAGTGGAAAAATCTAGCTCATTCTGCTTTTGGAGAGGACATCACATAGCTTGTAAGCTACTTGGTGAAATAGAGTGCCCAAAGCATTCCCTGTGTGTTGTTCACACCACCCATTTTCTTTTGTACCTCAGTGATGTACATAAGTCAAAAGGACCTGTTCTACACCTTAAAACAAGAATAAAAGACATCGCAGGCACATGCTCCTACAAGAACGCATACAGTATCAATTACTGTCTACACATACCATAAACATACAGGAAAGACTTCTTGACTGACATTTTAGAAGTTCCTCCAAAGAAAACTAAAATTCTAAAACTCCTCGTCCTTTCCAGAGTTTGAATGCTCTTAACCCCAAGTCAAGCAAAACTCTGTTTGCATACTTACCAGATATGATATTTTACAAGAAGTATACCTATTTTTTTCCATTTGTTCTGTATGTCACTTCTTAACACATACAGGTTCCCCACAAGAACCTCTAAGGTTAAACAAACTAAAAGGGAAACAGGTTTATTCAGAGCCCAAATGCTTTCATTAAAGTTTTCCTCGGCCCAAAAACATTCCTTTACTTTGCCACTTCAAACACAACATCAGCACAGCAGATTGTAAAGTAAATGTAAATAACTTATTTTCTTTCTCCAAAACAATCAAATGGTATTTTAAGAAGTACACAGGTAACTCAAGGAGTTGCAGCATCTGAAAACATCTTAGTTTCACAGGTTTCAGCATCATGTATTTTGCTATCGGTACAGCCACTACAGTTGGGATTTTTGACAGTAACCTGGGGGCAAAGTTAAGCATTTAACCAGACAATCTGCATTCAGCTGCTCAGCATTCCTCACAATGCTTTTCTCTCTTTATGACCGATCACTCAGCAGCTTTCGCTAGGCCACTGAATACACCCCGATGCAGAGACAAACCTGCACGAAAAGGGCATTTCCCCGGGGTGGCTGAAGGGGAAGGAGCAACCACGTCCCCCCACCCCAGGGACAGATCCCTGGCGAGGCCTCCTCATCCTCCCGGGATGCTGGGAGGCTGCACTGCTAGCCCTGCAGGTGGGCAGCGAGAGGCGCGGGAGCGGGCCGGGGGGAATTTGGGGCACTCACAGGTCGGCCAGCACGGTGAGCTCGGCGTAGGTCCGGTGCAGGAGGAAGTCGATGAGGGTGCTGAGCCGGTAGCCGGGGCTGGCGGCGGCTGTCACGGCCCCGGGGGCTGGCGGGGCCGGGGCTGACGCGGGGCCCCCGCCGGCCGGCACCAGCTGGTTGCTCTCCAGCTGCACCGGCGCCATGGCGGCGGCGGCAGCGGCGCCTCAACCCCGGGCAGAAACCGCTCGGCAGCCCGGGGCGGCCGGCGCTCCCGGCGGCACCGGCACCCGGCCCGACTCGCCCCACACGGAGGGAGCGGGGAGGCCAGCGGCGGGGGCGGGCCCGAGCCCCGGCGCTGGGGCGGGTGGCGGCGGCACCGAGGGGGCTCCGCAGCGCTCAGAGCCCGCTCGGCGCAGGGGCCGCCGCCATGTTGGGGGCACGGAACCGGAAGCTAACAGCTGTGGCGGACCGGAAAGAGAACCTTTCCGGGAAAGCCTAACTTGGGGGGGCGGGCGGGGCCGGCAGGTGGCGGCGGCGGCGGGCGCGGAGCCGTTGGGGCGGGGCGTCGCGTCGCGTGTCGCCACCGCCTGAGGGCCGGCGGGCGGGAGCGGTGGCGGCGGGTCCGGCACAGCACCGCACCTCTCCTGAGGCCCCGGGCGGGGTGGGAAGGTGTCCCGGGGCAGGGAGGCCGCCTTTGCGCGTCGTGCGCCGGTCCGGTGTCGGGGAGGCCGGAGAGGCCGAGCCTGGCTTGCCTGGTCGTGGGGCAGGGCGGCGGGGAGGCGCGGCCGGGAGGGGAAATGGCGCCGCGCTCGGGAGGGAGCTGTCGGGAGAAGGGCTGGAGGCGGCTGCCTTCCCTGAAGTGCCACCCGGCAGCGCCGCGATCGAAACAGCTGTAAGAGACAGTAGGGAGAAAACCGAGGGTGGCTCTGCCATTGTATCTGCCCGCCTTCATGAAATACGGGGTGAAGGAGAACCTGATTCCAGACTTAGCGTCTGAAAGAGCCTTTGATGCGGTTCTTCAGGCCGTCAAGGAAACAACGGCCTCTGTTAGGCGCTGGGTGGGCTAATCCCTTTCTAATGACTTGGGAAATGTGAAGCATTTGTGAAGGGTGCAAAGCGAGGCCGGGTAATCGAGACTAGAGGTAGCTAGCTATACATCCTCCTTTAAAGTCACGGTTAAAGCTCAGAAAAGGAGCAGTGAGCAGCAGAGTGGTCGGTGGGATCTGGTGATAAACACAAAACTGTGGGAACTTTTGCACATTTCCGTCTTCCAGATTAACTGACGCTTCTGAAGCGAGATAGGGGGAAGGTCTGTAAACAATTGAAGATGGATTTTTTTGCGGACTGTGTAAGGACAGGAACAGTATAAATCCTGAGTGTTTTGTATTGTGATTTCCTCAAGTGTTAAATCATAAATTCTTGCCTTATGTTTACAAAGAAATCCCCAAAATAGGCACATTGTAGGCAATAAGTATCCAAACTTCTCAAAGTTCAATAAAAAGAAAAAAAGGTTCTACTTGTTTTGCATTAAAGGTAGACTTTTAAAAACCTCTTCTCTTGCTCATCTCTTTCCAAGGGGAAAGTAAGCAAGAAAAGGAAACATTTTTCAACGTGAGAAATGTGTAGTCAACGGTTTAATTAAAAAAGAAAGGGCTGTCTACGCCAGCAACAAGAATAGCCAGTTCTATTCCTGCGGGGAGCGTGTTTCTTGCACCAGGTTATGAGCCGGTTGCCAGCTGCCAAGAGCGGCTTCGCTGGCAGGCAAGCTCTCCCATTGCTTCCGTGGAGCGTAAACTGGTGCATTGAGCGAGATGGACGGTTGGCTCCACGCTGGCACACCAGCTCCCGCGTTGGTGTACAGGCTGCTGGCCGATGCCTCTGCTCTAAGGAGAGAAGAGACACCACCTGTAGTGGAGCGCTGTGGGAAGCGTCCGAGTGGGAAGGGGCTGCATTGCTGCAGCTGTGAGCTGTGCCAGCCCGCAGTTTTGTGGGCTGCTTCAGTGGCAGTGAGATGAACCTGTGAGCCTTAGAGAGGGGGGTGGGTGCTGATAGTGGTTTGGGAATTTTTTACTCCTAAAATCACTAAAACGCATTTAGACCTGAGTTTTGCATTTGGTTTGTTGGGTTTTTTGGGGTTTTTTTTAGGTTAATGGAGGGTTTTTTCACTAATGGTGAAAGAAATACCTACTTTGCGCTGTTTAAAAAATCAATCTATAAAGGACGGAATGACAAATACTGTCTGGATCATCTTGTGCTACAAACAAGTTATTCATTTAGTGTCTTGTAAGTTCTTGCCTCCCCATTGCAAAGATGCATTTTTCCAAATGTATGAAAATATTTTTTTTCCTTTATATGCATGAATAAGTGTGATGTACCTGTTTTATGGCCAACTAGTTGCACTGTTGAAGAAAATACTGACTTACATGCACTGGAATGCAATTAGGCTATCTATGAGAACTATAACTTAGAAATACAAGCTTTTTTTATTGTTCTTTTCCCTTCTTCCCATTTCTTCTGTTCCAATTTAACCCATAATAAACTTCCGACTGGTTTCAGCAGCACAGGCTCAGACTTTGTTGATGAAAAGGCAGGTGGGAAATTGTTGTGATGCAATTTGACTTTTCTGCTGTTAGAGCTGTTCTTGCTTGGAGAAGCTCTGGTCTTAGTGAATTTTTCAGCCTTGGCTGTGGAGGGGGGGATATCCTCAGCTCAGCTGCCTTTCTTCACTCCTCTCGGAGAGGAGAGGTTTAATCAGAGCTGTGGCAGGGATCATGCTGAGCTCTCCTCTCACATGGCTGCATAGGAAAGAAGCTCTTGATACTGTTTTCAAAGAAAGGGGAGCAGCCGCAGAGAAATTTCAGAAGCTCAAGGCTTATGCTTGTGTGCATACAACAATCATGCTGTTGGGAGACTTGGCAAGATTAGTTATTTTAGCAGTAAGCTGGAGATGAGTATTAGGAGTTCAAAAATCAGGTGACTGTAAAAAGAAATATATACGTTTGCTGCTTCTTGTTGCTTTTCTGAGGTTGGCAGCACTACTGCTCTTTGGTACAAGTGCTTCTAAGAAGGATGAGCATTGTGTCTAAATTCAAAACCCCAGCTTGCAGGAATTGGAAGTAGGTTTCAGAAGTCTATTGGGGTGGCAAAGGCAAAACTATGGGAGGGAGGAAGTTGGGGCAGCAGGGTTGCTGTAAAGAGTAACAGGACTTCTGGGGGAGTGCGAGCTCCCTCCGCAGTGCTTTCATGTGGACCTGACGAATTGCACAGTTGTTAGGTAGGCTACAGATAAGCCCTGTATAATGTATCATTCTCCCAAAGGGTGACGAACAAAGTTGGATTTTTCAAGCAATAAAGAAGGATGATGAAGCTTCAGTTCTGACTGGGGCTGTTGGTTCCTGCAATCCTGTAGATCCTCAGTTTCTTAACATTTAAGTGCATGGATGAAAAATGGTATATTTGGACTGCCACTGTGGACTGCAGGTCAGGCCTGCAGTCATCATATAGGCAAATTTGTTGCATGTAGATAACAAAATGTCTTAAATTAATACTTCAAGGTAAATAGCACTTCCTAAATGCAATTCTCCAAATAACAAACTGACTCCAGGTACAATACAATGGTGCACTTCAGGAGAATAGTCAAGCAGAAGCAATGAATAATGCTGAAACATAATCGAAGTTGTATCCTTCCGTACAGTTGTGTGTGTCACTGAATTATATGCCCAGGGAGATTCATTGTGAGTTACAGGATTTTGCAGTTTGCAAGGGTAAAAGGATAATTCAGCCTAAAATATAATCTGATTTTATTTGATCGGTGTGGTTTATTTTTCTGTTTGTAGTTGACCAACTACAGTTGGATCTGTTTCTGTGCTGTCTAGTTGCTGGGATTATGATATTTTATCAAAACTTCTGAATCTGCTGTTGAGCACTTTTTAAAAGCAGTGACATTTTAACAACCTTGAGATTACTGTCGTGCTTTCCTGTTGCCTCTTTGCTAGGAGGTAGGCAGTGCCCATTTGTGGGGCTGAGAAGGATGTCTGTGTTCGTGTGGGTTTTTCAGGCTACTTAAATACAGATTTCTATTGTATTTTCATTTATGTTCATTCTCTTAATTCAGCAGTTTTCACTCTTCTGCTGTTTCAAGCTGATGACAAATTTTCTAGTAGTAATGGGAAGAGAACAGGCCTGGTAAGTCTCGTGCATGCAGTTGGCTCTCGCCTCAGGCTTTCTTGCAGGCAGGGAATACCTCACAAACACATGCAGTGCAGCATCGGGACCTCTGTCCAGCTGAGTGACCTGATGTGCGGGCGGGGCTTGGCTGGCCCATTTATTTAGCTTGATGACCAGCTCTACCTGCCTCATCTCGTCATGGAGCACGGGCAAGGTCTTAGAGGAACCGGGGGAGTGCCTGGCAGGAGGATCTGGTAGGCGCCCAGGGGAATGGGGGTGATGCCCTCGCGGAGGGCTGCCCAGCATTGCAACCTGTCTCCAGACGTCAGCCTGGCCAGCTCCTGCTACGTGCATCCTGTCCCCCGCTGTGTGATAGATGTCTGTCAGGTTGCATGAGCAGCATGGCAGTCTACTACGTTAGGACTGTACTGCTGTTGTGATGCACTGCTTAGTCTGGCTTAAAGGACCTTTGTGCTCAAGAAAGGCTTGGGCATTCCCAGCCCAGGAGTACTGCCAAATCTTTCCAGTGCAGACAGCGCTGAGGAATCAGAACATCAGCTTCTCCTTCCAATATTGTTATTAATATACTTTGTGACTCCAGGCAAGCCATATCTTCTGCATGCCTCAGTTTCCTCGCTTGTGAAATGGCTACAGTAGTGATTGCACCCCTCTGTACATTAGTATTTATCCACGTGTGCAGCCAAATATTTTAAATTGGCTCCTCTTTCTTACCATAATGGGGAGCCTGGAAGCCTAGCTTCAGATAGGGAATTGTTGGTCGGTCAAAACCTGTTGATATTTAGCTGTGGAGCTAGCACTGTTACAGAGCTAATGGGAAGGACAGCAGATGACTTTCTATTTCCAGAGAAGTTAAACATTTACTGTTCTTTGGAGCTGTGGGACAAATGTTCAGTGGGAGGGAGGTAGACTGTATCGCACTCTATGAGACAGCCTCCTAGCTATCCTGTGTTTTAGAGCTTGGTCATTCCATTTCTCTGTCTTTTTTTTTTTGTCAGAAAACTGTTTAATCACACAGGCGCTGCCTGGACTTGACATTTAAGCATTCTTTTAATAATAATAAATAATAGCACACAAATATAGTGCAAAGATTTCTTGTTAATCACTTGATTTATAAAGTGTTGTGACATTTAGCAATGTTATATCCAAATGCCTATATAAATTATGAGTAATACGAGTTTGGTATCTTTTATCCTTTTCAGAAGACATTGGAGAATCAGATGTGTGGGAGAGTTTCCATACATAATATCAGTTATTGCAATACTGTGTATTATGAACTTACAAAGCTTCAACCTTGTATTCAATAAAAGTTAAGGTAGGTATTTAAATTCTGTTGAGATATCATGCATCACTATACATCAAACACATACCAATTGCCAAAAAAATATTTAGACTTTTCCATTGTAGCACTTGCATGAACATAAGACTTTTTCTATGATCTTATGATAAAAGTTTAGTTGAAAAATATTGATGACCTTTTAATCACAAATTATTTTGTGGCCTGTATCTTTATTAGTGATTACATTATTTGTTGACAGTTCGGTACTTCATGACAGAAATCGCTGGTTTGTGAATTGTACAGGGCTATTGTACCTACAGTGGAGCATTCTTTGCAAAAGTGTATGTGTGTGTGTTAGAGGAAGGGGGTTTGTAGCTGGTCACTGCACAAGTGCTCTGCTTTTTTTCTTTTTGTTAAAAAGGGGTACAGAGACAACCAATTCAAAAAAACAACCTATAAGTTTTAAAATGATAAGTTACTTCTCTTTTTTGATCTACTTTGTTGACAGGATTAAGTTTGGCAACTATGTTTTGGAATGGTAGAAAACATAGTAACAGATTGAGAGTTCTCTGTCAGTCACGGTTTGTGAGACTTCGTGCCACTGTGAGACAGAGAATCTCTTGTGCAGCGTGTAGTAAAGTACACTACAGCTCTAATTATATGTTGTGAACGACTTAAGAAAAGAAACATTCTCCAAGTCATAAAATAGAATCTTTGATTTTATTTGAATTTACAAAAGTCCCCTTTCTTACAATAATGTAAAATGGATTATTTTTCAAATGCTGAACATAGCCGTATTAGTCTGAGCTTCTTTGGGGGCTTCTTTACTAACAATGTTGATATCCACTGTAAATTTTAAATTGGTTTGTCTCTGTCAGACTGGAACTAAAACTAGCTAAAGGCCTTGCTATTCTCAAAAGAGTGTATTTTCATTATTACTGTAATTAGTTAATTACAGCTCAATTTAGTATTTCAACCATACAAGCTGCATCTTTTCTGTGGGTACAAAACACTTTGTTCACAAGTAATTCTGAAATAGGAGCAAAACAGTAACATCCTTTCTGGACCCCACATCTTTGAAAAGCTAACAAAGGAGGAAGAACCCCTGATCTAGCGCATGGCAGTGAAGTGATGAATTGCACTGTTCAATCATTGACTTGAACAACTTGACAATATCATCCATAACCTGTGATTTCTCCCTGTCCAAGAACTCCTGAGTTTTACTCACTGAATTTGAAAAAAATACATGTATGCAGGAAAAATACAAAATGAACACTTATTTCAACATGAAAGTACTTTTGGCCAAAAGGATTTATCTGTACAAACACCTAAAGAGATGGAGAAAATATCAGGGAAGTAGATCTGATTAGTCATACCCAGTGGGAGCAGGACTGCAGCTGTGAAGTATTCTGTCCTAAACTTAGAAGTAGGCAGCTCGATTGTATTTAACTGCTGCTGGCTAATACATTCAGACAGTGCAAATTCTCACGCTCTTCTAAAGACAAGGGTGGATACCAGAACATGCTTAATTGCAGATGCTTTGTAGATCTGCAGCTGTGGTCAGATAATGTTTAAATGCTGACCCTCACTCTCAGAAGTAAGGACACACAGAATTATGCCTGAGCTGCCATTCTCCACCCAGACTTTGGATGTGAAGGGAGTTGTCTGAGTTTCTGGGATAAGATGCTATCCAAGAAGTTTCCTTCTTGCACAGCTTCCAGAACGAGCCAGTTTTTTTCACAAAGGATAAACCAGCACTTTTTGTAGCAGTTAGGTGGAGTTTAGATAAGTTTCTCCTATGGCACAAAGCTCTGAAATGTCAGCTTTGGCAGAAGGTGATACTAGAACAGGTTTGGCTCTGGGGATTGAAGAGCTGATTGTTTGTTTAGTTGTGTGACTGCAAACTTGGTTGACTGTTGGTGAACTCCAGCGACTCCTCACTGCCCATTAAAATTGAAAGAAAAGTACAGTGAAAAGGCAGAATGTTACATCTGTAGCAATGCAGGAATACCGGTCCTCTGGTGGATTATAGGATGTTTTGCTTATGGACAAGAAGAGCAGATTGCTCTCGGATGCCATAGGGGCACGCACACAGGCAGCAATTCTGGCCAGTGCCAGTTTTGAAGGATCAGACAATGTAGGTTGAGGGTGGAGTCTCCTCTGTGCAAAGATCCTACTTCCCCTGGAAACACAAACAACTTATACCTAACTAAATACTGCCTGTTGTGCCAGAGGGATATGCAGCGCTTCGTGTGGGGTCAGGCAGCACCTGGCCGAGCAGTTGCTCAGAGATTTTTGTGAGGCACAGACCATATTCTGAGATCTGCATATAGCCCACAATTCGTGCAACTTACGTTGTAGCTTAGAAGAAGGTTCCCAGCCCCGCTGATTGCAGGGGTCATTAACAGCCTGTGGCTTGTTGCAGTGCTGTCTGAGTCTGCAAAATGCTAAAAATTGTTACCTTTCTGCATAGGTCTAGAATGCAGAAGACACAGTAGAAACTCAGTAAATCCTAGCAATGTTTTCTTTTAAGTTGAGGTTCAGCGGGAAAGCTGTAGCTCCTTCTGTCTTTTGTTTGTTTGTTTTTTAGGAAATGATCTGATCCTGCAAATGGGCATTTCTTGTGAAAATGCCTTCTCAACAGGAAATACAGCACCGTACAATGGCACTGTAGTGCACACTGAATAAATCACATGGGGAAATGACTGAGCTTCACCTCTGTACGTCACTTATTAAAATTGGTTCCTCCAGGCTTGAGAGCATGATTGGAAAGAAGAGCAATAGCAAAGCTATCTCTCTCCCTCTAGTGCCTACAGAGCCGGATTTTCCAGAGTGTGGCAGCTCAAAGTAAGACTGAGAGATGCAAAACAAAAAAAAGGTGTCTTTCTGCAATGTATTTAGGACAAGCAAAAGCACATTCACAGCTAATTTTAACCAGCCTTCAGAATGCAGTATAACACTTTATTAACTCACTTGTACTTAGTCCTTGCATTCTGGTATTTTTAGAAGCCATTGTGCAATTCAGCAGTACTTTGAGCCCGTATCTCCTTTATAATGGATGACACCTTTATATTTCTTATTTTAATTTAGAATTTGCTTTCTGACAATAAGCCTTGCTCACACACAAAAGTTATACTGATTTAACTAAATTAATTTAGAAATGGAATTAGTTAAACATGCCCACTTTTCCTTCTCCTTCCCCCAATGTGGCCTTCTTAATTTGGCTAAAGAGTGCCCTTTGTCGCAATCTAGTTGGAACTGGTAACGGCCTGTCTTCACTGCTTGCCCCTGCCTGATCCTCTGCAATGTGATGGGAGTTTGGTCTAGTTGAACCTCTTGCAATCTGAAACTGTAGGAGGGTAAAGTCACCTTCACAGATTTAGGGCTCTTTGCCAGAGGGCTACCTGCCTTGACCAATTTTGTAGTGCAAGTACCCCTGCAAGTACTGGATTGCAGCGATTTGAATGGATGGGGTTTGAGGCTTTTGAAGACGGCGCCTCTTCCTTTAGTGGCTTATTTTTTGATCACGTGGGAACTTGGGGTACGTCTGTATCAAGTGCAAACAGTTCTATTTTGTCTGCGCCTGGTTTTATCTTGATCCAGTATCTCCCAGCCAGGAGGCTTAAGTTAGCTTTGGGCTGCCTCTAATGAACTGCAAATGAAAACAAAGTCCTCTAAACCGTGGTTTCTCTCTGTTAGGTATTATCTAATCAGGGCTGTGCGGAACAGGCCTTTGGAAACCTGTTCTCTGCACAAGCATACGAACTAGACTTATCAGGTAGTTTGTGTTAAGGCTGCTCTGGAGCAGAGAGAAACTTACAGAGGTCTTTTTGATTATTTTATTTCTAAATGTATAATGTTCTTACTTAGAGACATACACAAAAAACCATGCTTTCTCTCATAGAGCACTAGTCAGAGGTACAATACATAAAATGCCAGTACAGCAACAGATAAGAATTTAGAACAAGGGACAGTAATGCCCCACTGAACATTTTCGGAGGAAAACAAGGAATGCAAACCAAAACCAATTCTTCTTTTTTCAGCTTGCTAGAATGTAGATAAAAAGAAAACTAACATTTCTAGGAATGGGTTTGTGTACATGGGAAAGCTGCTGGGAAATCAGTGAACACAGGGACTTAAAACATGATTATTCTGCACCTTTCCCTGCATAGATCCTTTCATTCCATACGAAGAGTGTCCTTTTGCAGTTCAGCTTAATCTGTTTATAAAAGGTGAAAGAAAAAAAGACCACATGGTCCTCTAGTGCAGAATATCTGCTGCAAAATAGCTGGTCAGACCCATTTCTCTATGCAAAGAAGTTCTAGCTTAATTGCAGTTAATCCAGTCAGAAAAGAGCAACAAATCTCTATGCATAAGAGGTATTTATCAGTCTAAAATGACAAGAAAAGAATGAAAACTTCCCTGGAGGGTGCTGGCTCTGAGCCCTCATCTGGAGCTCTCCCTTCATTTTACCCCAAAGTTTGTCTGATAAAGAGATTCACAGTTTATGTTTGTATTATATCACAGCTTTGTTTGTAACATTACATTACATGAGGAAATTGTTTCTAGGACTTCACTGTGCTGGTAAATTGTATACTCACCTCTTGGAGAGGGAGGCAAAAGGAGAAGTGAATGGTATGGCGAGTGTTTATCAATTTTAAGTATTTTACATGGGTGCCTGAGTATGGGAGAACTTAGACCCTTCACATGCTCTGAACTGCATCTAATCTTGATGCCCAAAGGAGCTGATGTGAATAGAGCTCCCGTGCACATGCACAGACACGGGTAGTGGAGGTGTGTGTCCATGTACACAGTACATAGCAGCAGGGAGGGCTGAACCTGACCAGGGCCTTTATTCTCTCCTATGATAAGAGTCATAAATCACAATATTCAGAAAGTGCAGGAGAAGTAGCAAAGAGCACTGAAGATGGGGGCTGTCATCCTTCTCTCCCTGCTCCCCCCAAAGCAGGAAAGCCTGTCTTCTAGCCCAGAACAATTTCATTTAATAGTCTGTTTAGTCCTTCCCTTCAGAGCACCATTTCATTTTCAAACACAAAACTCTCAAACTGTCTTGAAGTGATTAACTCCCCTAAGCAGAGCAACCTGCAAATGGTATTTCTCCCATCTGACTCCAGCATCTCCGTATGTCAGGCGGCCTTCCCTACTCTCCTAATTTTTTAAGGAGTCATCTGAGCCCTTTCTCTCAACGACTGATAATCTTCTACAACCCACAACTGCTCTTAAAACAGGTCCATCTCTGAACAGATGTGCTTTGCCTTAACATGTGTGATGCTGCAACAAGAAACTTAACTTGCTACAGAACCAGACTCACTATTTACAGTAGTCCTGGACCATGGGTAGAAACTTGTGACAAATTTTGACTCAGAAAAAAAATATGTTAGTCATAGGAAAAAAGGAGGACGATAGAGAAATGAAGAAACTGTAGGAAGCCAGAAGAAGCCAGACTGCTTTTAAATCGAGGCAGGAGAAATGTGATCCATAACTTGTCATGACTGATGGGAATGAGAGCTAACTAGGATACTGATTAGGCCACTGGAGGACTCTGGTTTAAGGAGTCTTACAAAAAATTGCTTTTTATCAAACCTATTGCTAGGGCAGGCACCTACCACTTTAATGTCTGTAGTTCAGACTATTTTTCTGCATGCATCTGAAAGTAAAACATTGTAATGAATGTATAGGAATGATAGGAAATGAATGTATTTTCGCTTAACCCATGAAGAGAGGCTGAGAGCCTCGCTGAAATAAAGTATCTTCCACAAATTTTGTAATCAGAATGGAGATTGCATTTTGAGGGACTCGAAGGTCTCCACTTAGTATGTAATCTTGCACCCTTTGGAGCGTGAACTCTGCATGTGCTTCCGTCACAGCCTGAGCATGAAGGACTGGGGCAGAGCACACAATTTCTTACTGTCATGGGAGAAGCAGAAATGACAAAAGCATTTCCGGTACATTGCTAGGAGAATGCTGAGATGCCACATGTACATTCAAAAATTACTCTTCTAAACAGAGAGAGGACCTGCAATTTCTGTAATTGCTGGTTTGGTGTTTGTGTCCACAGATCAAAAGAAAGGGAGATTTCCTCCTGTTAGGTAGGGGAGGATGGTGGTATCAGTAGGGACAAGCTACTAATCCAAGATGAAAGGCATAGGGAGAAGTCCTCTTTGTTTTGGAAGAACAATGGGAATTGGTTGTGCTCATTACCTGAAAAGTCTTGCTTTAGTCTCTTTTTTTCTTTGTGTAATCTGTACTTTACAGATTTATGGAGTATAAGATTATCTCCTTTGACCTCCTGTATATCACAGACCCTTCAGTTTCACTGGACTAACCCTGTTACTGAGCATAACATGTTCAATGAAGGATACCTTGTCTTTGATATAGCGTATCTTGAAGAAAGTGTCCAGTCTTGGTCTGAAGATATCAAAAGATCACAGAATCATAGAATCATAGAATTGTTTAGGTTGGAAAAGACCTTTAAGATCATCCAGTCCAACCATTAACCTAACATTACCAAGTCCACCACTAAACCAATTAAGGTAGAGTAGCAATTTCGTGTTTCCTGGCTTGGTGGCTGGATTATTTTTTAATGAAAGTAAAAACTAGGAATCATTAAGATTGGAAAGGATCTCTAAGATCATCAGTCCAACCATCAACCCAGCACCACCATGCCCACTAAACCATGTCCCAAAGTGCCACGTCTACATGTTTTTTGAACTCATCCAGGGATGGTGACTCCACCACCTCTCTGGGCAGCCTGTTCCAATGCTTGACTACCCTTTCCATGAAGAAATTTTTCCTAATATCCAATCTAAATCTCCCCTGGTGCAGCTTGAGCCCATTTCCTCTCGTCCTATCACTAACTACTTGGGAGAAGAGACCAACACCCACCTCACTACAACCTCCTTTCAGGTAGTTGTAGAGAGCGATAAGGTCTCCCCTCAGCCTCCTCTTCTCTAGGCTAAATAACCCCAGTTCCCTCAGCCGCTCCTCATAAGGCCTGTGCTCCAGACCCTTCACCAGCTTTGTTGCCCTTCTCTGGACATGCTCCAGCACCTCAATGTCTTTCTTGTAGTGAGGGGCCCAAAACTGGACATGGTATTCCAGGTGCGGCCTCACCAGCGCCGAGTACAGGGAGACAATCCCCTCCCTGCTCCTGCTGGCCACACTATTCCTGATACAAGCCAGGATGCTGTTGGCCTTCTTGGCCACCTGGGCACACTGCTGGCTCACGTTCAGCCACCTGTCAACCAGCACCCCCAGGTCCTTTTTGGCCAGGCAGCTTTCCAGCCACTCTTCCCCAAGCCTGTAGCGTTGCATGGGGTTGTTGTGACCGAAGTGCAGGACCCGGCACTTGGCCTTGTTGAACCTCATACAGTTGGCCTCAGCCCATCGGTCCAGCCTGTCCAGGTCCCTCTGCAGGGCCATCCTACCCTCGAGCAGATCGACACTCCCACCCAGTTTGGTGTTATCTGCAAACTTACTGAGGGCACACTCAATCCTCTCATCCAGATCGTTAATAAAGATGTTAAACAAGACAGGCCCCAGAAAGATGGAGCAGCCAAGGTTTCATTTCAGAGAGGAATCACTTTCACAGTTTGACAGCTGTGCTGCTCTTAGCTCCACTTATGTGCTCCTCCACTAGACTCCATAACAGGACAGGTCATAGTCGATACTTAATGGTTTTCAGTGTTTCACATATTTGCTGTTAACATCCCAAGAGATAGATTTTCCTAGAGGTATAGAGTGCTGGGCTTGAAGAGGGCCTCTGTAACACTCTCATGCTATGAACTGTGGTAGAACATGCCAGCTGAGCATAGATGGGAAAGAAAATTAAAAGAAAATGAAATATAAATGCATTACTGCTAGAACAGTGTGGATAAATTCCCTCTATTTCCAGGCATCTATATTATATTCCCAACTAGGGATACTGTTAGTGGAGACAAACTGAGCTCTTTTGATCACTTTCTGCTGTGAAAAGGGTCAGTCCTCCTTGCTCTTCACACACCCTTCTGCATGATCCTGACTCACCCTTAGGCTGATGTAGTGGTTTAACCCCATCCGGCAAGTAAGCCCCACACAGCCGCTCACTCACTCCCCCCACAATGGGATGGGGGAGAGAATTGGAATAGTAAAAGTGAGAAAACCTATGGGTTGAGATAAAGAGAGTTTAATAGGTAAAGCAAAAGCTGCGCACACAAGTAAAGCAAAACAAAGAATTCATTCACTGCTTCCCATTGGCAGGCAGGTGTTCAGCCACCCCCAGAAAAGCAGGGCTCCATCATGTGTACTAGTTACTTGGGAATACAAATGCCATCACTCTGAATGTCCCCCCTTCCTTCTTCCCCCAGCTTTATATGCTGAGCATGACGTCATATAGTACAGGGTATCCCTTTGGTCATTTGGGGTTAGCTGTCCCAGCTGTGTCCCCTCCCAGCTTCTTGTGCTCCCCCAGCCTGCTCACCGGTGGGGTGGGGTGAGGAGCAGAAAAGGCCTTGACTGTGTGTAAGCACTGCTCAGCAATAACTAAAACATCCCTGTGTTATCAACACTGTTTCCAGCACAAATCCAAAACATAGCCCTATAGTAGCTACTATGAAGAAAATTAACTCTATCCCAGGCAAAACCAGCACAGCTGACTTTCATATTCACTGAGCTGATCCAGCTCATTAACCCATCAGAAAACTGTCCCTTTTTTACTTCTCTGGATTTATTTTCTGCCAGTTCAGTGAGCTGAATCAGCTCAGTGAGGGGTCAGGTGAGTATTAAAAGTGCTATAAGGAAGCATGGGTGGGAAACGTAGAGGTGGAATTAGGGGACGGAAAAGGAAAAAGATAGGAAAAAGCACGCGAGGTGACAGAACAAGACTGCTTCTTTCAGTGACAGAAAGCCTTAAGATCAGCTAATCTCCCCTTGTCTGATCACATCTTTAGGAAGGTAATTTCCTTAGAGTTCCTGTGGAGTCAGTGTAGAAAAGGGAGTTTCTTTAGAGGGTGGTTAAAAAGGAAATAAAGGGAAGTAATCTAATTTAGACGCGTAGGTTAGGCAAAGTAAATATGCCTGTTCTTTACTGCAAAGACCCCTGTGGATTAAAGCTTTAAAACACAGTTAATGACTAAATGACTAAATGCTGGGAAAACCAAAATAATGGTCTTTAAATGCAGAAGTAGTCTTCTGAGAGCTCCAAAAAGCCTCAAGTATGATCAGAAAGACCAATGTAAGTCCAGAGAGCAGAGCATGAGCACCAGGTAAATCGGCTGTGTGAAGTCGCTGTCGAGCAAAGGTTGGTGAAGCTGCTGTCACCTGGAGTTTGCTCAGGCTCTGCCTGAGGACAAAATCAGGAACAATCCTCCAGTGTACATCTTGTGTTCAGCAGAGTAGAGTTTCCCCTGCCATTCCCTGTGTGCCGCCAGCTCTCCCCCTAACTTTGTCTCTCTCTTGCTCTTTTCACTTCCGCCATTATTTGTAAAACTACTACTGAAAATGACCTACATAAATAAATAAATTGAATGAATAAATTATGAGGGAGAGAAAGAATGTGTGAGTGTGTGTAGGTGGATGACACAGAGAACCAGGCTGGTGGGAGCAGCAGGAGCTATCAGTTCATTTGCTGTCAGCGGCAGAGCCCCAGGGAGGGTAAGGACATTAAGTACCTGATTGTGCAGGGTGCTGAGTGCCTTCATCTTCTGTCATTTTTGGAGCTAATTGAAAGCATTTCCATACCTTGCCAGTAGAGGCTTCAAGGAAGGAAGAAGAGGGCAGCGGCCTAAACCTGTGATTTTCAGCCTTTTATTTTTTAGTTTGCAGATCCCTAAGGATTTCTCCCCTGTAACGAATCTTTTCATAATTACCTTTCATGGAGCCTTTTAAAACAATCAATGGACCCTCAGGGGCCTGTGCAACTGAGTTGCTGGCTTTCGGATAATGCAACGTGGGAGGAACTTGCCTCTTGCAAGAGCGAGGCTGGAAGTGTAATTTCAGAGTTGGTATTGGTCGTATCCTCTCAGGTACAACCTCTTCTCCATGGAAGACACTAGCCATTCTGTTAATCAAATAGCTGAGCCACTGGTCCCTTGCCATGCCACTGAACCCTGGGACATTCTCTGTACAAGAGCATGAGGTGAACTCTGCAGTGCAGACGGGATGCAATGCTCCCTTGAGGTTTGCCACATCTTGCCCCAGAGATGAAATGTGCCCGTCATGCTGTGTTGTAGAGTCACGCATGCTGACAGCTTTGCCTTTCAGGATGGGGCATATACAGCTGGAATTCAACTGGTTGCAGAAAGACATTTGTGTTATTAAATGGATAAATATAGAAAAAAAAAGTGGTTTAATTATCAGTGGCGTTTGCAGTAAGTACTTAGTAATCCTGACACTGCAGCAGTCCTGTCTTTTTTTTTTCTGAAGTAGTTCAAATTTTTGTATGATATTTCCAGAGTGTAAGATTGTATTATCATACCTGGTAGGTTGAGCATCTTTTTAAAGAATGCTTGGAGATGTGCGTCCTTATCTGTGTATTTTGTATGCATTCAATTTCCTCTTGCCTTTTCTAAGTGGGCATGCTATGTGGGTCTATAGCACTCTTTGTAGGAGTCTAGGTATCCCTCACAAATGGTAAATAATAGGGCTAGAGCTAAAGAAATTTCTTGTCCTTCAGAACAAGTGTAGCTTGTTCCTGATCACTTCTAAAAGATCCAGTTGTTGCCCTGACACAAACTTACTCTTTACAGTTGTCCACTGGAGCTGTTGTGGGAGATCCAAATGACACGCTGTGCAGCCAGCGCTTAGGTAGATTATCCACTCCCCTGGAGAGCAATGGAAAGGAAAACAGAATTTTTCAATTTCTTGTAGTATTCAGGGTAGAAGCAGAGGAGAGAATAGGATATAAAGCATGAGGTATTGTTGGTTGCAGGCTGTGCCTTTGAGAAGGTGTGACGTTCTGAATTGATTTTCACTTTAAACCTGGCAATTGTATATGCAGGAATAGCAAATTGCAATACTAAAGCCTGGAAATCATACATACATTTATAACTCTGGTCAAGTGCAAATCCCTCAGATGGTAAGAAAGGGGCACGGTCTGCCTATCAGTCATAGGCAGATTGCTCTACAGTGATTGCTCTTAATCAACCCTTTATTCAGCTGCAAGATGCTGTTAACATATAAAGTAGGCCAGGTCATCATCTGACTGCTATTGACAGCCAGTTCAGCGACTGAGTCTAGAGTTTGTTGCAGATGTGTGTGTAAGTCCAAGGTTACCTAAGTGAATGCAAGAAGAAGAAGGAGAAGGAGAGAATTAAAAGGAAAATCTGTGCAGTCGCACCAGAAACCTCATAAACATGAATCTGGGAGCCTCCAGAATGACTTGTGAATGTCACTGCCAAGTCAAAGGATATCACCCTCCACTCCTGCAGAAAATACTTTCTGTAGGACCCGATTATTCAACATCACTTACATGCCGCATGGGCTTGCTTTGTGCCAGGGTGACCGAAGGGGCTGTGCAGCAGCATGGCCAGCCCTACCAAGTGGTTTTGAGCCTGTGAGCGTGGGCCATGGCTGGTACTGACGCAGGAGCTGTGCTCCTTGCTGCCCTGGACATGCCACCACCTTTCTGTATCTTTCTCTTGCCTCGGACATCTTCTGTTCATCCTCACAGCATAATGTCTTGAAGCAATGGAAGAAGTAGCGAGTCTTGGCCATAGGCTGATATGGGGAGCAGTAAAAATGCTGCCCTGTTAGAGATTATGCGTGTTATCTTCGATTTGATTGCTTCCTCAGGTGTCTGAAAACAATAGAAATAATAAAAGTATCTACATGACACAGAATCCTGCACCACATTTTCAGAGAGAACTCGGCCATACAAATACTTAAGGCCTCACTGACAGTGGGCCAGATCTTATGGAATATTTAGCAGGGAGAACAAACACCATGCTTAGTGGGATTTCTAGAAGGATTTCATTAGTTAAGGTTCACATTGATTTAAAAGTAGGTGCCTAACAGTGTAAGCACTTTCATAAATCTATCAAGTGTGCATTTGTATGTGTAGATGTCTAAATATTTAGTTTTGTATGGCACTTAGTAACTCTGAAAATAAGGCTTACTATCCAGCTCCAGTCCAGAAGCCTGTACAGTCATGTAAATGTGGCACTGCCTCTCAGCAGGGGTTATTAAGTCTGGCACCACATGGAGCTAACTCAGACATATGACTTCTCAACCAGAACTGCACTTGGATGCTTTTAAAAATGCTACCTTATTCAGCTAGCACAACAGAAATGGCATCAGAACACCACCCTGCCAGTGCCCTCCGCTCCTTTAGGTAAGGGTTATCTTCATGTCACTGTGTAGAAAACAGCATCCACGAGAAACAACAGAAGCAACTGCTCTGCACTCTTTTCCAGGTATATAATTGTAAGCTTCCTTGCATGTTTCTCAGTTCTTGAATCTAAAAAAAAACTATTAAAAAAGCTTAAAAGGATTAGAGATAACATGTTATTTACACGCCTGTTTGAAGTTAAATAATTCATGCTGCCTCAGCCACCCTGCCTGATAATCAGGACAGCAATATGGAATAGTATTGCTTCTCCCTTTTCACCTCCACTCTCTCCATCACTGCTGCAATCCAGTACCCAGAGCACCATCCTGAATACAGATTTTCGTTTTCTGCTACGCTGACTTCCTTTAAGGCATTTTTTTTCCCTCTCGTGGATTGACAGACTTATCAACACCAGCTAAGATTCATTTAATATGCCTAACATAAGCCAAACAGTCTCCTGTCTTGCCACTCTGTATTCTTTTCTCAGAAAGAATTGGGTTTAGCTGCAATTATTTGCATTATCTGCTTAAATATTTAGCAAATGCAATAGTTTGGTAGTCAGGCGTTGCAGTATTCTATTCGGAATTTTAACTCTATAAGCCAATTCCTCGGCTGCCCGGTTGGATTTTTGTTTTGTTTTTCCTCCTGGCTATCACGAGACGATATCCCCAGGAATCAGGAACACAGCAGCACCTGGGGCTGGATGCTGCACTCGTGTGCGTGCGGCTCTGGCAGAGATGTGGAGGGGGATCCGCACACAGCAGGCCTGCAGAATCAATACCAGATGCCAAATGTGGAGATCAGTATCACACAGCAAGGCTTTGAATTTTCATTTTTCATTCATTAAAAGGCAGTCAGAAAGAAAGAAACTCCATTCTCATCCTCCTAAGTGCTGTCAGGCTCACCCATATGTGTGCACATACACTGCTGCCTTTATAGTTAATTTCAAGGGATGTAACAGCACAATAAGAGAAAACTGTACAAAATTTACCTGGATTATGGAGTATATTTTTACGGATCCCATTGCAGAAGGATCGTTCCTATTTTTTTTAGGTTTTAGTATCTTGCAAAAAATATTTCTTCTCCTTTCTCTGTCCATTTTAAAATCTCCTCTGACATTAGGCAAAATGTTTCCCTTACTAATCCCCACAAGTATAGTCCCAGTTTGCTGCAGATTCTCTGCTGGTTGTCCCAGCTTTTCCCCAAATCATCACAAACTGTTATTCTGAATGTGCTTATCTACGTGCAGGAGTACTCTCCCAGGCTACCACAACCTTCCTACGGGCAAGACTCGATGGAGCAGCTAGCCATCGGGCAGCAGCATGCACAGGCGCTCTAGAGTCATCCCTTTAATCTGTGGCTACAGGCCACTTCCAAGTGCTGGTGGACAGAGTGCAGGCAAGACTGTCGAAGGTGCCAGCTGAATGCAGAGCTGTCACATGAGTATCACCTCTTGGTGATAATAGCAGAGGAAAAAATGCCTTTACTCGCCATAAAGACCATGGCAAGGCATGCCCAACTCACCCCCAGTCCTGAAATTGAATGGAGAAAAGGAAAGACTTCCATTTCTTTCCCCTTCTTGCTGTTTATAAAACTGTCTCTAACACACTCCAGGGCCCCATGTTCCATTTCTGATAGATAGGCAAAAGCCTGTGAAGGGTAACTTTGTCCAGCTTCCAAGCTAACGCAAGACCGTATCTGGGACATCCTGGGTTTTACACCCTTGATATTAGCACATTAGACTATGTGACATCAGAGGGTACCCTGCCTGCAGCTTCCCAAAGTTACTTGGAAAGCTTTGTGGAAGAATGCATCTTTTTACAGAGTGTGTCACTCTTAGGAAAGTGATAGAGTTCCTACCTCAACAGCATGTTCACCTTGGTGCATGTGTTCTGACTTCAAAGTTAAAAAATGCTGCTTAGAGAAATTCTCTCAGTGTATAACTGATCTTGGCACATCAGGGACACAATTAACATTCTGCTCATGTGGAAGGGAAATGTTAAAAAACCCCCTTCAACTCATTCCTAGTATTTTTTATTTATCATTCACCAAATGTACACTTTTTAAATAGTAATACTTGCCTAAGTGTAGTATGGTTTTTAGATTGGTTTAAAAGGGTTTTTTTCCATGTGTCTGGTTAACATATCCCAATTTGCAAACAAACTGTGTTTCATTCTGGTGGACCATGCCTGAATTTAACAGGCATCACCTGGGATGATGGAGCCATTATCAGCCTGTATACATGTACATACTTCATTCGTGAAAGCAGCAGTCTCACCTCTTAGGGACAGCCCTTTCTCTGCCATTAGACAAATGGCTAGGGAAAGTCCACGCACAAGATAAGTCTCTTAGAAGCACTCCTTGAACATTCAGAGTTACAGAGCAGCATTCACCTTCTTTGGCAAAAGCTGTCTCTGATCTTCAGGAGACCGTGTGGAAGTGCAGACAGGGCAAAAGCAATGAGCAATTGTAGTCCTTGTAGTTTGCAGGCAGATACTTGTCCCTGTAAAAAGAACATCCTCATGGTATGGGAAATCTGTCCCAGGAATATAAGAACAGGCAAATCCTTGAGCTATAGACTGCTAGAGACAGGGAAATGTTGGGAATATGCTTGCCCTCTTTTTCTAAACTTTTCTAGGCATCCATATTTGGCTGTTACTGGAGAAAGGGGTGCTGGGCTAGATAGACTATAGGTCTAACTCAGTGGGATATTCATTATTAGAAGTGGTTAATGCCTGGAAGAACCAGGTGATCAGGAAACCATTTTTTCATGCATTTTTGCATCTCCATTGGCTTCAGCTGAGATGATAGGTCTCAGATCAGAATCAAGCCAATGGCTGAGAAGTGTTTTGTCAGCACAAGCAAGTATTTTCTATTCCTTTTTCAAGTGGTATGACTCCACTGAATAGCCTCCATAATCTATTTTGCTGTTAAGAAGCAAGTATAAGCCACATACTGTGGATTACGTGCTCTGTTGTGGTCAAAGGGCAGCAGGTGGAAATGAAAGTTGGTTAAACAACCAATCAGGAGAAGCTGCTTGTCATATAACAAACAGAAGTGACTCATGCAATGTCCCCTTCCCCCTTCAGTCACTATATGAATCACCTCACCTGTGGCCAAGGAAAGGTCAATTCAGTTTCTCAGTTCTTGGATGAGTTTTCAGTTTATAAGTACTGCAGGATCAGGACATTATTTAGGGTGAAGAGCTGTACAAGCTGTTACTCAGTTTTAGCATGTGACTACAGTACAATTCTACTAGAACTGTATCTCAAATACACTTAGTGTGATGAACATACATCTTGACTAGCTCTGCCGACACAGATTTTCCTCTTCCAAACTTGTTTGGTGCTCTCTCTTGCTCTGCCTTGTTACTTTTAATTGTTTGCCTTAGAAATGAAGAATAAACAACATATTTGCTGGAGGAAGATGTTCAGACTCATTTTAAGACGGCCAAGGAATTGGAATTAATAAAATACTACTCTTCTTTATATCAGCTGCAAACCCGTCCCGATTAGGCTAAGAGGGGCATTTGCTTTTTTTGCTTCTCCCTCACATTTGGGCTGTACTGACCTCTTCCCTGTATCATTCAGAAGTTAAACGGAGAATAAGTGCTGCTCTGGAAAACTTCAACTTGTCAGAATTGATGCGGTGTTGGTACCAGGAAGGCTTCTTTCATCCCATCGCCTGTCTTTTCCATGACTCTCCTCCTGCTCCCAGCCCCATCTATTTCCATATTACAGGCTTGTTACCACGGACTGGAAGAGTACGGGAAGAAATTCATCCTAGTATGGATTTATTTCAAGGCACATTTCTGTCATTCCTATTTTGTCTTGATCTTCTGTTAACTATCATAAGATAAAATCGGGCAGCTTGACATTTTTATTGTGTTTTCCACACAACAGGTTGGGGTAACCTATGTGGGACTCTTGTACTTAACTTACTCAGCTATTTTGTGTGGAAAATACCAACTCTGTTGTCCTAGCTTGGGTTTGAGTTTGAATTAGCTACCTCAGTGTTAGAGCAAACCTCTTTTCAAAAGGAAGACACGTTTTTTCCCCATCTGAAGTAGTTTGTCTTCCTGCACAGATGTAGTATAAGGGAACATATATATCTTCATGTTGTTTCATTTTCCTCTTCAGTTGTACACTAAAAAAGCAGGGGGTGAATGGAAAAGAGATGTCCTGGCAAATCTGGTCACTGCCATTACCATACCTGCTAAATGAATAAAGAGGCAGTGAGCCTTTTAAAATAAGGGGTTTAGATTCCATACATAGGATCATGCTTGATGTTTTAAAACAAAATCCACCTATTTTTGTCTGCATCTCATGCAAGACTGCACACATCCTGGAAAAATCAATTGAAGGATTTCTGTGTTATGAAACATAGGCACTTTTTTTTTAATTATTGCACTTCGCTTCAGGCTATGCTTCTCTGTGACTGCCTAACCTCGATCTGTTAAAACTCCTTTACAACTCAGAATTCAACAGCATTAGCAGTTTTGATTACACTAAATTGTTATTGGAAATGCTTGTGCTGAGTCTGACTTCAGATATAACTAAAGCAACAAGAATGTAGCTCTTCCTATTGATTCTTTAGCCTGAATACAAATTAATAAGGATGCAGTCCTCCATCTTTATGTTAAAAAATGTATTTGCTTCTTTGGAGGGGCCAGAAAGTACGTTGTGGTGAAGGAAATGGAAAGAGAACTTTTGCCCACTGGACTATCGGTTTGAGATTGAACAAAATCATTGACAGTTTTACCAGAGAGGGTTTGAAGAAGCCCATCAAAATGTCTGCACACAGACTGGCCCTGCAGCATAGGAGCAGCAGAACGCACTGCCGCAAGGGAGATCTGTCTAGGTATTTATACCATGCTCATCGCCATGGTAACAGAAAGCCTTATGAAATGCAGACATTACATACAGAAGTGTTTGTGCTTTCCTGCCTCTCTCACACTCATTCTTTCCTTCCCCCCAACACTGGTGCTTTTGTGGATGCTTTTATAGCAAGGAGGCCCAGTGTCAGAGAGTGACTTGCACTGATTCCCAAAACCTTGGGGCTCCTGGGCCAGACTGGTCCAGTGCCCACTGGATCCTCCAGTCCTGCAGCCATCCACCCGTCGTCACAGGTGCTCCTGAGCCCCCCGAGTGTGCCTGGCAATGTCAGCATATGGTAAGAAGTCCCTCAGTGATATCTGAAGGGCATAGCTGTGGAGAAGGATCACCAAGACTTAAGTCACAGCCTATCTCCTGCCTCCCCAGGGACACAAGACACGGCAGCCACGGGGCTGGATGCACCGACCTCAGAGTTCAGTGGCGGGCTATCTGCCAGGCGTATTGAGCAGTTACAAATGGATGAGTACAAGAGTCATGTCCTCACTCCTACACTGTGAGGAAACATGGATGTAATGCCGTGCAGCTTTCCAGGCCTTAAAACAGTTTAGAGCGTGGATGTGCCCACCTCTACACAACCAAGCGTGGTTTTCAAACTCTGGAGCAGCACGCATCATGGATTTACTGCTTCTTTAGAGGAAACATTTTCTAGTTGAGCAGCCGCATCCCAGAATTATTCAATATGAGAACTCTTCTTTCTGTGCTCATATCTGGCACCGACCATGTGAATTTTAGATAGATATTAATCATGCTTTTGTACCTCCATACCCCACTGGCATGCCATGAGACTTTTTTTCATTAATATCACTCTAAAGTGCCTGGGAGCTTATTGAATGAAGCTGATACCAATGAAAGTATCCTAACTGACTTTAAAAAGAAATTAGTCTATTTCTGCTTCTGCCTATGAATGAGATCCACCGTAAGAGTTGGGTGATTGTTAAGCGTCGGCCCTCTTAACCCCTGTCTATATAATTTGCAAAGCCAGATTTAACATGATGCTTCAAGTTAATATGCTGATACAACCTAATTTTCTAAAGAAAAAGGCTGACTGCAGGTCTTCAGAAGGAAATATTTAGAAGTGCTCAGCTTAGTTCTATGGCAGTCTGTTGTACTAGCTGAGAAAAATGCAAGACCACATTTGGGGCATTTTGGAGCAGTTGGAGTTAGGAGTGGTGTGGAAGGAAAGCGCATGTTAGCTCTTGCTTCCCACAGACTTCTTCTCCATGCTATAAAATATTGCTCTGATGAGTTTCAGAGAAATACACCTCACTCTCCTTGACCAGTTTATGAATGGCAGGGAAATTAAGAATCCGGGACATTCTGGAATGGGGAATTGAGATGTCTAAAGCCAATGGAAAGGTGCATTGTGATTACAGTATGTTGTTTGTTTTTCAGAATCTGTTAGTCTATTGGTTTAAAAATGGTTGTATTGTTAACATAGCACTTCTTTTCCTGTAGCGACACATTTAATGATACATGATACAACACCAGAATTGCTACCTAGAGATCCGGTATTTTGTACACAGTATGATTTCTAATTGCTTGAATAATACTGCACAATGGAATAATTTCTTACTCAGTGAGAGTTGTTTCTCACTGCTTGAGATACAATAACCTCTTGGGAAGTCACGGAGCTGCAAACTATAATGATCTATATAGAGCATTTTTGCTCAGTCTGTACTCTTAAAATGCTCAGCATTCAGAAAAAAATGAATCAGGAGAAACTGGTAAAGTAAGTTGCAGCTACTGAATGAGATGGCTCTTCGGAATTATATATAGAACACTTTTTAGACGCCCACAGTCCCTATATTAAAAACAGTGATTCAGAAAATCAGCCAGCAGATTCCTGAACCAAAGTATTGTGTGTAATTTTTGCAGTCCACATTTAAAAAGACGCATTGTTTACAAGAATGAAATGAGCATTACAAGACACTTTTTCAATAAAGCTGTTTTGTGGTGTAGTCTCTTTACTTGGATAAGAGCTCTTTTGATGTTGCTATTTTTAATATACCAGTTTAATTTGTTATATGTATCCATGCATTTATAAAAATGAATTTTGTTCTCAGAAATATATATGAAACAATTCACCCATAAATGTACATGGTAATATTAAAAAAAAAAAAAACAGTGAGCGTGAAAAGAGTAGCAAAGTCATATATCCAATGCCTACAGCAAACAACCTGGAGTTGGGAAGCTATTGTGGTTAAGCCTACCAGCAAGTCAAGTATTTGCCATCCGAATCCAGAATCACCTTTTGCTTCTTAAAAGATGTGTAGCACGCTTACTGAGCAGGACTGAAGGGGCTGACTGCAGCCCAGACTCCGTGCATCTCTCTTCCAGTCCTCCTTACAGGAGGATGTTACTTGCATTTAATGTTACTTGCATTTAATGTTACTTGCAACATTTCGGTTTGTTGGTCAAACCACAGTATGCAAATGTTAATTAAACTCCCTGGAGGGACAAAGCTGTTTTTTCTCATCAGCTGAGCTGAGCTAAAGGGGAGGTCTCTCTGAAATGATACCACCTACTCCCCTGGTGTAGGACCTCCCAGGGCTGGGAAGGTGTCTTAAGACCTCAGTGCCAAGGAGCCAGCTGGCATCAGGACCTGGTACAGAGGCAGCGGCTGCTCTGGCCATATCTCCCAGCAAGGTTTAGGATGCAATCTGGAATAGGAGCTCTAACATTATTTAGAAAGCTGCAGCTTTTCTGTACGAAGGCATTCTTGCTTCTTGCCAAGCAGTGAGACAGGTCAGAGTAAGAAGTCTCCTGCTGCAATACACAGTGAACCCAAACAGGAGCCCCGTCAGGGGAGCCCCGCAGATCCAGTCCTGAGTTCCAGGAGCCAGACTGCAGCTGCTCTTTGCACAAGGAGCCAAGGGGATTTTGCATCCTTTCCCTTTCCTTCTTCCTCATTCATGGCAGCGTGAGAGGTTGCTGATCCAGTACAAGTAACACTGATGGTGGCTCTGCACATTATGTAGGCACTTCAGTAGACTGGAAGCTAAGCCAGTCCCAAATGCAAGCTAATACATTTTGAAAGGTCATGTGGCCTGAAACAATTTTATACTGGTGTATATTGATGAGCCCAGGACTATTTTTTTATAAAGTTCTTAGTGTTATTGACCCACCTACCTAGGAATGTGAGCCCAGGTTGCAAAGCTCCAAGCAGACCGATAGCTTGGTACCAACAGTGGTACAATACAGTACTCGCTCAGCTGAGTATTTAATTTTTGTTCTGAATTATATTCCAGGCTCAGTACGGAGCAACAACGACGGTTGCTGAGCATATCGTATAGGCATGTAAGTAGACTGCAAGCTGAGTAACAATTCAAAAAAAGATACACCCTAAGGACTTTTTAGGCAATTAGGGCTACCTAGTTGGACTGAAGAACTGTAGCTATTTATTCCCTTCCTGGCTCCTCTGCTCAAACAGCAGTGGAGGAACTTTCTGAAATGTCAGTCAATGTTTTATCCACTGCTATCTATGATCTTTCTCTGGACAGAATAAATGGTGGGAAGGGCTTTTCTGGATGGAAACTAAGAGTAACTCTAGTACTTCAGAGAAACAACAAGCCTTTGTTTCTCTTCTAGTGTTTGCAAGGAAGAGATGTCTGCCATATAGGATATGACATAACAAAAAGTAGCTGTCATATAGGATGAAAGTGAGGTCAAGAATAAGGTACATATTCACAATAACTTTGTTTGCTGTTTCAGACTGGAAAACAGTGCTGTGCCATCTTTTGAGTTAATGTGGAGATCAGGCTTTACTGGACACTAATACGAAGGGAGAAACTGTAGCTCAAGGGCAATTACTGGCAGAGTTCCCGTAGATGTTAAGGAAAGGCAGAACTCATACAGAAGGAATTTAAAGCAGTCGGCTATATTTTAAGTGTGGCCTCTTGTGTACTATTTCTCCGGCGCTTTTCAAAATGAAGCTGGTGCTTGCAGAAAGGGCTGTCTTGCAGGCCTTCATTCCCTCGCAGAAAATCCCCCGGCCATGCATTGGCAAGGCAAGGCTTCCTACGCAGTCCCCTTCTAGTCTGTCTCAGGCCTGTGCCAGAGCAACCTGCTTTTAAAGTAAGCATTAAACCCAGGCAGTGCTCGACCTCTCTGCAGAAATTACCAGCAAATGGAACAGCAGCTTAGACAATTTGGCCCAGTGGAAATAACTCAGCTAAGATCTGAGATGGTCATCTGTGTATGAACAGTCCAGGGGGGGGTTCAGGAGGCACCGGGTTAAGTCCACACTGGTGATGAAGACAGGAGATAGCCAAGTTTTATTCTATTGTCGTCGCTTGGGGAATTAAAACCCTTGGAGGTGGCACTGGGAAAAAATGAAGTGTCAGCCCTCAGAGAAAGCTGTATTCAAGGAGAAGGAGATTCCCCTAATAAATCTTTCACTTGCTCTCTCTGAGATTGTGTCACCCTGCCCCAAGTCTGCAATACTTTCCTCTAAAACTCCATGTAACCCAGAGCTAGACAAATAAACAGCACTTCTACAAAATGCACGAGGTCCTAGCAAGTGACAATCGTCTCGTTCATCCTGTACAGGATACATCAGAGGTGTCCCGCCTGTGTGTTGATTGTGGGAAGGGTTGCGTTTAAAACTGGGTTCTGACTGTATCAGCTGACCAGTGTGGGGCATTGTGTGGAGTTGTATAATCTGAATGAAAGACCTTATTGTAATGGGTGCCACTTATGGCATAGAAAATTGTTGTGAGATTTTCAGGCCGAAGTCTCCTGTTAACACTATCCCAACACTATGCTATTTGTGCATACATTGTGCCGTGTTCCCTTAAGGAGCTATCGGAAGACAATCCAAATGAAAGATGGGTATGCTGGAAAGGAAAAAAGAAAAGAAAATCAGTGTATGGATTACAAAAGCAGAGGCATACCAGAAACCCCACCATCTTTTACTCTAGCCTTTCTACAATGCAGGGTTACATCTACTGAGCACAGCATTTTTCTTTCTTCTATTATATGTTCTTACCCAGCAATTTTGTATTTAATGGTAAGTGCATGAAGAATGTTAATGCATACATAAATTAGGACAAAAGCCCGAAGTTGATAAAGCCCGATGTAGACAGTCTGGAGCAATAAAGGAGAAACCAAGGGAATGAACTTGAAAGATCAAGACCTGAGTTGGACTAAAAATGGTTTAAACCTATGTCTGGACTACCAAAATATCTACAGTCACGTTAGATCACATTTCAGATATTTGGAAGCAATACAAAGTTTCCTCTGTTAGTAAATTATTCCCTTAACTGTCCACTACAGAGTTTCTTTCATTTCCTCTCCCAAACATCTGGCAGTAGATGCTGCAGAAGCCCACAGTCAGCAAGATACGCAAGCAGGGGCCTAACTTTAGTCCATGAGTCATCTCCATGGCTCCAGTGGGACAGTTCAGGTGGTTAAAGTTAAGCATGTACTTAAGTACTTTGCTGAAACGAAATGAATCTGTGCCAGCAAGAGGTTACTGCCTAGGTGGAGAACTGGTCGGCTGCCTAACGGCATGTCCTTAACCGTTTATAAAAGGGATTCGTTTAAAACATAATTAAAAGACACACCTCTGCTGTGAGAGCAGTGATCGCTAAAGAATTTTAAAAAGCGGACCGCTGTCAGCCTTTACAGCCTTCCACAAGCCCCCCGTTAGTGTCAAGCTTCAATCAGGTTCAGCAGAGCAGGGAGCTATTGCTCACCCTCGCCTTACAGGGCTCAGTGCATCTGTGGGTCACGGATAGAAAACCCCTGTTTCAGAAGCGGGATACCTGCTCTGTTGCAAAAGTTCTGCTTTTCTGTTAATAACAGTTCAGCTACTGATCGATAACTATGTTTCCAGGCAAAAATTTCAGTCCATGGAGTCATCATTCATCAGCAGCCATTTCCACTGCAGAGGCACAAAAACAGAGCGCTTCCTCTCCGCCATCCAAACATTCATGGAGCTTAAAAATCCTTATTTTTTTCAATTCCATTTGGAGCCATTTTATCCAGACCACGGTGAGTGCATTCTCTGAAGCCCTGACCGCCACAAGGCCTGCAATTTATCCTGCTGAGGCTGCGGTCCTGTCTCCGCAACACTCCGAGTGTTTGCTTTCCCTCTGGCTCTAGCGCAACAAACCCAACCACAGGTGAGGTGGGCTTTGGGCTTCGCAGCAGGCACATCTGAGCAGCGCTCAGAATACAAGACCTGTATGATTGTGCCTAAACAGGAGCTGTATGATGCTTCCAAATAACCCTTTTAATAAAACTGGATACTTACTTGTAACTGAAAGAATGGTTCAAAACTCTTTTTAACAGTATCTGCGTCACCAGTAATTCCTTTTTTTACTGGATATAAAAAATGAAATTTAACTTTTGCCAAATACAGAGCAATTTTTCCTAAGCTCTAATATCTATGTAGCATTTCTCCTTTCACATTTTTCTCCAACCTGTCAAAATCATGAGACTGAAAATTATAAAGCCAGCAGCTTTGCTAGAAAATGTCAGGCAGCCACACATTTTTCAGAAGAACAAGAGAGTCTATTTTACGCTGTGCAGCATTGTTTAAAATTGAGTTTTGGAAGACCCAATTTTTCATTTCCAAGTCAAGGCTAATGGAGAAATTTCACTTCCAAAGGTAAGATATGGAGCAACTGAAAACAGGGATTTAGAAGAGAACTGCCATCTCAGCAATCATTTTGAACATTAGTATCTTTCAACATTTTAATACTGGTGGCAGTGATTCACCTAGCAGAGAGACTTAACTAGGATTTGTTTATATGTCTTTCAAATACTAAGCATCAATCATCAGTCTTTCATGTCTCCGGCTTTTCCTCCGCAGGGTCTCTATAAGCTCTCAGGGTTTCTCTCATCCATTGAATCATCATGCAGTAGGGACTTTATTATTTACTCCCCATTCAGCATTGAGCAAGCTTTTCCTTCCTTCAGTAGTTTTGTTCTGTGCCTATTGAGCACGGCCTGAGTTGGAGGCATGTTCCTGGGGTGCAGGAACCGAGCTAATGCCACGTGATGGTGTCTCCACTTCTACCCGGCTGTAAGCTCTGCACCACTCAGAGGCTGAGATCATGCACATGAAAGGCAGATTGTAGCACAATTAGTTAAGAAAATGAGTATGAAGATAAGTAACAGCATTAGAGGAAACTACAGAAGAAAGTTTTGAGTTGCCATCTTTAAGAGAAGTTAGCTCAGGGCATTTTTTTTCATACAGTGCAGGAAAAGGTTGCTTTGGCCAGATCCTGGGGAATGGATGCAAGAGAGCATTGTCACACGCTAATGCTCTCCTGCTGCTAAGCAAATATCATGGCCTTTATTTGAATACACATGCATAATAATTCCTTGGCAAACAACCCACAAAAACTACCAACAGTTTCCTTGAAATTAAGAACATTCAAGTATTTCTCCACTGCAAGAAATTTTCACTGCAACGCCTCTGTTCTAGCTGAAGAGCCTTTTCCAGTCCTGCCACGCAACAAATTGCCCACCTTCCTTTTAAATCGCTGCTGGCAAAAACTGGGTGGCAGCCTGCCATCCTGGGCTGGGGAGGTGCCTGACTTCATTTCAAGGCAGGCAGAGGGAAGACGATTCACGCTGCGGGAGAGGGGCAGCATTGAAATGGCAAATGGAAATGACCTACCGTGGCAGAGAAGCATAGTGGCGGAGTCAAGAAGCAAGGCCATTTTCTCCACAAACTCATCATCTGCACCATTTAAACACATATATAGTCCTTGCAGGCATGTTTCTTCCTTATTTCGGCTAGAGGAAATAAGGTAGCAAGGTATACAAAAGGGTCAGGCAAAGGACCTGCGTCAAATTACAGCTTGTACAGCTGCCCCTAGAGCAAGACTAGGCTGCCCAAAGATGACTACGGAGGGGAGGAAGGTTAGTCTAGTAGAAGAAATTCTTCTTTCTGCTCCCTTTTCCCCCGCATCTCTTTTCTGCTCCCATACCTTTCCCCGACTCCTCTGTCCTGCTTCCATTCCTTAGAGTAACTTCAAAAAAGCTCTTGTAGTTTGCCACCAATCTTGTCGCTATTTCCTGCACAACCAACTAGAGAGTGTAGCCTGGGTATGAATGCTGAGCATCTTGCAGCAGAGTCTGGAATTAGCCTTTTACATCCCTAATTTCACCTCTTGTCCCACCCTGTCCCCATCCAGGTGCTTCAGACTGAATGTGTCTATAGCACACGCTGCTGCTGAGAGCTGTCAATGAGCTCTTCTTCTAGCAGTCATTTATTTCTGATCCAACAGGCATATATACTCCATAAAACTTCTTTAAAAGCATTTTCCTTTACATTATCCAAAGTGATTACTTAATAGTAGCTTAAATTTACTCACCTGAAATGTATACCCAAACTTACGCATCTATCACATCTGCCACAGACAGAATCATAGCAATCTGCTGGATTACTGGTCTCCAGAGACACAGTTTATCACTCCAAACACTTGAAAATGCTTCTACAGGGCAAAGGCTTATATCCAGGCCAATTACTTATCTAATGCAAAATTTTCTGAGGATCACTTCCATTTAGAAAGAGGTCAAAAAAAGAAAAAAAGACCCTCTCAAAAAATTAATTTTCAATTGCTCTGTGCTAAAGGACTGCAAGAGTGTTTGACGCAGTAGTCATACTAATGTGCTCTGTAAGTCTGTCTGGAATAGGAAAGGAATACAAGCAAATTATTTCATACAGTGTGGTTCTGTCTCTGACGAGGAGGAAGTGAAACTGTGCAATGACACTATTTAACCCTTGAAGGATCAAGTATTAGCAACCTGGCTTAAATGACAGCATTGTTTTGCATGTTTTCTCGTCCCAAGCATAAGTAGAGTCAATAGGATACGCACTCTCCTCAAGGAGAAAGAAGCTGTCAGAGTGTATGCCTACCTCCTTTCAAAAATGTTACAGGAGAGCCTGTGTTTTTTAGAAAACCAAATAAATGTCATTATGCCATGGCCAGTTGTGCCCCCTCATTTAAACTAAGCAGCAGATGAAGCCCAGATTTAAGGAGGGAGAACTTGTTCCTAAACATGTATTTTACACTTTACATAAGCATCTCAGACATATTAAGAATAAATATAATTTTAATATACTGCGTACTATTTAATAAAATAATGCAAGGAAAGTTTAGCAACCTGCAATGAAGTGTGACTGTTTAAAAAACTCTCTGAAGAGTGTTTATTGCCATTAATATGCTAAGTAGCCCTTCACCAACAGCCCCAGAAGGAGTGAGTTGAAATCAGCAGTCAAAACCTTTGCCGAAAGAAATAAAACATACAGACATCAAGGTCAAGCTCAATAGGTACCATTTCTGGTACTGCAGCTGTACAAAAGTCTGACCTGTGCACTCTATTGACAAAAAATTCCTACTGCGGGTACTGCTAAATTGACAAGCCTTCGCTTCTCAATGCTATAGCAGAACCACCATGCCTTGGAGGAAATGAGTGCTATCAGTGGAAGGGCTATGTTGCTAGTATAACTGTGCCTGCACAAGGGATTTCTTCTGGCAGCAAGGAATACTTTGCCTTTTTATACCCCCGGGAGACGTAGGTGTGTTGGCAGTTTCTTATAGCTGGCAAAGCACTGTAACAGAGGCCTGGGTTTCCACACTGAACAGCACAGTGCTATTTCTGAACAATTATCGCCTTGAGGGTTTACACAGCCCTAAATGTAGCTTAATGTTCAGAATAAAAACTGACTAGCATCTACCTTTGGCTTTAAAGGGAGCCAAATAATACTTTTCTAAATAAAAGATACATCTTAAGATGCTAATGGCAAAATAAACCAAAACAGACTTCAGTACAAGTGTCAAGGCTGAGCTGCAAAGAAGCAGCTGTGTGGTCAGCATCACACTGCATAGAGATATCTGCGTCAGACCAGAACAAAGCTGAATTTGTGGCAATTTTCTTCTTTTTTCAAAAGCTTTTTGTTCTTTGTCCTTTGGAGAATGGAATGCAGTTCCTTCTTTCATCACTACCTTTCCCTCCAAGTCTGATGCAATTTTTAGTTACTGCTTTGCAATGAGAATGTGTTTATGATTCTGCAAACATGGAGAAATATGTTGCTCGCATTTCTTCATCCTTCAGGGCCTGGGAGACAAATGGTGGGATTCCTCTGGCCAAGTGTGTGCTCCAGCAAGCCACTGTAGGCTCTCTGCAGTGTCAGCTGGAAAGAAACAGGCCCTCGTAGGGCACGACTCTCTCATTTAAAAATAGTTGCTTATGGAGAACTTAGCCCCTTTAAAATTTCAGAGAAGTATTTATCACCTTTAGATGTGATATCTACACCAGGATGTGTGTATCTACACCAGGATGGGATGAACTGCATCCTAAAAGGGCTTGCTTCTCTCCAGTTGACTCCAAAGGGAGCCTTGCCAGCTACATCAGTGTAGCTGTCTACAGCATAGAGGTCTAAATTTAGAAGAGACCAGTCTTGTCCCAAAATGTCCTTTTACCTCAGCCTCTTCTGTAACACCGCTGCACAGGCACACACGCTTAGCGTGTGCTTTATATTTCTGTAATTCTAGTTTAGCCTCCCTGACTGCATTTGACTAGAACCCAGCTACAGGCTGGCCTGCATGCAGAGGTCTAAGCTCTTCAGGTCTACCCCTGCAGCTAATGGGACTCACTCCATAATGGGAATTCTTCCTTTACGGCTGCAGGTAATGCTAGCCTTGAACGAGAAGGCAATTGCATTAACAGTACGACAATACAACGGAGCGATGGCAGATGGCCATGTTACCGCCCATAGCTGCTGGTAACTGATCCCACACACTCACATAGCCAGACTCAACGGTGGCATGGTGTAACTCAAGGTGTGGTTTGACATTACAGCAAAGCCTGTCTAACAACTTGATGCAGCTGAAAAGGCAGTCCCGCTCCCCCTCTGCTGTGCCCAGCTCCCGTTCCCACCCTTCCTCCTCCTCCTCACTGCCACTGGGGCTCCTCCAGCACTGCTGGGAGTCAGTTAAAACTCACCCTTCAGCAGAAGGGATTTGCTTTCTGCCATTTTGGCTCCCCAGTCTGGCTCACATCAGTGTCAAAGGAGCACTGACAGGGAGGGCAGGAAGGCACAGGTGAGGCCAGAAGGACAGAAAATGGCAGGGACTGCCCTGGCTGAACCTCCAGGTAGAGGTTTTCTATCAAGTCACAATACCTTTCAGTTGAAGCATCCTCAGAACCTCAGGTGATGGGAAGTAACATGTTCAACTACAGTAACTTTATCACTTACCTTGAACTTGCTTCCCAGCCTCCTAAGACATTAGAGCATTTCCTCTGAAGGAGGCCAGTGCTGCCCTTAAATGTGCCAGATGTACTCCCACCGAGCATGGGAAGCTGCCTTCTGTGACAGAAATAACAGGTAGAGTTCAAAACCTCGAGACTATTACATGCTCATCTGCTGCCTTTTCTACTTCAGAGCTTGCACTGATGGGAGATGGAAGCCTACAAACCCTGCCTAGGCCGTCGTCTCAAATTCCACCTGCCTTCACAATGGTATTTTAGTAGGGCTAGCAGGTGACCCATGAGACAGCAGTGATCACTAGACCTTTCTTCTACCAAAATGGGTTCTGGTTTTCTGAGTGTCCTTAATACTAATTTATGATTAATCCATAATCTTTTCAAGTAACTGTTGCTTTATCACCACTTTATAATTCTTGGCATTATGAAAGGAGATTCACGTGTAATTTGAAATGGTTGCCAGTCTGTGGTCCTTTTTGCTGTCCTGTTACTTTGGTATCTGGAACCAATAATGGACCAGCAAAGTAGCTGGTGGAAAAACTACATGCAAGAGCCAGAGATTTGTTGAGTCAAAGCTAAGTCCTATACCAGGGACCTCAAATAAGGCTTCAATAAAAAGGCAGGTATGGGACCAAAGACCATGCTGAGTCAGAGAGGTCACTGCTGTTGTCATGGTCATTTTCATGACCATCACGACTTCTCTGCCCTGGTCCAAAGAACACCGACACAAAGCCAGGGGCTGGGGTCTTTTTTTGTTCCACGATTTGGATGGCCCAATTTCTATTGTATCTATGCATGTGATAAAGCCAGTCTGAAAGACTTTTAACCAAATTTGCTCCGGAGCTCATTCGACAACACTTGGTTCTCTGGCAGCCCTGAGGAAAAGAGCACGTGGCCCCACTCTGCTTCCCGTGGGGGTGCTCTGTCTGCACACAGAACAGGTGGTGGGGAGGCCCTCAGAAGTCTCTTCTCCCTCTGGAAGGAGAAAAGATGAGGTAGATCCCGCCCCTCATCGCAGGAGGTTCCCCTCAGGTCCCAGGTTGCCTGGTAGCAGCTTCTGATCAACTCCACTCCTGAGCAACACATCCGTATCCTTCTCAGGAGCAGTTACCATCCAGGCTGCCCTGATTTTCCTATACCACTTATTAATGTTTATAATTACAAATTAAGTGGGCCTACTGAGTTCGTAATGAAGGCACATTTTAAAATGCTGTAATCAAAGAACTTTCAATTGGGTTAAGACTTCAGTGTGCTAGTGGTTTAATTACAGGAATATGTAAGCACAAATAAGCTTTTGGTTTACTCCTGTCTTTCAGATAGGCCACGGCAAAGTCTTTCTGCCCATTTGTTATCGCTGAATATTTGATGCTAACCGTGGGTTGAACCCCAGTGGCTAGGACTCCTACGTGGCATCCCAGGCAGTGAGAGTCAGCCCCAGACATGCTCAGCTCCCAAGGTGAGATGCCACTAGATGCACTTAGTCAACATGACAAATGTCAGTGATTGTGAAAATTCCTTAGGAGGAGGCGTCACATGAAATAAAAGGTTGAAATGAATGGTGTGCTCTTTGACAAACACTCCAAGTCAGCACAGCCGCTGGTAGATGTTGTCCTGCTCTCCCCTTGCCTCCAACCATCACACTCAGCCATGCTACCTCCTCCCCTCTGCCAGCAAAATTGTTTCTATATCCGCATAGCAAAATAGCATCAGGAGACTGATATGGATGAAAGCAACCTTTTTTCTTTCTTCCTTTTTCCCAGCTATATCGGTTCCTTGAGCAACTGCACAAATATTTACAATAGCATAAAGAAACAGGGAGCCCAGGGACAGGGACAAGACGCTGGGGGTGCGCAGAACCACTTAGTGTGATGGGAGTGCCAGCATCTGTCTGCTTAAATGTTGGTCAAGTTGAATCCTAAGGAGAAAGGTGAGAATGACTGTCAGCAGAATTTTAAAGGTGGTTATTAAGCTCAAGTCCTATAAAGACAAATTGTTGCTAGAATTGGGTAAATGTTAATTATTTCTGCACTGCAGCTCTAGAAAGGGCAATGTATTTAAACAGCATTAGAAAATGTGGTCTATCAAACAGGCTTCAAACAGTCCCTGCTGGCAAGCCTCCTAATTTGGAGCACGGTGAGACATCATACTGCAAAGGAGATCTAAGCAATAAGCAAAACACATTGGGTCTTTAGTTTCAGTTCTGCTTTGTCTTGTTTGCAGCCCAGTCCTTTTCTAGTTACAGTCTTTGAACTTCTCCCAAGCCCACACAAGGACTGGTTGGTAGGCAGGATGTGCTGCAACTGCCAAAGAGATTAATTGAAAGAGAAGTGTAGATGAACACCATCAGCTGCACACACACATGTATCAATTTAACTACTTCAGTTTAGAAAAGATTGAGATAAATTGGTGCAATCTTCTTTTTGGACAAGATCAGAATGTATACGTCTTTGGCTTGTCAGGTGCAAAACCAGAGAGCATTTGAACTACACCACCACCAAGAAAGGGAAACTGCGGCTGTGACTCTACACCAGCTAATAAGACGTTGTTATAACCAAATAGGTATAAAAATAGCTAGGAGTTGCCCATATTTTTTTCAGTATTAGTGCATATTGTATTTAATGTATTAGTGCATATTGTATTTAATGTATTAAAATTATAATCTTAATAGCAAATAATAATAAGCACCATCATCATCCTTATAATCTTTTGTCTATCTTTGAAGGGGCAAATGGAATAAAAGCTAAAGGGCGAGAGTCATCTGTCCAAATGTAGATGAGAGAATATGTGTTGCCTTCAGAGAGAGGCCCTTTGGCTGCCTTTAGGCAGCGCAGAGGCAGGTGCCATGGGAGTGCTTGCCCTCAGTCTAGAGCAGCTCAAATGAACATACTTTGCCACTTTTTACACTCCTATATGTCCACAGGGACACCACCCAAGGTTTTATTTACTTAGTAAATTTGAGCAGAGATCAGACATTGCTCTTTCCAAGAGGAGAGAAAACCACAGTTTTGTCAAGTGTGACTGAAAATAGGAAATTATGATGGCAACAGCTGTGCTTGGCCTGACCTCTATGTGCTGCCACAGGCATCCGTGAACACATTTAGAGGGAAAGGGAAAAGCAGTGTTTGGTAAATTGATTTATTTGTGTTAGCTATGCCATATAACAGTCCTGGCAGTCAGATTACCTCTCTTAACAGGGCAGTGAGAGTGCACATCCCCTGAGGTGCTGAACCAAAATCATCACCTTCATCCAGGAGCCCCTGAGGGGTCATGGGGAAGTTTCAAACCTATCGACAGCTGCTGGAGGGGAAGTTTAAATAAACTGTGTGCTTCCTCAGCACTAAAACCTCCTGCTCACGAAACACTTGCAGATGACAGCAAAGTGGATTTTTCATGAGGTTGATGTCACTTGAAGGATTCATGTGAATCCTTTATGGTTTTTGCTTTCGTTTTCAGTATGACTGAATTTTACGGTATAATCACACCAACTCTTTCGTTAAATGATGTTAACTTCGTTTCAAGTCTTGCACCAAGGGATGGTTTCTATCACTGCATCTATCGTTAGTGAAAGGCAAGTTTACCCTCTGAGCTGTATAACAAACTGATACAACACTTTATAGACCCCGTTTTCCTTTTCACAATATTTAGTTCCTCAGACAATAAGCAAATACTTCACTCTCCTAGAGAAGTTTCATTTCCTTATGTACATTACCTCAAGAATGATTAAACTTTAGGCTTATTTTGCAAAATGCAATTTCCGTTTCATTCAGCAGCTCTCGGTGGCTTGTTTATAGGGTTGTGTGGCATGGAGTCAGTGCTGGCAGCCCTGCTCACCCACAAGGATGACCCTGCCGCATCTCAAGGGGTGCAAGGAAGAAGTTCCCTCCTTCGCCTTTCTCAGAAGGACGTAGCAGGAAAGAGGGGGCTCGGAGCTACCCTCTTTGGAAGAGCAAACAAGACATCAGCTGCTCCCTGAGGTCTCCCTGGGAAACACAGAGCTCACAAGAGCTCTGGGTATCGCGGTTCCTCTCCATAAATGTTGCCTAAAAATAGACCTGAAATGTGACTGTTCAAGATACAGCCTTGTGGTAAACAAGGAAATCGAGCACATAGCCATGCAAAGCTTTGTTTATTTTTCTACTGTGGTGTGTAAACTGTTAAAATGTATTGATTGTAGCTTCTTATTTCAGGGCCAATTGCCAATAAGTTTAAGAAAACCGTCTGTTGTCCTACTGGTCTAGCTTGCTGCAGATCTCATGGGCTACTTGCATGTTTACAAGCTTTCCTCCAGTAGGCACTTTGATTCGTTTAGCTTACAATGTAAATAAATATATTTGTAGATATATGCCAAGTAGTATAAACATTTGTATTATGATTGCCTAAAATTGTCCATTATAGCTTAACTTTCAGTCGCCTATGGCTTGGGTAAACATTTTCCAGTTTTTACATCAGATTAAAAGTATAAGTTCATTTTCAAGGCAAAAAAAACCCCAACCCACAACCAAACAAAAAAACCACAAACAGCTCAGCCATTTCAAAATACTGAAACACAAGCAGTCTAGCTAATATTAACCATTTCCCTCTTTAAATTTATGTTGCTTAAACATTTCTAAAGATAATGGGGAATCAGCAATTGTGGACTTTACAAAAATATCTTTTGCTTTCTATAATTGGATATTTAATATCCAATATTTAATATAATAATATCCAATCTATAAGTGGGTATTAGGAGAAGTTTCTTTACTGAAAGAGTGGTCAAGCATTGGAACAGGCTGCCCAGAGAGGTGGTAGAGTCACCATCCCTGGATGTGTTCAAAAAACGGGTAGACGTGGCACTTTGGGACATCGTTTAGTAGGCATGGTGGAGGTGGGTTGGTGGCTGGACTGACAATCTTAGAGGTCCTTTCCAACCTTAGTGATTCCTAGTTTTACTTTCATTAAAAAATAATCCAGCCACCAAGCCAGGAAACATGAAATTCTTACTCTACCCTTAACTGGTTTAGTGGTGGACTTGGCAGTGTTAGGTTAATGGTTGGACTGGATGATCTTAAAGGTCTTTTCCAACCTAAACGAATCTATGATTCTATAAGAAAGCCCGTTCGCAGACTTAACAGACTCAGAAGTCTTCGATGTGTATGATGGACTTGCTCAGAGCCACAAGGTACATCACACACTGGACCTGCCACAAAGAACTGAGTCTCTCAGGGAGAACATACACAAAATTGATGATGCTTTTCCATCGCCAAAGGCAACCATGATTCTGAGATTTCCAAGCCCTTGCAAATTTGAATTTGCAACCTGAAGGATTCTTTAGCTCAGCTTGCAGTCTAGGCATTACCTGGTGTGTTTGTATGCATGCCCATAGCTGTTTGCCATCCATACCTAAAGCTTTCCTATGACATCTTGGAGAAAGGCTGCTCAGGAGGGATTGGCAGGGCAGATTCTTGAGGGCCTGGCAATAAGGGATCAAGAAAGCCTAATTATCAGCCTCTCTCCTTTTCCAGCTTCCTCCGGATGTGCACAGCTGCGTCCTCCCTCAGGAGTAGGAGGAGGGGTGAGACAGAGATGTGTGAGACAGTTGACCCCAGCTACCAAAAAAAGCTGCTGCCCTCCCTTGTCTAGAGATGAACACAAGCTGAACTTGCAAACTTTGCTTTAGTGACATCCACTGTAACCAACCTTCCCACTTATCCATTATATATTGTGAAAGCAGCACATCCCAAGTGGGAAGATTCAAATGCAGCCCAACCTTCTTTGGGACAACTCTCTGTGTCTCCTGTACACTCCTCAGCCTCTACTTCTTGGGAGCTAGAATACTTTACTTTACCATATGTGCTCTTCATCCCTGGTAGCTGTTCTCCACAGCTCGCCCGTGCTCTGTCAAGCTAAGGAAGTCCCCTGACATGCAGGTAGCCAGTCAGAAGACCATGCGGAGATTCCCAAGAGTGCATGGAAGAAAGACTCCAGGAACATCAATTTTTGCCACACCACCACAGTTGTTCACCATCATCATGCCATTTCTGGCAACTCTGTCTATTGATAGGACTAACAGTCAGCACTGGGAACAGATTAAACATATTGAGCAGCAGTACTGCAAGGTGGAAGCCACAAACTGGGCTGCTTTGCTTCTCTAACACCAAAGCATCACAGACAGCCCAGAAAAGATAGAAAGAGGACAAAACCAAGAGTATGAAGACTCCATCAATAAGGATTAATCAATGTCTATGTTGAAGGATTGTAAAAGGTCATGTAAGGCTTCATAGACAAGCAATGTCTCACTCACACAAGTTTTTTTATGGAGACTGCATCCTGTGTCTTGCTGTTCTGCCTCCCCTCAGCACGCCTGACATGGTTCCCACCTAGTGTAGTATCTTTTGTTCCCTCGCCAACACTTCCCTTACGGATATCTATCAGTAGCCCAGATCCTTCCATAAAGGAGGGGTTTATTCCCTAAACCCATTCATCATACTCTTGGCTTCATCTCATTTCTCCTGCATTCTTGTTGTTTTGCCTCCCAGCTTGGGAAGATGATGCCCACACATTTGTCATGCAGCAGGAATGTCAGCCAGTCCATGAAGGTAGCTGGGAGGGCAAACTTTGTGGTTTTTCCCCTGCAACTGACTGACCCTTCCCCTCACCGATTCGTCATGCTTTCATTGGGCTCTGAAAAATCCCAGTTGAGTATTACAGTGGGACTGCACAGCAGTCTGAGATGTCTCTTCTTTTTCTTTCAGGTTTTTCATGGGTATTTCTCTTTAGTGTCTCACCTGGAAAAGGATCTAGGAACCTAACCTTAAAATTAAAGCCTTGCTAGGTACCGCCTAAAACCTGTGATATGGACATCCAACTTTACATTTTTTAAAAAAAACATGGTGCCGAGTGCAGTAATGTTTACAGATGTCTTTTTACTAAATTTACACCTACAGTTTTTGTGCAGCCAATCTCACAAATGACAAACACAGGCTTACTAAAAGTAAGCTGAAAACTGCACAGAGGAACAAGGCTGGGATGGAAAGGATTTTGTTGTTGTTGTTTTTGTTGTTAAGGATGGTGTGAACTTGGGGAAGCAATGAATGTACCGTCTTTGATTGCCTCAGCAGGACAAAGGCTGTGAAGGGGCCTAGGCATGCTCAGTGCAACAGAAGAGAAAACAAGAGGGCTGCCGATGACATGCTCTCCGGCATGCAAAAGAGGAACAGAGACTATAAGAAGATGCCACAGGGAAGGAAGAAGTAAACACAGAGACGGTTGGAACAGGGGAGGAGTGGGAAGGCATGAGGCTGGGAATTCACTGAATCCCCTGTGCAACCACCCGGGTCACAGCTTCGCTTCTCTTCTCCCTGGGGTGGACAGCAGGAAACTGGGTTATGCTCCCACAACTTCTAGCTGCATATGAACATGCCCAGGGAGAGACTGCAGCTAGACCAGACAGGGAACATATGGGATGATGCAATGTGGATAAATGGAAATTTTGCCCAGTTCAAACTGTCAGGACAGAAGACAAGGTGTGAGCATGCAATGGGGTTAGACGTACTCCTGACTATATACAATATGTATGTTTTAAATGCCTCAGTCCTATGAATATAGCATTCCTAAAGCATGCTATAAGGCAGGAATCAGAACAGCTACTAACCCTTCTCCTTTCAAATAGGCAGACCTTTTCAGCAAAGTCCCTCCCTCAGCAAGAGGGGCCAGAAGGACATGAAAAACTAAAGGTCCAGGGCAGCTGGAATGAAGAAAGGGAAACCTAAGAGAGAAAAGGGATCCCCCCAGTGAACCATGTATAGTGGAGGCAGAAGGGCGCAAGGGATGGGGCAGGGGGAAGAAAGGGAGATAGGTATGATGAGTGGCATGGGAGATGTAATTGTGTCATTGAAGGTCAGGGAAGAAAAGGGCAAGTGCAAGAAGAGGCCAACAGGACTGGAGGAGGGGGAGACCATGCAGGAAGAATTGAGGTCTCCTTGGAAAGATGAGTGGTGTTGGGATACTGGCTTTCACGGCACTCTGGGTAGGAAAGTTTGATTTACAGCTGTATAACTTGCACTTACACTCAGCGGCTGAAACTGCCTTAGAAGTACAAACCTATGTCTCCCAAGTAGCGATTATTTCTGCCGGACAATAAAGAAGCTCAGCAGTTGTTATTGTTCCTGCTGAGGAATTTGGCACTGGCAGTAGTTGTTATCATGTGCATTTATAAAGGTCCCCATCACCAACAGTACCCGCGTGCACAAGGAAGTTGACAGAGTTGAGGCAGCCAGGTGCAAACCTGCCTACGGCATTTAAAGTTCATTGCTAACAATTTTGTAGCTCATTTGAGACAGCCTCTGCCCATACTGCTGTACGCTATGTACTGAAAGAAAGCTTCCAGCACATACATTTAATTCGCATTTGTAACAGGAGATTATAATTTTAAAGAAATTTGTCAAGAATTATCAAGAGATATGCCAGAAATTATTTGTACATCAAAAGCATTTATAAAGTGCAGGATGCTGCCTGGAAAAGCTGATTTTTAGATTGCAGATACTGTGGTATCATGACAGCTTTTCACTGAGAGTTGTAGCTCGTGTGTTTGCACTTTTATTACAAATCCTCGTTCAGCTGCTGAAGGAGGTAAAGCCATTCTTAACGTCCTCTAAAAGATCTTTTTAATTCTCAGCTCTCCCTGTGGGAGACTGGAGGCCAGCTATTCTTTCCACTTGAAGAGTAGGTACCTAGAATTCTTGACAAGTAAAGTTCTTTGTAGACAAAAGTGGGCTAAAAGCAAAGGCACTTGTTAGGAGTTATTTCACTACATACAGAAATTGAGAATTGTTGGTTCTTATCCTAACTTGTCACCCCATTTCTAGCATATACTAAAGACTGTTATTCTTGAAGAAAAGACCTTTTTCATAAGCAAAAAAATCATATTTATATTGCTCGTAAGAGAGAATATAAAACTCCACTAATAAAATTATTCAACAAAGCCAAATAATGTGTTTAAGTGCTCACCTATGAAAATTTAAGATATTCACTCATTTTATGTGTCAGTGGATGAAAAGTAACCCCTCCAGAACTAAGTTTATAACAATCTTTTCCCATTTTTGTGCAGAGGGTGTTCTCAGGTGTGTTCTGGACGTGGCTGGTAAATGTGATGGGCAGCACAATCCTAATGCAGAACCCAAACCTTTGTCCTCAAGATTGAACCCAAGAAGTCACATCTGCAGGCCATGACAGATCAGAGGAGTGGAAAAGAACTCCTGAAGAGCCAGTAACTTACCTCAGTCATTGTTGCAGTGCTAAGCTTCCTACAAAGATTTCTAAAACATCCAGCCTCCCCACAGAGTAAGAAAAATCAGTAAAGCAGCAGAAAACAACCATTCTAAATCCTTAACACAAGCACTGTTAAACTTTGAAATATGTCTGATTTTGTTTTTGTAGCCAGAGCGTGTTTCTATGTGCCTAATTTTATGTCAGGAGACTTAGTCACCTAAATCAATATTTACTGCAACGATTCAGTAGAACCACTAAATAAAGCATGTCTATAGAATCACAGCATCTTAATATTTTATTTTAAAAGACATCAATTCTAAGAATTGGGATGTAAGAAATGTAAGCCTGACATTGTCCACCTTAATTTATGTGCACTGAACTAAGTTTACTACCATAAATGAGCGCCTGTAAAGCAACACCATGACACTATTTTTATAATTCCTTTAAATCGCATTAGCTTAACAACACTTTAGGGATCATTCACCACTTGTCTAATAATATGGGGTTTAGGTTATATGAAAAAGAGGAAAAATATCACTAACATTATCCATATGATATATTCCTTATGCCATCAGCTCTCCGTTATCTAGGACAACCTGAGCCTGAGAGACCCCATGGACAGGAAAACCCAGTGGCAGTATTGTTGCAGAGCCAAGAGTCACTCTGGCACCTCCATACCACATTCCAGTTTCTGCAAATGCTCATTAGTCAAGCCGGCTCCTCACAGATAAGATACGGAAATATGACTGTACCAGTGACACAGTCTACTCATGGCTGAATAATCTTCCCACAGGCTTTGGGGAGTGAATGATCTTAGCAGTTAGACTCTCAGAAACTTAACTTTTTAAGTCTTAGTCAGTGCTCTAGATGCGGTATCCTTGTCAACACAGCAGAAAGAAGTGAACCCTTTACTTTCTAATATTTTTTTCTTTATTTTGCTTCTTTTCCCAATGTTACACTTTAAACTGGCCTTTACGGGTGAGAAACAGCTGCATGCATACACCAGCCATCCTAGAGGCAATTAATGAATCCAGCATGTGATTTTTAAAATTTTAATTATCTTTCGATTTTGATTTTCATGATCTGTTTGTTGTACATTTGTTGAGGACCACTTAAATTATTGTTTAAGCTGGAAGGCACTCCTAAGATGGCATAAAATATTAAACGTTTATATTTTCATAATGTAATACAAATCCCCTTTCCAAGCCAGATCCCATCTGTTAATACAACTTCTTAGATCTTTCTAATGTACATCCACTTTCAAATCAGGATAATCAGAGATTGCTAGACCTATCCCAGCACATAGAGGCAGTTGTGTTCATGGTTTAGTGTGCAATTTGTACAATAACCAGGGGAATTAATGTATGTCCTGGTTTTGGCTGGGATAGAGTTAATTTTCTTCCTAGTAGCTGGCATAGGGCTGTGTTTTGGATTTTGGATGAGAACAATGTTGATAACACACTGATGGTTTAGTTGTTGCTGAGCAATGCTTACACTGTCAAGGACTTTTCAGCTTCTCATACTGCCCTGCCAGGGAGGAGGCTGGAGGTGCACAAGAAGCTGGGAGGGGACACAGCCAGGACAGCTGACCCAAACTGGCCAAAGGGCTATTCCATACCATGTGGGGTCACGTTGAACAAAAACTGGGGCGCAGCCGCTGCTCGGGGACTGGCTGGGCATCGGTCAGCAGGTGGTGAGCAATTGCATTGTTCATCACTTGTTTTGTATATTCTTTTCTCATTATTATTATTATTTTCCCTTCCTTTTCTGTCCTATTAAATTGTCTTTATCTCAACCCACGAGTTTTACCTTTTTTCTGATTCTCTCCCCCATCCCACTGCAGGGGGAGTGAGGGAATGGCTGTGTGTTGTTTAGCTGCCTGCTGGGTTAAACCATGACAATGTAATTCGATTTCCTGTGTGTTTGTGTCCTTCATCTTTAGATCCTCTCTCTCACTGAGATAACTTCAGGCAGGTAGTCCTCTGGTCTATACGTCCTCACTTAAAGGGACCCCCCAAGGACTGCCTGCTGGGCAGCTGGCCTGGTGGTACCATGTGCCTGCCCTGAGGGACAGCCCTCTCCAGCACGGCCACCTCCCCACCACGTGGCGCTCAGATAATAAGAGGGTTGCCAAGAACACCCAGAGTAATGCTTTTGTAAAATTACGCCAAAAGTATATGCTGTGCACCCTGGGTAAGGCCTGCTTGGATACAGTTGGAGGGTTATGTGGGACTGCAGGGGATCAGCCTGGTAGGGTCTCACTCCTGCTGCCAGAGTGAGCAGCTCCTGAAACAAGCTAGCCCTGAGCCCTACAGGGGTTTTGTCTTGGAGGAAGCTACCTGTTCACCCCAGAAAGAGACCTCCAGAGTGCACTAAGATATGTGCTGCATGGGGCAGCTGGGGCAGCAGAGCCCAGGAGCATCCGTAGAGCTGCATGACCGGATAATGCAAATGTAGCCCACGGTCCTCACCATCATGTGCTCAGCTATCCCCACCACCGACATCCCATTGCTTCACCCTGAAAAACCTGCCACCCTCCCTGGCCACTGGCTGAGCAAGAGGAAGCCTGCAGTGGGCTTGGGTGCAAGCCATCAGCAGCCATCGTCCGGGCCAGGCGTGACAACCTGTTCCCTTCTCCCAGCAGGATGCCGAGCTGGTTGCTCCTTTCTACCCAATCATTCATGACATCTGCAGGAACAAGATATCTGCCTGACCTCTCTGGGCTGTGGCTTTCAAACACATCTGAGGGAGCTGGGGACTAACAGAGCAATTGCACGTACCTGAGTTCCTTAGAAAAGTCAAATAAAATCAAGCCAAAAAAGGTGGAAATTAACTTTGTCACCCTGATGTCCTAAACAAGAAAAGTACAAGACCCCCAAACTATCTTGAAGTGCCCCTTCTCACAAAATAAAATAACACCTTAATGAAAAACTTAGTAACTCATGCTTTTCTTTGTTTTAGCTTTTCCTGTGTTAGTGAGAGTCAAGGGGATTTTAGAACAAATTACTTCTTTTTTGTTTGCTTGTTTGTTATTCAGTCCCTTCCTAGTACCCTACATTTTGAGCTTTTACATTTTAAATGAAGGAATTTTGTCATCTGCAAGTTCATCACATTAACGCTTTCAATAAGAAAAAGGCAAAACCTGGTGCATTTCATTTTATGTTTTTGGAGTGAATTCTGCAGGATAACACCCTCCCCCCGCCCCCCCCCCCCCCCCCCCCCCCGCCTTCTTTCTGGTTGCATTAGCAATATTTACCCTTTGCATTTGTCATTTATTATAACCTTTCCTCCTGCATTATCTCATCTCTTATTAGAAATGCGTACTTTTTCCATGTTAGATACTGTTTCTCATTACTGTGTTTTATCACTGGCAAAAATACAGCAGGAGTGCAGCTGGTGGAATTTAGGGTTTTTTAAGCAAACCCTTTGTTTTTCATTCATCCTTATGCAGAAATAGCTTTTTAAAGTAATAAGCATTATTTTGAAGAGACGCTCCAGCACTATGTGGGGAGCTCCCTTTGGTGATACACTTCTGACTGTCGCATACTCTTCTGCCTTGTAATCTATGCAGAAAATTGTTAAGTCCTTACATTCCATACAGGAGAAGATTTTATTGGAAAGATGGACAGACCTGTCCATCCTAGCCTTCTCCAGTTCCACCAAGCATGTGATCAGAAGCAAACTCCTTGCAGTCTGAAGTATACCAATCATGTCTAGACTGCATCTAATCAAACAATGTACAACTCGTCAACTCTTGTCCATCACAACCGCAGAGGAAATACTAGCTACAGCAGAATAATCCTGGATCCTATCCCTGAGTGTCCAGGAATGTAATATACTTCATCCAGTGCACGATAGCAAGCAAAGGAAAGTAAATCACCATTGTGTGCCAGGAAGAATTCACACAAAATACCTATAGAGGAAGAAACACCTACTTACCAGTGGGTGAATGTTTCTTGCAAAAGGGTCATTTCATCCTAATCCTTCAGTCCTGACCCTCAGGAGAAACCTCCTGAAGATCATCCTGGGAACCATGGGCTCATTTATAACTCTGTACAATCCCAGAAGCCAGAGACTTAAGAGAGATATATTTTTGACATTTTATAAACTCTCTTCTCCACCATTAACCTCTCTGTGCTCTACAGGTTATAAAGTACAAGGCTCTCTTTTTTCCCCCAGCAGGTAGCAAGCCCGAAATTTCTCCATCTCTTATGTATTTTCCCCTCTCCTGCAGTATGCCCCGTACTTCACAGGTACCAATCACCTTTATTTTTAAGCGATGATCTAATTGGTACATAACCAGCTGAACTTTGAGCAATCATTCTCAATTCATATTTATCTCATAGACCCCTAGAATCATGGAATGGTTTGGGTTGGAAGGGACCTTGAAAGACCATCCGGTCCAACCCTGAGATCTTTGAAATCTGTTGCTTTTATTTCAGTCCTGAAGAATGGCTTTGCGTGTCTGAAAGCTTGTCTGAATTCTTCAACTATGACAGTTGGCATGTTAAAAAAATATTTCCTCTTCCTACAAGCCTCATAGCTGCAGCAAAATAGTCTATCATCTTTATCTGATATTCCATAATCAATACATCTATGTGTTGTTAAGGTGCTAGAAAAGCCACACGATATAATTATTGCTTAGTTTATAATTAAGCATGCACAGTATGTAATCACTTAACAATACACTAAATACACATGTATGACAGGAAAGGACTTAAAGCTGTGTATTTTCTTTTCACATTTACTCCTATGTGAACAGGTGTGTAGTTGTACCATTGCATTATACAAAATGTATTTAATAATTCTAATAAAATTGACACTGATAACTCATATTTTGATGACCATGGGATAGATCTTTTAACTATAATTTGCCTATGTTAAAAACATTACCCATTTTTACTGTACAAAATAACAGAATTTATACATTATTTCATCTTGCAGTGCTAGGGACATCTATGAAGTCAAAGAAAGTTCTCAGTATACTCAGAAGGAATAGCAAGTCAAAGCTAATTAGTGCAGTGAGAATCTGGGAGGAGAATTTGCTTACTGTCTTTGAAATTTTCCACATTTGGGTGAGCTGATCAAGCAGTAAGTGCTTTGTGACAAGCTGTGAGGCTGATTATATGCTTTTGTTTTGTATTTGTTTTAAATAATATTTCCCTGTTAATATGCAGTAGTTTCCTAAGTGACTGTGTAGTGCTTACTTAAGCAGAAATAACACTTTTCCCCCCTAGTTTACAAGACAGTTGGTTTTAAAATTTTACATTCATAGAAGCTGAGTAATGTACTCAATGGTTAAGTAATTTTTCACCCCTTTACAGCAGGTTTTAGTGGGAAAAACTTCCTTAAGAGATATGCACCAGTACAGAGCAAAATGTGCTGGTGTACTACAGCTATGTGGGAAACAGTTAGATAGGTAATTGTAGTATTTATTAAGCTTAAGCTTTTACAAAAGCTAAAACTTTTAGCTTGTATTTTTCTTTAATCAGATAAAGAAATAAGGGATTTAGCAAGAGTAACAGAGCTTTCTATCATGTTCAAAATTCAGCATGTTGTGTTCTGGTGTACCAAATTGGAATGTGGGATGAGAGAATCCAAGCAAAATTTATTGAAAATAGGCAACTTATTCTTCCTTCATATTTTTTGTATCCAGCCAATATGACAGTGAATATTATCAATAAGAAATTTAGATGGTCTTTCATGAACACATGAAAGAAAGATGAGAAAGGCAACAACACATTTCCTGTTGTTTCTCTGCTTCTGTTGCTGTTCCTCTGTATAATACGAAGACAATCTGAGGTCTGTAAATGTGCTCCAAGTTAAATTCAATAGTGTTAAAATAGTAATACTCAATTTCTGAGCTATCTTGTTGGTCTTTAACTAGGAGATTATAGAGTTAGAAAACAATATTCCTTCCAGAAAATTAAGAAACAGATTTTGAGAAAAGTCTTTTCCAGATGGTTTTGAACTAACCAAGTACTTATCCCAAATAGTAAGAAGTACTAATATGACTTAAAATACTTGATACTAGATTTTGCCATTGAGGGCATCTATATGGCTTTCAATGATGACCTTTGCTCACCATTAAAAGCAAGTGAACAAAAAACTATCAGCCACATGCAGAAATTGAAAAAATCCCAAGTATAATCTTGATGAATTCTTTGCACGTATGAGACTGAGCTAGTCTATCGTGTATAGACATGGCTCTTGCAAGCACCATTGGCATCTAAGTTCAGCACTCTTAAGGCAACTCCAAGATGCTACACCTGAAAAATGTGTGCAGCGTGATGAGCCCCACATTCCCTGAGTCCAGCTTAGAATTTTAAAACAGTTCTTCAAAGAATAAATTTTGTGTAGCTCCCAAGAACAGTTTGGACCCCAAATTTTCCATCTACACATGAAACAATGGTCATCCTGTAATTTTTACTCCCTGACACAATGAATTAAGCCTTTGAAGGAGGGAAATGAGGAATAATGCTTGACTGAAGTAAAACAGTAAGTATCTTCATGAGCAGGACAGATACTCACTTAGAAGATCAGCCATTTCCTGAGCAGCTGACCAAAACTCAAATCATACAAATGTTCCTGAACGCTAAGCAAAGGGCATAAACGCAGTTGAGTCTAACAGCTGTTTACTATTAGAATGAGTGTTCTCAAGTACTACGTAGGTAGTATTTGGACAGTGTATCCCATTGTTTAGGATATGTTAAAGAAACTGTTCTCTGGAAATAATTGTTTCTGCTCAGACTCCCATTATCGCATCTCTTTTCTCACCCTATCTTTCTCGCCCATTAGCTGCCATGGCACCTCATCTATGTCTGGTAAAACAGATAAGTGGTTGTCATCAACCCCACTACATGAATTACTCATTATATCTGCCCTCTGAATACTTCAGATGCTCTGAGCAGCGCATGTCTCTTCCCCTGGCCTGGGCAGTTTGTAATCCACTTGCAGTCTATGTGCTGACTCAGGGAAATGTGAGTTGCAGGGTTCCTCCTGGCCCTGACCGCAGGCGCTCGCTTGTCAGTGGGCTCCTTGCTCAGCCGGCTCACAGCAGCAAAACTCGCTTCTGGGCAGACACCCTCCTCGTTGAGAACCCAAATCTCATAAACCTAAGGCTGGCAGGCTGAAAGCTACATAGCCATTTACACTTTCTCCGCAGCTATGGGAGAAAGGAAAGCAGCTCCGGAGGGCAAGGGTGGAGTGGGGCGAGTCGTGCTCGAGGAGCACCTGCCTCTCCCCATGGACTGCCCAGGGACGGCCGGGAACCAAATCCGACAAGGTGCCCCATTTGTAGGTGGTGACAACCCGGTGAGATGTCTCCAGCTGAAACTACTATTGTTTAACATGTTAGGAGCCTCATTCTCCTTTGAAATAGAGACAGACTTATGATGGATTTAGCCCACTAAGTAGGGGCTAGATCTGTGCTAAACTCCAATCGGCCGCAGTCTTTCAGCCATATGTTTTTGATACTTGTAACATTCCTTGAATTAAGGTTCAAGGAAAACTTCAAAGTCTACTATTGCTGGGTGAAATGAATACTGCTAATGGCATTAATCCATGGACTTCAGTTGGCCTCTCCACCTGAGAAGAGTAAGGAATTAGTCTTTTGTAATGATGTATAGTCACAAATTAAATCCTTAAGAACTGCTGGCATTTTGGTTCATCTACTAAAAATCTCACTCAGAGAAAAGAAAAAAAAAAAAAACACAGCACAAAACATGGATGATTTAAGATTTTTTCTGTCATTTCAGAAAATAAAGGAGTAACTACTTTGTCTCTGGGAAGTTAATACATTATTTTTTCATTTTTGTTTTGATTTGTATTTTCTGTTAAAGATTTTAAGATTTTCTGCTAAAGATTTAAAAATATAGAAGTACCCCTAAATATGTATTATTACATGTGCGTGTAAAAGTACAAGCACAAGGAAAGGCCAACAGTTAAAAGGACATTATGATCTGAAATTTGACTCTCATTTTAACTTAGGAAATAACCGGTAATAAGTTTAAAAGCAGAAGAAATACAGAATTCTAGTAGTTAAGATTTAAAAAAGAAAAGTAACTTGTTGGTATCAGATTTGTCCATTTGGTCTCAATTTGTAACTGAGAGCAGTGCAAAAGATAGAAGTAGTGACAAGTCAATTGGACTTTTAAAGTGTGTTTTGCTTAATATTCAAAAAGGCAAAACCACAAAAATAACCTTTTGTTTACAGCACAAACTTTAGCTTTTGTCCTTTGATTTTATTTCCATATATTTAGATCCTGAATTATATTTACCTTCCCAAAACAACAGGATAAAAAATGAACGGAAAAGAATTAGTGTGCTGAGAAAAAGCAGATTGCCTCTGGATGATAAAGGATCTACTTATATATTGTTTCAATAGACCAACTGATAGGTCTAGTAAAAACAGACAAGCTTTGATGCATACAAGCCTGTTTTCAGATCTAATAAAAGATATTACCTCTCCTGACAAGTTCTGGCTTGCTTATTGCCTTATACCATTCTGGCTACAAAGACAGTGCTATTGCTTAAACATTATTACTACTACTAACCTCCCAGCTAAAATAACACCATTACTACAGAAGCCCTAGTATGAGTTACTTCATATTTATCAAATATAATTCAAAGGTATGTAATCTCTCAGAAAGGCTATAGGGCTACATAAAATACAATACGGCATAAAGTTTATCTGCATTATGTTCTGAAATGACCTGTCACAGTGAGGTAATGGAATAGCAATACAATTGCAGTTACCAAAAGTCAGTCTTTACAAATCAGCAATGTAAACTGACATTTGCTTACTATACTGTTTCATGAAAGGACAAGTAATGATTTTTTTAGAGACATTTTTGACAATGAGAATTATTTTTGCAGGTAACTGGCAATAAAATATAGATAGCCGAGAAAAACTGCTGGCAAAAAAGGAGAGTGGAGTGACAAACACATAACTAAAGGTTCCAAAATCCTACTACTTTGCATACTGCACCAATAAATTCCTCTTTAGACTGAAAAGAAAAGCTTCTATCCCAAGAAAGGAAAAGAAAACTGGTTTTACAAAATTACAAACTTCCTTCCTGTACATATTTTTAGATTTAAGTCTTTCTGACAAGCTATTTTATAAAGCTTGGATAAAACTATTTATACAAGATCTGAAATGGATCTGTGCTTTGGTTCAAATCATGTTAGCGTGGTTGTTTCAAATTTTGTGGTTTACTCTTAAATAATTTTTTTCTATTGTTTCTTTCTCTCTGATCACACCACTGCTTTTTTTTTTTCCATTCCAAAACTCCAGTAGTAGCCTTTCTCCTATCAGACTACCCTGTTTTGAAACTTTTCATGGTTTCTTAATGATACTGGTTTCACAAAATCCTGTCGTCTAGCTGTCCCTCTGCCTATCAGTTTCCTTTGAGCCTTTCAGCCTATTTCAGTAAACTTTGAACGAGGGATAAGGGCTTCCAAAGAGACGTTAATTCCTACTAATTTTAGGAAGACTGTTAGCAAGAGGAGGAAGAAACGCAAGAGAAGTGCCCACTGTTGAAAAGGCAAGTACGATTTAGTTCTCCTGCTTGCTATTAGCTAATTAAGCTCGTGACTAGTCCAGCATATTTAGCATGTGAGGCATGTAATTCAAGGTTGGAGGGAGATCGGGGTTGGAAGGGTGTAAGATGCTCAGCCTTAGGAAAACAAGCTGCTTCAGTTCTACTGTGCACATAGCAACTCTTGTGTTTAGAAACCCTGAGTAAGTGAAAATGACCATCACCTAATATGTTACGGATATAATTTTGTGAACGGTCTCCTTCAAGTTCATACTGGTGCAGTGACAAACACTCTGCGTGCAGAGATACGTTCAGCAAAACAGATAAAATGGCAGCAGTTCGTCAATCTACAAAATTTCTTGCGTTTTTTTGGCAACGTTCTCATCTAGCACACTTCGGAATAACATTGACAAGTTTTAAGTACAGTTCCCTTCTTCCTTCACTCTACTCCTAAGGCTGGAAGGAAGTCAGACTTCTTCAAGGTTCATGTGGATGAAGAGGACCATATGGTTGTCAAATCAATTTGTTGAACTCTGTCCAAATCCTATGAGACGGATGCTTTTCACATGGACACCACATGGTTTATCTGAGGACAGTTCAGCTAGGAACCAACTAGACAGGAAAAAATAAAGCATTCTGAATTGCTCCCTCTCCAAAAGATGGACGAGAGATGCTTTTGGGCCTGTCAATAGACGTTTTCACAACCAGTTTCTGTGATATTTGGTAGACATACAGAATTTTTGTTTGTGCTACTCATTTAGCCCTTATTTGAACAACTAAATGAATAACAGGAATATGCCACAACATATTTTTCTTATCATAAGAATTGTTGCTAATCAGACACCATTCTTTCTTCAACGTAAGAGATGACAGGTCCCTACAAAATCCTTTTCTTGTCACATTTCTGTAATTTCTACCTAAGTATGCATTCTTTTGTATCAGTAAAAATTGGGTTTAACAGCTTCTATGAGTCTTTCAAGAGTGACATTACGCTCACTCCAACATCACTGTTAACATCTCATACAACCAGAAATCAAAAGTGGAAAGATGGAAAGCTACAACTGTGAAGAGAAGTCTTATACTGATGTGAGGGATGGTAATTAAAGCAGCCATCTCAGGAGAAACTAAAGTGAAATGTCCATACTTGACCTTTATTTGTAACAGAAAAGAGATATAGCATCACTCCAGAACAGTTTTTGCAACCTCTTGATACATTACTTCTACGGGAATTTTTTTTCCTAATTTTGAATGTTAATTGATACATGTAGAAAGTACTGTCTGATACCTCAGGGTGACACCCCCCCACATGAGTTTATTAAACTCAGGATAGTATGGAAGGTAGAGATTACATCTGAGTTTTGGAATACATACACAATAGCTAAATTTTTAAATTCACTGCATTTGGATTCTGGCGTTGTTCCATATAGAAAAGCCTAAATATATGCTGTCTAGCTATAGTAATTATATGCTAAACACTTTAAACCCATCTTAATTATTTGTTACTGGAATAACTTTATTGGGTTTTGCTTATCAATTTAAGGGATACAGAGAGCAAAATCCTCACTGAGCTGCTTGGCATTTTCCCATCAGATAACACTAATTGCCTGCCATGTCAGCTAGAAAATATAAATGTATCAGGGCCCTGAGGGCACTCACAGGGCCACTTGGCAGCGTCCCCTGGGGCCTCCCCATAGCCCTGCCCCGGACCCCATTTCAGCCCAGCCAAGCATGGAGGTGCTCGATGCCTGGGGCTGGGGCTGCCCTGGTGGCCCCAGCTGCTCCGGGCTGCTCCGGTGGGATGGGCCAGGGTTGCCAGGGCCTGCTTGGACACCCTGGGGATCCCCCAAAAAAGCTGGTCCCTGGGGTGCCCTGATGAAACCCATTTCCCATGGGGAACACCTCTGCACATCTCTGGAATCATCTTTCATTTTCATTGTGCCTTACCCAACCAATGGTACGCAACAACACGTGCGCTGAGCGCGAGTGAGAGAGTATCAGACACTGTCCACCACTCATGTTGTATTTGGGACTCGTTACTATTCCCAGTATGAAAACATCATTTGATCATCTATGTCATGTTCTGTTACCACTACGATATAATTGCGCTTTACATTAGAAATGGCAATGGTCAAAAGCAGGAGTTCTTTTCCGAAAGGGATGACACCCTACGATCCCATGTTGCACATCGTTACTGCCAAAATACTACCCAAAATATACGCTGCATAAATCAAAGACTCAGGCAAGTACAAAGTACTCTTTTCCTTACTGGCACTCACACGCAGGCTTAAGTAAGTCAACAAAAATTTATGTAAACCAAGAGCACTACTCATGTGCCTAAGTGATTTACTGGATTGGGCCCAAAAACATTGAAAATATTGCAAGATTGATCCCTGACGTGATCCCTTATAACAAAACTTGATGTCCATACAGTAACTTGTTAGATTTTCACGCACTATTTTATTTTCTGTTTAAAAGAAACTTTCCTATCTGCTACACTGCCTATTTTGTTTCTTGGGAGTTAGGAGATACCACATAATGCAGCATCTAAGGGGCTGAACCGGACGGAAAAAAATGATCTTTCATTGGTCTGCGGTAAAATTCTGCTTTCTCTGTTATTGCTCTTTTATGCTACCCAGTTGCAAAGCTCCATAGCATTACTCTGCATCAGCGATGTTATAACTTTCATTTTTTTCTATGGAGGAGCGTGGCGCCAATCAGAGTTTAAGAGCTGGGGATAAATACATCCACTAACACAGAGATTTTCTAAATTCTGAATTATTCCCTCACCAAAACGTTTTGGTTTTTGTTTCTTTTGGGTTAGTCAATGAACAACATAGTCAGCTAGCTTGTAACTGGTTTCACTTTTTGTTTGACAGGCTGACTGCAGTGTGCGAGCTGTGAAGCCTGCAGGAATGGAAGATTCCCCACATTTTTGCACTGAATTAAAAATGTTGCAAAAGCATTTCTCATCATACCGATGGTTGTATACAGAGGGGAATTAACCAGAAGGACTACTGAGGAATAAATTAGTCTGTCATAATTCTCTGCGTGGACACTTACTTGAGAACAATTAGTGAGTTTTGTGAGTGCCTACTGATTTCCATCCTCATACCATGGGTACTCTTCAAGTAGCAATTTATCTCACTCATATCCTTTTGTTTCCATAGCTGCTGCACAAAGATAAACCAATAACATTTATTTGCAGTATTGGGGTGGGGGTGGGGGGAAGCATCAATCTTTTCCATAGGCAAAGCAGGGTTGTACCAGATGAGCCATGGCAGTGCCCCCAGAGAAGTCTGGAAGCCCGAGCGAAGAGGGACAGGCATAGCTTTTTGTTTGGGAGAACAGAAAGAATTCCCCAGTCACAAGTCTGGTGTGCAGTTTGTTTCTTCAGCAACCACAAAGTGCCATCGCTGTCCCAATACCTTCTTTTATTTGGTGCCATAAATAGCTGTCTACATCAGCCTATCGTGACCTTTGATTAGCACGGCTACAAGCAACTGCTGGTCTGTCAAAGTACTTCAGAATATACTTTTAAAACAGGAAGGAGGTCAAATAAAAAAGTAAGAGAATAAACATAAAATCATGTATTTTTTTCTTCCCCATACAAGTGCAAAATTCCTCTTGTATCTCATTACGTTTCTGCAAACTGTACATAAGGAAGAATCTAAAATCAGAAAAATGCCACCAAAGGTCCCGGAAAGCTGAGAAGGGATCAGTTCTTAGTTTGTTCCAAACCTAAGGTTTCAGTCAAATTAATCAGAACTTCTACTCTTTCTCTTAGCTGAAGGAACTCTTCTTCACAAGAGGCAATGCTTGCTACAAGGTGTACCAGTATTGTTTCCACAAGTATTGTTTGTATCTTTTTTTTTTTGTTGACTTTATGTGAACTGACAGTCAACTTCTGGTGGACAGTTGCCCACATTATAAAAATCCACTGATGTGTCACTGCTTGGGTCTGCCAAAACAGCCATAGTAGTTAGAAGGAACACAACATTTGGCCCATCATTAAAACAGGGGTCTACTTAACAATAAAAAGAAATGAACATCAATAAACACAGCAGTTTATTTTTAAGGGTAAGAAGCATCAAAAAACATAAAACTACAATCGTTTGAGGTGCCATTGTGCCTCTGTAAGCCATGATAAACAGTGAAGAGCTCAAGGGAGAATACTGCAGCAGGCAAGGAAATTTAACTCCATTATAGGTGCAGTCATTTAAAATGCTTTCCCAGGAGAACAAACTGGATAACTTGGAAACAGGAGGGAAAGCCCCAAGTAATTGATAAGGGTCAAAAAAGGAGAAAGGAGGCCACAATAACATGCTCAGAGGCATGAAAATCACTGAGATGAAAGGGCTGTTCTTTCTATGATTACCCATATTTGTAGCCCAAACATGAAAAGGCTTACACTTAAGACAGGTTTTCACCATAGTTATGGCTTGTTTTTATCGTTGGCAAAGAAAATGCATGTAAAACTATTTTCTCGGTTGCATTTGTACAGCGATGAAGCAGCTGCATCCTCTGCTTTGTTTACTGAGTGGTTAACGCAGAGACATACTTCAGATTTCCTTCCCAAATAATATAACCTAGCGGTTAGCAAAAAAAGGGACTAATTCTTACTTTGTTAAAAGAGGAAATAACAGTAGATATCACCACTTGGTTTTGAGCTCTAGCTTTATTACAGAAAAAAACATGCACCCACAGCTCCTGCAATGAGCAACTGGTATTTTAGTCTTTGTCACTGCGTGGTCCAAAAGACCCAACATTTTGCACAGGAGTTAAGGCTGTTAGCCCTAGCCTCTTGAGCAAATTCCAACCCATGCGACCTAAATTCCTGTGTTTTCAGCTGGAGACTGTATTTTTCACTTCCTGCTCTGAAATTCTTGAATGATGTCGTTAAAATGAGACTTTGACCTTGGAATGCAGACAAACAAAACAAAAAAATTGAGCACCATTTCAGGTACTCTCCGAGACCAAGCTCCCCATGTCTGCCAGATTTCTGTCCTTCCGCAAGGCATGCTCTCCCATTTTTTCCAGGTTTTAAATCCGGGTTTAAAGTCTCCCCGATTGCTATAGAAGGCATCCACATAGAGTGGGATTCCACTGACTTCACACTCTAGAGTAGTCACGCACATAAATGTATCAAAAGAAGAAACAAGAGCAGCAGCAGATCCATTTGGCTTTTTAAAATGCTGGTGTGCCCTAACCAGGCATCTGTTCTGAGGGGGTTTCAGCCAAGAATGAAGCCACCCCCGAGCCCACCTATGTCACCCCCGAGGCCCTGCCCAAAGCCCGCGGTCGGTCGGCGGGCCCGAGGCCTAGCGGGGGTCGAGGCCCGAGGGAAGGCCCAGCCACAGCTGAGCTGACCGCTGCAGAAGCCGCCGCCGCCGCCGCCGCACACGCACCGGACAACCCCGCCTCTCCCCCTGCCCGCCCGGGGCGGCCGCGGCCGCGGGTGGTGAGCGGGCACACCGCACCGGCCCGCACCGCCGCGGCGCACCGCGACCGCCAGCACCACCCTGCCCCCGCCTTTGTCCGCCCGGCCTCCCGCACGGCGACCCGAGGGCGGAGCGGGAGCGGCACCGCCCGCCGCCGCTCAAAGGCCGCCCCCGGCACCGCCAGGCCCGAGGGGACGCGCCGGGGGCCGGCCCCAGCTCCCGCCCCCGCCGCGGCGGGGCCCAGCGCGGCAGCAGCGGAGGGGACGGCGGGGCCGGGCCGGGCCGGGCCCAGACGGCAGCGGCCGCGCTGACGTCATTATCCGGGCCCTCCGCGCGGTTCGCCCGGCGGGTCACAATGGAACCCGCTCGAGCCCAACCGACGTGAAACGGCCGCGCGCGCGCGCGCGCGCACACGCACCGCCTCGCACACGCGCCACCGCCTCCCTTCCCCCCCCCTCCTCCCCCCCCCACCCGCCACCCGCGCGCCTTCCTCGCGCGCGCTCCCTCGCCGCACACATCGGGGTGGGGGCAGGCGGGCCGCGGCCTGGGCCTCGCCGCTGCGGCGTGAGTGACAGCCCCGGGGGACGGGGACGGGGGCGGGGAGCGCGTCACGCCGTTCGGGTGGCGGAGCTGCCGCCGCCGCTGCCGCTGCCGCGCTAGGTCGGGGCCTGCGGCGCGGGCCGGGCGCGGAAGGCTCTGCCGGGGCCGCCATCTTGCCCAGGGCCCCGCCAGACGGAGGTGCGCCGCCGCCGCCGCCGGCAGCGCGAGGGGCCGCCGCCGCCGCGTCTCGCCTGGCTCCCTCCCCCCTCCCCCGCCCTCCCCTCCCCCCCCCCGCACGCACGGAGCCGTCAGCGCAGAGCGCTCCCGCCGCCCGGGCCGGCCCCTCCGCTGCTGCCACCTTCCTTCCTGCCTGCCGCCTGCCTGCCCCCGCGAGCAGCGGCCGCTGCTGAGCCCCGGCCCCGGCGAGCGGCGCGGGGTGCGTGTGTGCGCCCCCTCCCCCGCGTGCGCCCGGTCCCCGGACGGGGCGGAGCGGAGCGCGCAGGCCCCGGCCAAGCCCCAGCCGGAGCCGAAGCCCAGGGCCGCCGGGCAGGAGCTGGTGACGCAGGAAAAACGCCCCGGCGGTGCCGCCGGCGCCGGAGAGAGCGGAGCGGCCAGGGCCGGGATCCGAAGCGCGGGCAGCGGCGGCAGCTTCGCCCTCCCTCCTCCCGTCGCAGTGCACGGCGCCCGCCCCGGGGGGGGACCGGGGAAGCGGAGCCGCCCCCTCAGTCAGCCGGCTGCACGCCTGGGACCGCGGGGCCTGGCATGAGACTCTGCCCTGCTGGCTGCCTGGGATGAGGCAGCCCCCGGCCGCGCTCCTTCGGCAGCACCCGGGAGGGCACCGGGCCGTCGCAGCAGCAGCCGCGGGACAAGGGGAAGCCGTGCGGGGGTGAGTGGCGGAGCGCCGTGCCCGGGCGGGGCCGGAGCCGGGGCCGGGGCCGGGGGCCGGGGCCGGGCCGCGGCGAGGCGGCTGCGCGGGGGCAGCTCTCGGCGCTGCAGCCGGCCGCCGCCGTGCGGAGCGGAGGGAGGCGCTCCCCGGGGACGGGGCTCCGCGGGCCGGGGTGCGGGCCGGCGGGGTGCGGCGGGGAGGAGGGGGCGAGCCGGGCCCCGCGGGGCGGGGAGCGGGGGCGGCTGGGGGGGGGTGGGGATAACGGGCGGCGGGTGGCGGCAGCGCCTCCCTCGCAGCCCCCGGCGTGTGGCCCTGCATCGCTGGTGTTTTGGAGGGCAAGGGAAAATGGCTGACGGCTCCTCATCCTCTCCCCGGCTGCCGGGGGGTGGAAGCGCTCCCCGCCCCGCGCCCCTCGGGGGGCTCTGCCAGCCGTCGGCCGGCGCCTCCCGCCGTCCTCCCCCGGTGCCCGCCGGGCGAGGAGGGCCCGGTGGCTCCCCGCAGCGCTGCACCCAGCTTTGCCTCCCCTGGTTCTCGCTTCCCTTCGCACCGAACGCCATTACTGAGGTGGAGTGATTGGAGCCGTGTAGGCCCGGGCGACGCCTGGAAATAAGGCCCTGCCGAGGCGCTTTCCCTGCACTCTCAATGAAAACCACCAGCACCAGCTCGTTCACGCCCGCTGTAAACATTATTAACGCGTAGGCCACTCCTCTAGTCTCGGCTTCCAGCAGTCCTATTTCGATGCACAAAAAACGTTTGTGGCTTTTTCGCATCTTCTTCCTCGAGTTCACCCTGGCTGCTTCTCCTCGGAGTTATGTCCCGGGGCTTGTCGGCTGGGATTTCTTTTAGGCAATATAACCCTCTCCCCTTGTCCAAGGTGTGCGGCAGGGGTAGTTGCATGCAGTTTGGCCACGGTCGTTCTCTGTTATTGTCCTCAAGAAAACGCAGGATTTCATTAGTTGGATGGGTTGTTGGGGGGGGTGTGTGTGTGTGTGTGTGTGTTGGTAATCACTCTGTTAACGTGTGCTGTCCCATTTTGTGCGGCATTGTTTGCGTATGGAGAGAATAGCCTTTGGAAATTAATTATTTTTTCTTAAGTGACTTTGTTCTCATAGACGCATCCAAAAATGTTGAGGTGCTTTTTCAGATGCTGTATTGCATTTTCAGGTTGCTCCCTCAGAAGTCCAGTTAAGTATTTTCAAGATGTACAATAACTTACAACACACAACTGTACAGGAAAAAAAATTATTTCGGAAAAGAATTGTTCTAATTAAATGTTCAAAGGACTCCCAGGCTCACTGTAGACATGCTGTGTCTGTCTCAGCTGTCTTCATGTTGTCTGTGCAACATGATTTAGATTTCACAGTTCTGCAGTTGTATTCATATCACTGGACGTTTTTGTCAGCCCAAAGACCCTCTGAAGTCACAGGCTCAAAGCTAGCACAAGGCCCACTTTTGCTGACCTAGTTGCAGAACTGGGGCCTGTATTTTTAAAAAGTTGTTGAATTTAGATATTAATATGCAGTGTTAAGTATACTAGTGGCAACACTTGTTATGACAGACGGACTAGGTAACCTATGTTTTTCAGCAGGCTTCTCAAATGCCTGACAAATGGGTATTAAAATTGTTATCTTTAGGAAGGGACTCTTGGTGGATGTTTGGAGGATTGGCCTTTATTGATTATGGAATTGAAATGGTGTCTCTAGTAAGAAGAAATATTTAGGGGTGACTGAAATCTGTAGGCAGCTAACTTTATTCATGATATTTTGAGGTTTTACTTTAGGAATTGGCAGAACTCCTCACCATAAATGTTCCTGATCAAGTAACATGTTTATTTCGGCAAAACCTAAGTCATACATGAGGGCATTGGGTGGCTTTTTTTGTTTGTTTGTTTGCTTTTTTTTTTAATAATGCTTTTTATTCTTTGAGTTGAAGTAATGTTTATTCTTTGAACCAACAAAATACAGTAGCTAATATCAAGAATTTTGGGGAAGCATATATAATACATGTATTGATTAATCTGTTGCAATACCCTGGACAACAGTGGTGCTTAATGATAGCTTTGAACGAAAAATATAAACATAATCATAAAGCTGCAGTGGAAGAAACTCGAGTATCAGCATGTTTTGGGGGGGGTGGGTGGGAATCTAGCTAAAAATAAATGTAAGATTGTATCATAGTGACTTTTTCCTCTCTCTCCAATTATCTTTTGTACTTTTATTTTGTGTAGGTTTTCTTAATGGTATTTCTTTTGGGTAGCCTCTGTCTTAATCTTTCCAGGCTGCTGCTTCATGTCTTGCAGAATTTGCCTTTGTGGTGATACTTCTGCCCATTGAATTGACAGGAAGACTACATCTGGAGGTGGTAATCAATAAGGATAGTGGTAGCAAAACTGTTTACTCTTTCTGCCTCTGTGGAACAGTCACCCTTACATAAACATTTTATTTCCCACGTTGTGGTGCATTTGTACTCAGAAATAGACCAGTGCAACTACTGTCTGTTCTAAATGCACATTTTTGGTTTAGGCATTTTATTGATACTCTGGAAGTCTTACAAGTGAGACTCAGGATAAACAAAAATAGTGGATTAGTGTGTATTCAACAAAATTAAATAGACTTTTAAGAAAGTAAAGGTACCTGTAATACCTTTGTTCCAAGACATCTTACATTTAAAATTGAAATTAGTTTAGGACATTCCAGTATGAATACAACTTTGGGTAAAAATGGGTAGGAATTAAGTTATTTATTTATTTATTTGAACAAATTGCTTTTAAATGGCTTTAAAGTTATGTTTCTGTCAGGTGTGTATTGAAAATATATTAAGTTCCAGGGGAAGTATTTCTGTCCTTCCTGCTCCAGTTTAGAAATCAGCTCAGGACTTATTTCAGGTATTTGAATGGCAAGCACTTTTGTGTTAGGCAGTAGTCTGAGTATGTATATGTTTTTGGGGTTCTCTGCCCCCCCCCCCTCCCCCCCCGAAATACTGTTCTATATATCTTAAGAGATCTAAAAACTGTAGATGTATCTTGAAAACATCCTGAGCAGGATAGCCTCATTTGTGAAGTAAATGAATAAAAGGTGTCCTTTACTGTTTTTCACTTAAAGCATGATTTTTTTTTTTAATCAAGCCAAACCCCACAAACCCCCCCCCCCCAAACTATTACATTTACTTTAATTCTTTTTTCTTGTAATCACAAACATTGTTTAAACGAACGAGTAGTGTTGCTTATCCAGCACTTGCAGAGACCAGCGTGAAATGGTTGTCTGAAGATGTAAGAAACTTTGCAGGGTTTTCTGTTCAATTGAAAAGCTGTGCATGTGAAAGCTTTTGTGTCCTTTAGAAAATTATTTCCTGAATGTTAACATTAGTATTAATCTGAACATGTGGACATGGTTTCTTTTGTTCAGGTATCTTATGTTTTTTGTATAACCTGGATGTGTCTCCTCTTGAAACTCTGTGTAGCTGCATCCAGTTTTATTATCTGTATCACCCTTGTTTAAAATCAGAGTTAAAAATTTAAAGCAGTACTTGAGAGATATGTTTTGGGAACATAGCTTGATAATGTCTATCATTTGTTGTAGTACCTTGCCTTTTGCAAAGCTAGCAATGCTGTGTACTGTTGACTTGTCTTATATCATACATGATGTTTGTGGTGTATAAATACATAATTTTTTTTTTTACGTAACTTTGTTATGCATACTGTCCCCTGACACAACCTAATGAAAACAGAATTAAAAATTAAGCTATAGTGCTATACCTGCCCTTTACCATCAGTGTAGAACATTCACCACAGCCTTTATTTTGTTCCAGTTTTCTTAGAAGTTTTTTTTTTCTGCCATATCCAGTAGTGACAAACGTCAGTTGCTTAGCTGTCTTGCCAAGCAGGTTAGGTTTAGGAAGAGCAGTTTGGTAAACCTTTGTATAGCAGAATGGTAGTTAAAAGAAACAGTCTTTCCATAGCAGAGGCAAGGGATGGAAAGAAGGTCTTTCATAAGCATATGCTTGCATGCAGTGAGACTTGAATTTTTCTACCTGGGAAGTTCAAGCTTTGGATTCACGTGTTAGAACAATGCAGTGATGTTTTTCATGTATTAAATCTAGTTTTTGTTCTCTTATTAATGTAGGAACATCTTAAAGTTCTCACACTGTTAGAATGAACTACAGTTTCGTAATGAGTTGAGATATTTTTTTAAAACAGTTATGTTGTATTGGCTGTCTCTGTTATGCTTAAGGCTGTAGCATGACTTGAGAATATGGTTAACAGAGGTTCTCTCTGCACTTCTTGACAGAACCATGTTTTGACTTAGATCTTCTTGTTTAGAATCCTGAATAGATAGACAGTGGCAGAAAGCCATTCTATCATGACTTTGCACCCTCAAAATGTCAACTACTGCACTTCTGAGATGTTACAGTGTCCACTTAAGCCCATTGGTGCTTTGAGCACTTTCTGTACATCTGGTTTGGTAAAATCATTTAAAATATTGAGTGTTGGTAAAGTTGCAGGAGAGCTGTTAATAACTTTCCCCACAACAGAGGAGAGGAGGAAAGTAAATAAGGTGTTAAAGTAGCCAGTTGTGACTTAGTGTAAAATCTTTTTGCTGCTTCTTTTTTCTTGAGGGAGCTTAACAGCACAGCCAGTTCCTTTTGCATTTTCTGTTGTGAATTTTCTGATATTTGCTTTGTTTTATAAGAAGCCATTAGTTACTCATTTTATTTGAGAGTTGAATTCAATCTGCTTGATATCAAAGCTTTTTGGTTGCCAGCTGTTGACGTGTTTTCAAATAAAAATTAAAATGCTGGGAATAAAAAACATTTGGATATGTGTATGTTCACAGGCTTGCTTTCTAAAGGAAATACTACTGATGTATAGTTTTCTTAAAGGATTAGTTAGTATTAACTGTAAGAATGATTATTTGCTTTTGGTTAACTTCTTTGTGTTAGTACACCTCTGAAAGAGATTCATGGGATGTAGATTTAAAATCTAGTTGTGTTTTGAATGCTAGTATTTTCAACTTTTTTCATTAAGTTAAAATGAAGACTGCTTTAGAAGTAATGGATAGCTATCAGGAATGTTATTGTGGGAAACTTCCATTTGTAGCATCCTTGATCTGCTTACAACAACAGCATGTAACACTGTTTTGTGATTTTGTTTTCCTTACACGTAAGGAAACTGCCAACAGAAAAATGTGATTTTCTTGCATATAGATCTTTGCATGGACATCTTAGCAAATCATACTGTTTGGTAGTTAGCGTTTAGCCATAAATTCACTCATAAGAGGGGAATTCCACATTGCATCATTCCTTAAAGATGTACATCTGTGAATGGAGAACTGTCACAGAAGAAACCTTTTTTCCAATTTTTTATTTTAAGCTGAGATTCAAGAATATGTTGAAGGCAAGACACAAGCATGTGACTCCTTAATGTTTGCTCATCCTCTACTCCTTTCTGCTATAAACTGTAAAAGACTTCCCTAGTGGTTTTTTTTAATGTTTTTTTTTTTTTAACAGAAGCGTTGTTCAAATGAGTGCTTCAAAATAGTGAAAAGTACATGGAGGGAATTTCAGGGCTACCTTTTCATTAAGCTTACATGTAAAATACCCAAAACTCAAGTAATAGAAAGTTGTCTCTAGAAGAGCCTTTGTTTAAGACAAGTAACACTTTTTTGTAACAGCTGAATGGCAACATGGAATGACACAAAAAAATGTACATTATAAATTCCACAGGCTTCGATCCTTACGTTGCTTAATTGCCGCTTAACCTTTTCTCTAGCTTCAGCGGGACTAGGTGTGGGAAGAGGAAAAGGTATTGTTTTGTGTTAGGGTGGTGTTAGCTATAATGCTCTGAAGTGGTGAAAGAAGAAAATGGAGATTGTTTAGAAATGTGTTCAGTAAAGAAAAAACAGTAGTGATGTGTGCCAGGTAGGATCCCTGTATTACCAGACAGGCTTTTTTGGTTGGAGGGGAGTGACCTTGCTAGCACTGTGGTGTGGGATGGTGGTGACAGGCCTGTATTGGCTGGGGGTGGAACTTCAGTTTTCTTGTCCAGAAATGAAGATTGACAGTGAGGGGAAAAACAGTCTCTTACTTTTCTAATACAAGATGGGGATGAACACTGTTGTCAAAATATACTGGCATCTGAGTAAATGAGCCTTGCATCTTTTGGTGTTTAATTTTTCTGCTGTATTAGCAATGAAGTACTTCAGTGTATTTTTGAATAAGTTTCAACAGAACAAGCCCATGAACTTGAAAGTTAAATAAGAAGGGTGGATCTGCTTAACTTAATTTTTAGGTGAATAGGTTGATGAAAGACCAAAATTTTTATAAACTAAAAACTTAAACTATAGTTTAAACTATATTTTGTATTTGACTTTGTATATTTCTAATTGAGAAATAAAAAGTTAATCATTTGGTGATTTCTGACGTTTCCTTTTAATGCATTTTCCTGAATCCTTCAGCTGTGAGGATTTCCATTATTTTTTTTTTTTAAATTGTGACATAAATTCTCTGGAGCTTGAAGGTGAAAACTCCAGTGACTTGTTCTACAGTTTTGTGCTCCAGTTTTGCACAGCCCTGCCATATGCCTTGACCTGTCTTTCCGACAGTGCTTTATTAATCACAGTGGGACCTTAAAATCCCAGGTCTTTTCCTGACTGCTTATAAGTGTGTGTATACACACATGTGCACCTGCACACATGCGCAGTGGGACTTTTTTTAAGATGTTGTACTGACTTTTTTCCCTAGGTGAGGTAGTAGTGTCAGATTTCTTAAGTGCTTTATAGGTCTCTTGCTGTGTTGGAGTTTCTTCATGATAGTTCTGGCAATTAGACAGGAAGATAACCTCCAGAGTGCCTGAAAATTCTTACTGTTTGTATTCTTGTAGCAGTTCAGCTAGATTGGTGTGGTTGACAGTTTGTAACGTGTCTAGTGAAGACGTAACTTGAAACACGAATTCCCCTTATGGCATTTGAGAAGCCATTAATTCCTTTCCCTTTCCTTCCATATTTTAGGATTGGGAAAACAGATTTTTTTCATAAAATGAAAAGCTTTGAAGTGGAATGAGCAGCTTCATTTTCACCAGTGGCAATGGGTGCAGCGAGGTTAGCATAGCGGTAGTGAAACCTTGCTGTAAGCTACTGTGTCTTCAGCCATGGAAAAAAACCCAGTGACCAGTATCAGCCTCTGGTTAGCAGGTGTATGACTGAAGTTTTTAACTTATGTGCGCCATCCTAAGATTTTTGACCAGATGAAGAAGGGTTTAGTAATGCATCCTGTCATGAATTTTCCTTTTTCTTTTTATCACTTTCCTGATAATGGAATGAATATTTAGAAGCAGTAGCAACTATAGTTATGGTGCCTGGAGGCAGCTGGATGTGGATAGTGAACGACCAACAGGATGTTAGTTTAGTTTTGTTGTTGGCAAGTGGTAGCCAAAATGAGAGTTTGATTTGGAGATTCAAATGCACTGTGTCAACTGATCCTTAGTTGGTACTTCAGAAGATCATCTTTTTCTAAAATTGAAATTGTACTTGACACTTGTGCTGTTTGTTTATATGCTTTATATTTATTTAGGTGCGAGTATCACACAGGAAGATTGAGATGTTGTAGAAGTTGTATACATTATCTAGACCAGCAGCAAGTAACTAACAGTTGAGAGCAGAGAATCAAAATCTGCTCAAAATCAAAAAGAGCTGCTTCACGCTTCTAAGTATGTGCTTACACTATACTACACCTAAAATACAGTTTGAGGGGTTTTCAGTGTTGATGAGCCACTGTGGTTCTTCACGGGTCTGAAAATAGGATAAGTAGTAGTAGTTCACATTTAAAATGAAGACTAACCATTTAGTTCTACTTTCGATTATTCTAACAGCAAAATTTTGCTTTAAATGTGAGTTTATCATTGTATGTCGTTTAACTTCTAAATTACAGTTGTCCACTAGAATTCTTTATTCCGTATCTCTTTAACATAAAAAGCTTCTCTAGTGTATTTGATAAATTTAAGTTCTCTCTGAACTTCTGTGCAAGAAGGGGGAGAGAAGCCTTAACAACCATGTCGATATTCAAAGAGTTCAGCTGCAATGGTTTTTCCATCTATAGGAATTATGAAGACATTATTTTGGGGGTATATTTCTGTAGATGAGTACAGTAGGTGTAAAAAGACTTTGCTTCTTTCACAAGTTCTGGAAATGTTTGTTTTCTCTTCAGATACTTTCTCATGATTTTGAAGATGTTTTCTCTTAATAAGAAATGAAGATTTTTTTGTTTAAATTTTTGTAATTTGCTCCTACTCGCCTGCTTGGTCTGGTGTTGTTAGTCTGCTTTAAAGAAACGCTGTGGTGAGATTTCATTGATCTGATCAAATTAGTCTATGCATTTACCTTTTTCCTTTTCCTTCCTGAATGTCTTTTGTTTAATTTGTTCTGTGTTTTCTTGTGCTGTTTTTCCTTGAAAATGTTACTTATGAATTCAGAGTGCCCAATTGTTTTAGTGGATATCTTCCTTTGGATTTTTTTTTTCTTTTCTTTTTCTCTCTTATACTTCTGGGTAGCTAGTGCTTCTGGGTAACTAATGCTTTGTTTCACCAAAATTGGTGAGGTTAGGTGTATACTTCGGAGAGACTTTCTTGCTGGGAAGAAAATGTCGTCTTTAGAGACAACATGTATAATCAGTTGTGTTTTTTCTTTGCTGATTTTGTAAATATGAAGTTGATATTTGAGGTACCTTATTTTTGCTCAGATGCTTGATAAAAGCAAGTGAAAAGTTTGGTTTCTCCCCACCCCCCAAGTTAAAAAGTAAACTGAATTTGGATGGGAGTATTAACTTTTTTTCCCAGCTATAGTATGTATTATTTCATCACGACTTGTAGTTGGGGTTTGTAGTATTTCAGAGTGGGTTCCTCAGCTGAACTAAAAGCTTGATTTTTAAAATGCTTCCATTATTCATTTTTTCAGTTGAATTATCAGATGGCTCAGTGAAGTTACTTAAAAACTGTGTTGAAAAACAAATGATGCAAAGAGCCTTGGAAAAAAATGCACAAGTCATGATCTATTTAGGCATTTTACCATTTAAGGGGGATATTTTCACTTGAGCCATGGGTAATTTAAGAAGATTCCTGTAAGTTTACATAAAAGTGGAAAATGGGGAAATATGAGAATAAAAGTTGTCATTAAACCAGTGGGGTTTTTCCCCCCAACTTAATTGTGAACTCTTCCTCCCATTGGATCCTTGACCCATTCAGTCTGGAAGATGGATTGAATTGGATTGTTATTCAGTATTTTATCTTTGGAATTCGTTCTGTAAATGCATGTGTTATATCAGCCTAAATCTCACACTGAGTAGAATTATTACTCTGTTAATAAACTTGATAGGTGCTTTTCACTCTCAGCCTGTACATTTCCCAAACATGAATATATTATTTTTCACATCACTGTAAATTAAAACGCTTGTGTTCTCTTTTGTTTTATTGATGAAGAATTGAGGCACAGAGGCTGTAAACTTCAAAAGTACCTCCTGTCATAATTTTTTAACAGATTTTTATTAGATGTTCAGGTGTTACAGACACGGCTTATGTTGGCTTAAGTTGCAGTTGTGCTCCCTCACTCTTCCTCAGTTCTGCCTTTATCTTGGTACCCAAAAAAATGAGAGGAGGATGAAGAGGTTCATCTGAAAAATCTGTGATTTCTCCAGCAACGTATATGAAAGAGACACAGTCAGAATTAACTTCTCGGGTTCTTCATAGCTGCCTTATAACCCAGAGATTTCCCTTTGACTTCTGCTGTTCTGTTTCTTTTCTTGTAAAACACCATACTTCTGCAACAAATAAGGTATGGACAGTTTTTCTTCCTGATGCCTCAGTTGATTACTGTTTACCCAGGGGACTTACTTTGATGGAAACAAACTTTAGTTTGATGGAAATGAAATCACAGTGGAGACCAGATTACTCTGAGAATCCCAAATTATATAGGAGAAAAATGACAAATTGAGCCTTTGACAAATTTAGAGAGCATGTTCTGTCTGTGTCTTTCACACAGACAACATTTTGTTATAAGAAAATTTCTTTTGCTAAAAAGTAGTAAGATGTTGACTGTCACGGTGGATACAGCTGTTGTACTCGGTTACTCATACTCTGTCATCTCTAATTCCAGTTTTTTGACCTGAATTTCCAGATAATATTTGAATCATGCAGTCTTGTTTACAGTTTCGTAATTCTGGCCTTTTTTTTTTTTTTTTTGTGAGCAGAAGTAAAATTTTTGCCAGCTTCTGTACTTTATATCATCAGCATTACCTGCTGTATCTTTGTCACTGATTTATGTACTTGTGGCCAGATTATTCAAAGTGTTACTGCTAAATTAATTTTCCTGACTCACTGTGATCCATTAAGTATTCCACTGGCCTTATCATTATTTCCAGGGCAAGGTCAGGTTTTTTTGCCTTCACCTTCTTAGACTTCTCGTGCTTAGCCTTATTTGCTCCAGTTACTTAATATTTCTTTCATGACTGAGCTTGTTCATGAACTGACATTCCTGGCATTTATCATGTACTAAACAGCTTTCTCTGGGTGCATTTTCCTGTGATATACATTATGCTTGAGAAAAATTTTGGTCTTTATGACACTTCCGTGTTGTCAAGACTCATCTCTGCTCTAATGTATGTGAACCTTGGTTGCTGTCGTAGCTAAATATGTGCTACCTATAATTATCCATATTCTGTTTCCTTTTTTCTCGTTTTTCAGGGTGTGTTTCATGATAGATTTGCACTGATGCTAAAAGAGTTGGTTCTATCCATGGCTATGTATTCTTCCTGTTTCTCGTGCCATTGTTAGCGTTCATATGGCATGCCATGCAGCTGGAAACTAAAATGATTTTCATTCCTTTCCCCCAGTTACCTTTCAGCCAGATTGGCTTCTTGATCTGGCTGACTATGTGGTGACGCAAGGGCTAATACTAGTGGTGAGAAGGTGGTTAGGATGAAAGTGAGCAAGATCACCCTCCTCTTCTTATGACAGTGGAGACTTAACTTGCTTTCAAACAGCCTGTGAAGCTGTGCCTTCAGCTAAGGCTTGTTCACATACAGAAATACAATGAAACTTCTGTTCTAAAATTTATCAGGATATAATACTCTTACTGTGGAATAAGATTGCTGTTTCTCACTGAGATTCCAGCAATGGAAGCAGAAAAGATCCACTTACACGCCGTGGTGGCAAAACTACCGTATGATTGTGTCACTGTCATTTTGTGCTAGTTTAAGCACTGTCCTTAAGAAGAACAGTTAACGACTTTCCCCTTGTCTCTCTTGGCCTGTTGGTGGATTCAGCTGAAAACTGGTGTCTTTATAGCCTACTTTGTGTACTGAAGGGAAGTGCTCTTTAGCAAGGGGGTTTGTGGGATTTAGTAGTTAACCATTTTCAGTGCAGGGAGATTAGTAGCAATGTGTGTTTTGGATTGGGTTTTTTTTGTGTGGTGGGTTGTTTTTTTTGAATGACTCTTTGGTTTTCAGACAAAGCTGCAACAGTTTTTAAACCCATCCTCAGTCCTTAGGATGTGGTAGTAGTTGATCATTATCTCCTGCATTTCTCAATAAGGTTATGACATGTTTTTTTGATAGGTTTTATAGATACAGGATATTAAGTTTCTGGGACAGTGGGGTCACTTTTTGGTTCTGGGGGTGGGTGGGTATAATGGAAGTAATTCTTCTGTTTCCAGCCCTACTTTGTTCTTAATGCACCTTCTAGGGGCTTCCTTACTTGTTCCTATCCAGCTTCCTCTGCTGTTCACCTTTTTGCATTTATATCAAACTACAGTCTTCATTGTGTTGGCAGAAGGAGCATTAAGACAGAAGACAAAATTGCTGTTCCTGTTGCCACTTCTTATTTCCCTGGGGAGAGGCCAGGATTTTTAAGGGGAGTTGTTACACAAATTCCCTGGAGCAGATAGATCGTTTTCAGTGATTTCTTGAGCATGCAGTCTGCTTAGGCAGATGGCTTGTATGAGTTTAGTTGGAATGGAGCATGTTTAAGGCAGACAGTCTTAAAAAAAATTAGCTATCAGCTTATAACACCTCTGGTGAGCTTGTGCAAGCTTGATTTTTCAGAGCAAGTATCTTCTGACTGAAATGATTGTAAGGCAACAGGAAATGGCAAAATGTTTACTTGCAGGTAGCTAGCATGGAACTGTACAAAAATCTCCAGGCTGAGTTAGGCAGTTGGTACATTGAAAGCTAGCTGGAAATTTGGTTAAGTTTGTTAAGCAGTAATGAAGAAGCTTATTCAAACATGAATTTTAATGCTGGTATCACTTTCTTATGTATTTGAGACATTTTAAATTATGCTTGATGATGATGATGGTAGTGTTTGAGTTCCTGTGCTTAGTTTGTGCTTTCTGATTGAATGTTACATGAAAAGTAAAGTGACATTAAAGCTAGTACTTAGATTTTTTGAATTTAAAGCATTTCAGAATATCTGGGTATTTCACAAAGTTAATTTTGTCATGATTCAAGAATGTAAAATGCTTCCAACTTCATATCTGTTTTAGATGCTGTACCATGCTTTAATTTTTTGCAGTTAACCAAGCAATAAGTTGTGTAAATTTTATACTTTGAGGAATAATTTCTATAATGTGTTGATAATGTCACAGGATATTAGGAGTATAGACTAATAACAATACAAATAATTAGTTAATTAGTTAATGAAATAATAATTTTCTTTAGTGTCATGTTTAACATAGTTTAGAGAAGCCCTTAAATTCTCCATAGAAAACATGAAGGGAGTCAGTAGGGGCTAGCCTGATTTTTGCAGGCTAACTTTAAACTTCACTTTTCTAACAGAAGCTTTATAGCATAATTGTGGTAGTGTTGTTGGGTACCGCATGCTATGGTGATACGTCAGGTGCTGTGTATAAACATGATTTAACAAAGAATAGCACGGAAGTAAAATGTAGAAATAACATTGTAGTAATATCCATAATTCATTGTCTGAATGGCATTAGACAACATTTCAAATATTTATAGTGCTGAGTTTTGCAAAGCCTTAAGAGCAGTGTACTATAAATTAATTTCATGTTTTAAAGCCACGAGTGAACCTGGAAGATGCCATTATGCTTCCCTTCAAATACTTGAGAAAGAATGAAGGTAGCAAAAGCCATTCAGCACCTACCAGAAGCCTGGTAGAATGTATGAACCTCACCAGAAATAACAGAAGCTACGATGTATTTATGTATCTTGGGGGGAAACCAAGGTTAGGGATGCCACTGAACATGAGAAATGATGATTTGGACATTTGTACAGTTTGGCGGGATCCTCCAGGGGTGGAGAGTTGAAGTGTTACTTCCTTTTTTGCTCTGTTCCCCAGGAAGAATTGAAGTTGTGAATAGTATTAATTTACTCTAGTATAGTAGATCAAAGGGAGTGTTTTCATTTAAACTTTTTTTCATTAAGTTTTTACATTTTTGTCTGCAGTTAATGTTATCTGTAATCCTTAGGTGGTTGGACTAGATGATCATTGTAGGTCCCTTCCAGCTGAAAAATAATTCTATTCTGAAATATTTTATTCTGTTCATTGGAGTAGGAGGCGGATACTTCATAGTTTTAGCTTCATCAATCCTGCCTACAGAATTGTGCTAAAAAAATCCAAGATTTTTTTGTGAGCCCTGCAGCAAAAGGAGAACACAACTTCCAGGGAAGTTTCAAAGGTCAGCAGAGCTAGAGGATAAAGGTTTTTAAAATTATTAAGGGCTTGAGCCCAGCTCCCAGCAAGAAGTGAGATACTTTGTGGATGCTTTTTGGAATTTACAGAACTCATGTTCTTCTCGAGTTAACCTCTGGATCTGATTTAGAGATAAATTATGGAATCTAATGCAACCTGAAATAACAATAAAAACTTCCTGCATAAGCTGCAGAACTGAAGTTCTGCTTATGTATCAGTGGTCTGCTGCTACCCTCACAATATCAGATGCAAAAGCCAAAGCTTTTACAAAAAGTCCAAGGATTTGGTCATGAAAGGAGAAAGGAATATCCGTTCCTAAAGGTGGAATTGAAGGAGCATCTGAAGTGGTTAAGAAACTGGAGTTTGCAGTTTGGAAGAAAAATCTGTGTAGATACATAAACATTTGTTTATTTTTGTCAACCCAAATATGAATATTGCAGACTTCTTATGGCAAATCTGAACAAAATGGGGGGGGGGGGGGGAATTCTTTGCTGTGAAGTGATGTAATGTCCAAACACAAATAAAACCAAGTAGGCTTAAGCTACTGTGAAGTGTAGTATTGATGACATTTGTCTCGCAAAGATGAAACAAAACGTCAGCAATAAAAGGAGAGCCAAGGAGGATCTCCATCCTTTGCTGGATGTGGGGGGGAACATTGTCACCGAGGACAAGGAAAAGGCTGAGGTACTTAACGCCTTCTTTGCCTCTGTGTTTAACAGCCAGACCCGTCATCCCCAGGGTACTCAGGCCCCTGAGCTAGAGGATAGGGATGGGGAGCAGAATGGAGCCCTCATAGTCCAGGAGGAAGCAGTTAATGACCTGCTATGCCACCTGGATGCTCACAAGTCTATGGGGCCAGATGGGATCCACCTGAGAGTACTGAGGGAGCTGGCAGAGGAGCTCGCCAAGCCACTTTCCATCATCTATCAGCAGTCCTGGTTAACAGGGGAGGTCCCTGATGACTGGAGGCTTGCCAATGTGACGCCCGTCTACAGGAAGGGCCGGAAGGAGGACCCGGGAAACTACAGGCCTGTCAGCCTGACCTCAGTGCCGGGAAAGGTTATGGAGCGGTTCATCTTGAGTGAACTCCACAGGCAAGTGCAGGTCAACCAGGGGATCGGGCCCAGCCAGCATGGGTTCATGAAAGGCAGGTCCTGCTTGACCAACCTGATCTCCTTTTATGACCTGGTGACCTGCCTGGTAGATGATGGAAAGGCTGTGGATGTCATTTACCTGGACTTTAGCAAAGCTTTTGACACTGTCTCCCACAATATTCTCCTTGGGAAGCTGGCAGCTCATGGCTTGGACGGGCATAGTCTTTGCTGGGTAAAAAACTGGTTGGGTGGCCGAGCCCAGACAGTGGTGGTGAATGGAGTTAAGTCCAGTTGGTGGACGGTCACAAGTGGTGTTCCCCAGGGCTCTGTTTTGGGGCCAGCCTTGTTTAATATCTTTATCGATGATCTGGATGAGGGGATTGAGTGCACCCTCAGTAAGTTTGCAGACGACACCAAACTGGGTGGGAGTGTCGATCTGCTGGAGGGTAGGATGGCCCTGCAGAGGGACCTGGACAGGCTGGACCGATGGGCCGAGGCCAACTGTATGAGGTTTAACAAGGCCAAGTGCCGGGTCCTGCACTTCGGTCACAACAACCCCATGCAGCGCTACAGGCTTGGGGAAGAGTGGCTGGAAAGCTGCCTGGCCGAAAAGGGCCTGGGGGTGTTGGTAGACAGCCGGCTGAACATGAGCCAGCAGTGTGCCCAGGTGGCCAAGAAGGCCAACAGCATCCTGGCTTGTATCAGGAATGCTGTGGCCAGCAGGAGCAGGGAGGTGATTGTTCCCTGTACTCGGCGCTGGTGAGGCTGCACCTGGAATACTGTGTTCAGTTTTGGGCCCCTCACTACAAGAAAGACATTGAGGTGCTGGAGTGTGTTCAGAGAAGGGCAACAAGGCTGGTGAAGGGTCTGGAGCACAGGCCTTATGAGGAGCGGCTGAGGGAACTGGGGTTGTTTAGCCTGGAGAAGAGGAGGCTGAGGGGAGACCTTATCGCTCTCTACAACTACCTGAAAGGAGGTTGTAGTGAGGTGGGTGTTGGTCTCTTCTGCCAAGTAGTTAGTGATAGGACGAGAGGAAATGGGCTTAAGCTGCGCCAGAGGAGGTTTAGATTGGATATTAGGAAAAATTTCTTCATGGAAAGGGTGGTCAAGCATTGGAACAGGCTGCCCAGAGAGGTGGTGGAGTCCCCATCCCTGGAAGTGTTCAAAAAACAGTTAGACGTGGCACTTCAGGACATGGTTTAGTCTAGTCTACCCTTGATTGGTTTAGTGTGGACTTGGTAGTGTAGGTTAATGGTTGGACTGGATGATCTTAAAGGTCTTTTCCAACCTAGACGATTCTATGATTCTATGATTCTATGAAAAGTGAGACTGGCAGCTTTTTACAAAGAAAACTTTTGGCCTTCTTTTAATTTGCTTTAGTACTTAAAAAATGGGTGCTGCTCAAGACAAAAACATAAATGTACTAGATCATTTTCTCGTGTTAGCGGAGTTGTGTGAAAGGTTACACGTTAACAAAACCAGATTTGATTTGTTTGTTTTAACATTACCTTGCAGAAGCTAGTATACTTCTTGGGTTGTATGAATTGACTTTCTTGCTGAGTTCTTGCTTTCAAGAAAATTAGACTTTGGTAAAAACGGTGTTTACTGCTCTTTATCAGGCATGATTGAACTCCTTTTAAGAGCCTTTTGCTGAAGTGCTTTTTTGGCTTTGTTTTTTAACGATGAAGACTTACTGGTATTCTTTCCTGTGCATAGCTGGTAGTAATTTTTTTATGCTCTACTATTACTGATTTTGTTTCAAACCTATTAAACCTAGACCTTTGTCCCCATTTAGTTCTGTATTTTGTCTATATTTTATATCTGCTGTCTGCTTTAATTTCCAACGCCAAACCGTAACAATGTCACAGTACTTAGTTCCTCACATGTTGGAAGATACAATTCCTAACCCCTTTCAGTGGGAGAATTACAATGGATGGAAGTCCTACTTCCTTGTTACCCAGATGCATTCAGCTTCTTCCCTTCTTGCTTGCTATGAACAGTAGTGCTATTCAATATATTCCTCTTTATCATTTACGCTTTAAGAGTTATGTTTGAAGATGGTTTCTGTGTATAGACATTATTTTTAATTGAAAGTGTAGCTATATATAGTTGGTAGTGGTATTAGCTGGTTTTCTTAGCTCTGTGCTATTTCAAACAGCTACGAAATGTTTTCTTGCATGGCTAGCAAAAGATTTGCAAAACACACCTTTTAGATGTATTGGTTCTGGTCTTGAAATCTACAGCTTAAAAGCTCTTAGCATGAAATAATACCTTACTATATTTATAACTTTGGGCTTCAGAACTGAAAAGGAAATATGTGTAGAAAATTATGTACCTCTTCTCAAAAGTTGTAAGGAAAAGGCAGGTCCTCACTGCTTTTTCTGATTTTATTTATGTGCTTGATCGGCAGTTACTGCTTTTTTTAAAAGAAAATGTCAGTTACAAATATAGTTCATATAGTACTTGCCTGCTGGCTTCTCAGTTCTTTTTCTCCTTTGATAGGCCCAAAAGTTGAAGAGACTAGAAATAGCAGTCTTTAAAAGGGCATCTTTATTCCCTTCCTGCAAGGGAGTAAGATAAATAGCAGTTCGAAACCCCAGAACAGCTAGGTTGCCTTCGAAGTAGATGGTCTTTGGTGTTCTGTCTTGTGGCCAGTCTGTAATGGATTCAGATATTTGATTCAGCACGTTGCGCTCTCCTCTGGCTGGGGCAGCTAATTGGTGTGAATCTCTGTTGCTACTTTTTTTTTTTCCCCTAGATGTAAAAGGCTGTAATTCATAAATTTCTTACAGGTTCTGTGACCAAAATTATATGCTTCTGTTAAAAAGACAACAGTCCTGAGATTTATTCTTGCTACAAACATGCAATTGTGGTGTACGCATGCAGTTGCTTTTCTAGAATAACCATGCTTCTAGTCATGTTTCCCAATATATACGAAGTTTTCTGTATGTCCTTTTTTCCTAGGTGAATGACCTGACACTTGGCTATGTTAATGCACATTTTATTGTGCCAAGCTTATCTCATGATCCAGATTACTCTGTGACATGTTCTCATTGTTTATCACCCCATTAGTTTGTGTGGCATGCACAAAATTTATTAGTAATTTTATAGTTTTGTCTATGTTATTCATAATATTGAATAGTTTGAGAATTGATAGGTAAATGGTTTGGCTAGGAGTATTGTCCTTGTTCATTAAAATCGTGTTAATTCCGGCTTCAATCAGTGGAGATTTTTTTTTTTTCTTAAAACCTGTTTTGTTTACTGTAAATTTAATCAGATAAGCATGTAAAGATGCAGTACAGAAATTCAGGTAGTCTCTAACATCTTTCACATTTATGATAAAGAAAAGTATTAAGTTGATCTTATTTATTAGACTGTAGGAAGTTGCATTAGTGGCTATGAGATTCACTAAATGCATTTATGTCCAGAGATGGTAGTTTGATTTCTTCCCTCCATTCCCCTACTCCTCCCCCCACCCCCACCCCCCAATCTTTCTCTGCTATTTTGGACTATATTCTGTTTTTCAAGATCTAGTATAAGTATATTCTTGATCATATCATAAAACTCTTGAGTGCAGCTTATCTGGGTTTTCTGATTTTAAAATATTTAGTATAAGTTGTTTTAATATGTTACGTTATAAATACTGGAAACTGAGTTTTTTGTTATGATATTGATGCATCTTTTGTGTTTAGATCCAGAGCAGAAATACTACTTAATATCATGACAGAAGAGGCTGAGATGTTTAACATGTATTTAATGATTTATATGGTGGTTGCTAGGATGTTTTAAATGTACTAATTATGAATTATATGTGTGTACTAGGAAACACATATTAGCTAAAAAATAAAGCTAGTCAATTAGGATAAATATGGATACCATGTATTAAATGAACTGCATGAAGAAAAAGAATTATTTTGGGATGCATCATTCTGTTTTGTTAGTATATTGCAATATGTTTATCCAAAACTAAATTTTGTTTTAAGTGCAAGAAAAATGAGGTGTTGTTTTCTACCTGCATTAGCATACAAGCCTATATGTTCTCCTGAAACAGCTTTAAAGACTCCACTAGGAAACTGTACCTGTTGCTGTTGCTGTCCAGTTGTCTTCTGAACCACTGCTAGGTATTGTTATAACTAATAAAAAAGAAAGCTTTCAATGCCAGTACAGAAATATAGTTTAGGTCTGTCTGCTCTTATGAAGAATATTAATTGGCAAGAATTGTAGGCTGTATTGTGTGCATCCTCATGCAGAGAAAACATGAAGATGAATACTACTGTGTAAACTTCGGTATCTGGTCTGTTGTCTCTTTCAGACTTTGTAATACATCCCATTCTATACATTCCCAAAGCTCTTCATTCCCCTTCTATAGTGTGCTTCAGCAGCTAGTAGGAAGCCATTGATACCGCAATGCTCAGAAATTTTAAAATTTCCTCTATTCCCTAGTGTTTTGCTGTAAAAATTCATGTCTTGCTGAGAAAATCCTTCATTACTTAAGTGAAATTAAGCCCATATTTTTTTGCTACCCATAATACTGAGAATGTATTTCAGTTTTTCCCATTGACTTTTGAGCATCCAATAATAATGCTCTTTGTAGCAAAAAGGCAGAGCAGTGACGCTGAATATGAAGTAACATTAAAAGTTAATTATCCCTTTTTAAAAATGAAGTAAGACTAAATATTTTTTTAGAAGTCTAATAGTGTAACGCCTTGCAATTATTAGCATTTGGATTAAAGTTTTAAGGCACAAACAGGGTTCTTAGTGTTCTGGACAGTGAACTTTGCTATATAGCTTGGAGAGGTGTAACTATTACATCCATTCATCCATTTTAGAATTAGCAGCATGAACAGCTTGAAGTATTTGATATGGCCATGACCAAACTACAGATTTAGTTATCAGAAATAAGGAACCAAGAACATTCGGGGAGGTTTAGGTTGGATATTAGGAAAAAATTTGTCACGGAAAGGGTAGTCAAGCATTGGAACAGGCTGCCCAGAGAGGTGGTGGAGTCCCCATCCCTGGAAGCGTTCAAAAAACGGGTAGATGTGGCACTTTGGGACATGGTTTAGTCTAGTCTACCCTTAATTGGTTTAGTGTGGACTTGGTAGTGTAGGTTAATGGTTGGACTGGATGATCTTAAAGGTCTTTTCCAACCTAAACTATTCTATGATTCTATGATTTAATCGGTCTTTGGCACAAACTTTAGACTTGCTATTTTCTTGAAATAGTGGTAAGTAGACATGATATAATACTAATTACTCCATAGATGATAGGGTATCAACTGCAGATGTGTGTATTCCTTTTCATCTACAACATTATTTAAATGTAAATGTTAAATCATGATTTGTCCTTGCTTATAGTGTTCTACTGCTGCCTGTAAAGGACTGAGGTTGCAGTTGGACCCGCAATATCAACTCAATCCTAATTGGCTATATTGCCAAGGACACATTTAGGGTTGCAGAAGGGCAGCCTCCTGCATCTATAAACTGTAGCGTAATTGGAAGAAAGTATAGCATTGTGTTGCTTAGCGGTATGAGATTGAATCTGACTCTGAAACAAATGTACGTACTGAAGGTCTTAGTTCTGATTTTTTTTTAATTATTTTTGTTTTGAGGTTGTGTCCTGTTGTAGCTCATTCTTTTAATACAGGGTGGAAGGAAGTCTTGCCCACTTCTTTGCATGTTCATTGTGAATTCAAGAAAAGGGCTGCATAGTAAGTGAAAGTCATAGTTCAAAACATATAAGCAATTTTAAAAATAGATGTTAGCATTTTCCAGCTAGAAGTGACTTGCTAAATTCGCTTTTCTTAGATTACAGTGCATGCATTTACAGGTACTTTTTTATACTCTTCATTATGTTCTTGGAAAGTCTGGTTTGTTTTACTGTCATGACCAAAGTTCTCATCTCCGAGCATAAAACCCCATGTTATCTAGCTACTTTCCAGTGCCTTGAATGTAGTTTCTTAATCACTTGGAAATGTTTAAAACAAGAATTGAAATAATAGAATTGCCGGGGCTGTAAATTTTATGTTCCTCCCCCTTCTGTCATTGAGATATATTAAATATCATTGAGGATACAGTTTCATACCAGTTGAACCAGCGTAACTCCCACTGAAAGCTCCTGAGAGTGAAGGAATGGCTGTGCTGGGTGAGAGGCCCAGTCTTGCTCAGTGCTCTGTTCACGACAGTGACCTGAAATGTACGCTTACGGAAAAGCATGGCAGCAAGGTCACAGCTCACTGAAGGGAACATGGTTAATTGTCTTAACATTTGTTGGCTATGTATGTAAGGCATTGACGGCTTCTTTCTTGGTGCTGTATCTTTGGCATTCTTCTCTATTTACTGTCACATGAGCAAAACACTCCTCCTTCAGAACAGGAACTGAAGTTGACTTTTCTGTTTGGTAGACAGAACTAAGTGTATGATCTGAAGACCTGACCTCTTGGTACATTATCTGGGAAAAAGCATCATGTACCTTACGTAACCAGTGGTACACTATCTAACCATTAAATGCCCCAAGAATTATTGGCAAATGAATGTCTTTCTTTAAAAGACACTTGCTGCTGCTGTCCAGTTCCCTTTCAGGGCCTGACCTTCATTGATTATTGCCTTGAAGTAAGACAGCCCTTTGAGTGGTGTAAAGGATTTCTTGGGTTTTTTGAAGTCTTTTGGGAAGTTATGCCATGTGGAAACAAGAAAATATGTTTTGAATATGTCAGTTTTGTTGCCTTGACATGCAGGGCCAAATACTGGGTTCTCAGCCTTAGCTTGAATACAGTTTGCTTTGGTTAGAATTTCTTGGGCTCCAAGCTTGGCATTTCAATGAGAATTTTATATCAAGACTGAAAAACTTTAGATGAAAGGGGGTCAGCTTTAGCCAGAGAAGCCTGAGGAGAGACTTTACTTCTAATCCTCTGAAAAGGGAATCTGAGAACCATAACTTAGGCTACCTGTTACACCTGAAACAGTTCAATGTAGTCAGATTCTCTCTTCATCAGTATGTCTCAAGTCCGGTTACATGAGAAACCAGTACCTTTGTCAAGTTTTCTGTTTGGAAATTTTTTTTTCAAAAGATGAAATAATCCATGTGGTTTTGCTGTAGCAGAGCTATATTAAAAAAAAAAAAAAAAAAAAAAGCTTTTTGTATCATTAAGCCTTCTATATGTAGTTGTTCGGTTTTGTGTTTGTTTTGTGAGTTGGGTTTTTTTAATAGTGATGGGTGAAACACTGAATTCTCTATCCCTGTTCTTGAATTATGCCACATCTATTAGTATTTTAGTTCTTTTAACACAAGGTGTAAATATGGCATTTTCATTTCTTTGAGGTTGTTGAACTTTGTTTTCCCCAAATCTCATTCATATAAAGGCTTCAATCTTTGAATGTCTTCAGAACTTTAAATTTTCAACCAGACCTCTGCATAAGTTCCCCCAATGCTCTAAAATACGGGCGGAAGATAGTAGGATCAGGCTGTCACACCTCTAAGTCTATAATACAGATAATATTAATATTTGCTGCTGAAGGAGGAGGAGATATCATTGCTTAAAACTAGCATTTTCTGCAGCATTCCTCTACAGTCTGTTCAGCATAGAATGCTGTGTAGCTGGTTCTTGAAGATCTGAATGCATTTAGATGACTCCTTTGAGACCGTATTTATGGGGTTGAGAGTTGTGGTCCCTCTGCTTTGCCTGTGACCTGACAGTAAGTGGTGATGCTTTCTTTTGGAAGTTTGCTTTCTGTGCTTTTACTGCTTGCCTAAATTCTTGTGAATGGTAGGAGTAGGAGTGTCTTGTATGAAGTGAAGTCGCATACCATTAAGTAGATGTAGCTTAGCTACACTTGGTCTCAGCGCTGAGCTTTGAAGTTAAAAAAAAAAACAAAAACCTGAAAGAACTGAAGTATGTTTCAGGACATTCCTCTTTATTTTGTCATGATATTGAGGGCAAATAGAATTGTACGTTTGCATGGATGTTCCCAGTGTTCCAGAAACTTAAGCTGCCACGTGTCTTAATTTCAGACGTATGATGTGGAAAGATCAACAAAAAACATTACTTGAAGTAACCTATTTTTCAGTGAGAATAGTCTTAGTTCGTAACAATTACAGTTACTCAAAAATCTGTCTCTTACTGTATCACTTAGAAATGCATTGCTTTGAAATAATGTGTTGGAGCCTGAAGCAGCTGACTAAGTCCCATGTACACTCACTTATTTACTAGGAGAAGGAATGTAAATTAATTGTCTTTATAATATAAACTATTTGAAACAACCTTTTCTCTGATTGTTGCTTATTGGGTATTTTTTAAAGATTGAAAGTTAGACACTTCTTGCTCTACTGAATAGTAGCTTAATGACAAGTTTTTCATTAATCATTGAATATATTTCAATTTTAGTGCATGTCAGTGTTAATGAGCAAATTGCTGGGACCACCAGTTTTCTATTCTGATTATATAGGTAATTTCCTGCTTCCCAAAAGACACAAGGCACAGAGAAGAAAGAAAATTATAAGTGTGTGGGGGTGTGTATAGATTGTAACTACTGAATTAGGTCAGTGTTACAGTTTTGGGGGAGGTATTTCTAGATGAGAAGGCGTTTTGATTGAAATAAAGGAATAGGGTAGAAGGTTATATTCCTAAGTCTAGAATTTTTGGACTAGAATCATGTCATAACCCTTGTGATGAGTCAGTATTTATTAGGATTTTAAGAAGGCAGTTGCCAGAATCCTATATGAAACAAGTCTGTGATACCTTGCAACTTAAAATTTGTATTGCTGCAGTTAAGCTTTTTTGCAGTATAGCACTTATGAAAAAGCACATCTGTAAGATCCCGTTAAGATAGGAATGTCATTCTATAAATAATGCTGGAGAAAAACTAATTTTATTTTTTTTTAACACACAGTTGCATGATTTTTAGAAATCTCTGTTGTTACATGTTGAGTAGACTAGTATCCTGGCATACATTGTTACCACACTGCAAAGTAGATTTTTGTGGCATATGTCTGCACTTATAACCAGAAAACTCTAAATAGAGGAAAAATAGGTCTGTGTCCCTAGGTAGGGCTTAGGTGATGCACATGGATAATAAAATGTATTTTGAGATCTGCTACTGTCATCTGTCACCTTGTGTTTGCTTTTTTTGAGACTCTATAAGTAGCTAATTTAGCAGAAAGGCTGTATGTATTGGGGTATTTCAGTTACTTTTGAGGAGGTGACTTTGAGAAACTCAGATGAAAGCTGTTCTAGAAGCCAGCTGTATTAGAAAATGATGTACGTTCCTTGATCATTATATGCTGAAATGCTGTCCTTTGTATTTGCTGTTACGTGTTATCCTGTAACAGAGTAGTATGTACGTATTTGCTTCTTATCTAGCACTTACCCAGGAACCTGTCTGATGTTTTTTTCCTGGCTTTTGAAAAGGTGCTCGATTTCTTTTCTTCCCCAAACAAAATTAACCTATTCCGCCACACAGGCGCGAGGTTGCTGGCTGTGGAAGCTGAGGTGAAGCTCAGATGTGCAGCTGTACTGAATGCTTGAGCCTGGAAGCAGAGGCCTCTCCCGGAGGGCAATGCTGTGCCCGGTGTCCTCTGCTCAGTCTGCGGGTGCTCTGTTGGCATGCTACTTGCAGCCGGTGGCGTCTTCTAAATGGGGAGTATGCAGAGTCAAAAAAGCTATAGTTGTCTTTTTCTGGTGTTACTAAAATTACAAGGAGACAGGTGAAACAAAAGTTTGACTTATAATTTAGTGGTGGATCAGGGCAACATAAGGAGATGGCAAAAGCTTTGCAAATCGGAATTTGCTCAGTTGGGAATCAGAAGTGAGTGTCAGTGGGATTCATTTGACTCAGTCTTTGTAACCTCACATGTCGCTTGATTAACAATGGAGTAGTTAGTTTGTCATTTAATAGGCATCTGTCTCCGTCTTGACACTGTATCAAAACATCCATTCAAAGCTTTGGATAATTTTTTTTTAACATGGCTTAGCGTGCTGAATCCAAAATCAAATACAGTAGAAATGAGACCTATATAAAAATTAATACAGAGTCTCCATTAGAATTCAGCTGAATACAGGCAGTTTGAATTGTTTCTGTTGGGCTGTCTGTATACTCAAACACAAGGTGTCACTGCATCAGTTTACATTTGTTTATAAATAATCAAATGAATTATAAATAGGTGTAAAGGCTGTTCCTGAGCTAAGCCAAACTGTGCCTTGGTGAGTTTTAACTCTAAAAAAAAAAAAAAAAGGAATTGAATAGTCTGAATTAAAGTAGTGATGGGAATTCGAAATTTCATGGTTAATCAGTTCTAGAGAGATTAAAGCAGTAGTGTGTTCTCTGTGGGCATGAAGTTTGATATTTTCTCTAAAACATAAATGGTTAAATCAGTGGCTGAAAACAGAACTGGTAAATTACTCCCTTCTAATACTGTTTAAAATGCATAAATTGAATAATGATTTGTGCTTACAAAAACATGTTTGTATACCCTGTAATTAGAAGGAAAATACCTGAACAAGGATCTCCTTGCAATTTAGAGTATGCAGATACTACAAGAAGCAATCGGACCATTTATTGGAGACGGGGTGTGTTTAGTTAGCTGCAGCATAACTTGAAGTTCCTTTTGTATCTCTGAGGACATCACACAAATTGGGGGTAGAAGTGTTGAACTCACTTAAGAAGTTGGCCTTGTCTTATGCACATGGCCAAGCCAAGTGAACTTCTCTGGAGGCCCTGAAATACACCTTTCTGGGAATGTAATTTAAGTAATATACATAGAGTATTGTGATTAGAGTCTTAAGCAAACGGTCACTAAATAAGAGGAAGAAAAAGATAAGTTAGTCCTTTATGTAAATATTCTGTATTTACTAGCATCTGCAAAATTCTGTGTGTTTTTGTTACACAGATTTTGTTTTACTCTGTGAATTTACAAGATTTAGAATAAGTTGGTTATTTCAGTAGTAGTTTTCTTGTATCTCCTAGTTAAATTATGTCACTTGCCTTGAGCAGAAAGGAATTTACAAGAATGCTTTGCCCAGACCTTTCAGCTAAGCACAGAGGCAAAATCTGAGGGTAAATCCACACTAGTGTAAGTCAGTCTAACAGGAGGGCTGCAGTTTTGTCCTGGCTCCCTGGCTGGGATTAGGATGAGTACTCTCTGGCCGTGCAGTACACTATTTCAGGTAATTAAAGAAACTGAAAAATAATGTCTGTGTAAGTTGGGGGGGGGGGGGGGGTGGTGGTGGTGGTGTTTGCTTTAGTCCTCTGAACTGACTCACTTCATGATAGTTCAGCCAAAAGCATTAGAATAAGAAAGAGATGAGATTGAAGCAGCTTGCGCTTGTGTAAATTATTGTGGAACCACAGCTGCCAGTGGTCTCTCTTTTCTGCAGTTTAAGCCAACCTAGACCAGGATTGCTGCTGAAGGGAGCTGTTTAACCCTTTTCCAGCTTCTTTGCTACCTGACTCCTCGTGCCAGCACAAGTTTTTGTCTGGCTGTATTGTGAACCAGATCTGTTAAGGAAGAATGGTGGTGATTAAGGAGGGTTTGCTGTGGTGGTAGTTAGCTTAGGGCTGTTGAAAAGTACAATGTAAGTTGGCAGAAGTTTGATTTCATTGGTTTATGTATGCAAGTACCTGGAAGCCTCAAGTCAGGTAGTACAGGGGAACTGACTGCATTGAACTGCAGTAGACTGCAGTGTGTGTGTGTGTATGTATGGCAGGAAACTTAGTCTTGCTAATACTTTCTACCTAGTGATCTTTCTAAAGATCAGTAGAAAACAATTAAATACTCAGGAGAGCATTTGAAAAAGCACCAATTAAAACAGGTTCATTTTATAAAATTGCGTTTAAAAAATCAGCTTCTTCCTAAAGAAAATTTGAGTTGATAGTGCCTTTGTTCTGGACTTAGCAGGCTTACTAAGCCCTATGAATATGAATTCTGAAGGGTAAGGATGGATTACAATTGTCCGTGTTCAAAGAAAACTGTTTTGTTCATAAGTGAACATTATTTTAGTGACAGTATTTGAGATCTCTAAAGTTGTTGGTGCTGTTGATATTGGAGACTGGGCAGGAGAGGAATAGTGTATTCAGTCAAAACTTTTATTGCATGTGTAATGACTTTCAAATTTGCACAATTTAGGAAAGGATTTTAAAGTGTCTTGGAGAAAGGTAACAGCATTGAAAATTAATTTGAGATGAGATGTCGTAATAAAACACAATTATAAATAGTGTTACAGCAGAAATTTCACTCTAACTTGTTAACTTGAAGCTTTTGCTGATTGAATCAGGAACTTAGCATTGCCAAATGAATCTTGCTGAAAGCTCATACAATTCCTTCTACCACCCTACTTGGCTTTTGAACTTTGAGTACTGTTGTTGGTTTATGTGGTGCTTGGAAGTCTGAGTTGCTCTGGAAAATCACGTTTCGTCTTCTGTGGTTCTGCAATGCCTTGTGGTATAGAGTGGAATTGCTGTTACCTTAATGCAAATTCTTATTTCTGTGTTTAACACAACAAAGTTGAAATACATAGTGATTATTGAACTGTCGGTATATCATGATTACAAGATCAACAAATAAATTTGATGTCAGAGTTTTCTTCATATAATCCACTAAAATACTTGGTGGGGACGTGATGGGCTTTGTAGTGGGCCTGAAAGGCCAGTGGACCCAGGCTTTCATAGGCACGTGCCGGAAGAAGGGAATACAGGTCAAATGCCCTGGGTAAATGCTGATGTGCTAATAGAAGTGGTTTGACTGCAGGGTCTCTATTGGTCTTAGCTGAGGCAGAATCAATCTCTAACTCCCTCTCGGATGTCTGCAGTTAGACAGTGTCAGGAGAAGACTGTTGGAAAAGATGACAAATTTGGTTATTTATGCTCTTAACCAGGTCCTCAATCAGCACCTTGAATTCAAATTGAAAATCTACTGTAGCAATTCAAGCACAACAGAGTAAACAGCTGCATTTTGGATGTGTGTCAGTTTCTCAGTGGTATAGAGGTAATTATCAGTGTAATTTTTACTTAGAACATTAAAATAATGTTAAATATTTCAAATGTTACCTTCTTCTGATGTCAGCTGTACTCAATAAAAAGAAATACTAAGTCTAAAATAAAAGATTCTTTATAGCAGTCTATTTGGTTTTGTAGTGTTCCTTTCCAGGTACAGATTACTTTTATATGCATGTGTCAATATAGCATATTGTCTTTTTTTTCTTTTTTCCCAGGTTATGCAATGGTCTCTGCAAGATGGCGTGTTCTTGAGTTGGAGCTTTTTAAGGCAAGCATATGCTGGTACTTCAGCTTTACTAAGTGGACTATAATTTCTTCTCTCACAACAACTACATAAGCAGACAAAATTGCAAAGATCTGCCCTGTGTCGAGTATGACAGCCACGACTCGTGGCTCTCCGGTAGGAGGGAATGATAGCCAGGGCCAGGCTCCTGATGGACAGTCCCAGCCTCCCCTCCAGCAGAATCAGGTATGATATTAACAATTAATTTGTCTAAAAATAAAGTGGTTAGTTCTTTAGAAGTAGTGTTTCTTCTGACTTATTGGAGTTTGTGTATTCCTAGAGATGTCTAGTGAAGTTAAATACTTTTTTGTGTGTGTCTGGAAGTACAAAAAGATCTTGGGGGGTGAAGGCACTGCTACTGGCAAAGTAGATACTGTTAGGGAGCACTGCATTGCAAAAGATGCTCCTTTTCAGGCAGTGGCATAGTTCTTTCAAGCGTATGTATTTTGGGTAAGAAGCCTTGTTGGAATAATATCAGAAGCTTCCTCAGAACTGCATTGTAGACTTAACTGCCGCAGATCAGTAAAACTACTCTCTCTGAGTTCAGTTTATGCTCAGTTCTGCAAAAGCACTTTTTGCATAAAACAGCTTACAAGCGGGTATCAGCTCTTTAAGACCAGCTTCATTTAGGTCACATCATAATGTGATGATTCTTTTTTGTTAGGGAAAAATAGCAGAAAAGATGCTTTTAGAACAGTGCAGCCAAACCAATTTACAAGAAAAGCCACACTTTGTCATTTAATTCAGTATGAAGATAATACTTGTTTAATACTATAAGGTTTAATGGTTGTTACTTCCTGCGAATGAATTGTTCTTTGGAACATTTGTGGTGGGCTGACCCTGGCTGCCAGGTAAGCCCCCACCCTATTGCTCTCTCTCTGCCTCAGTGGGATGGGGGAGAGAATCGGAAGGGAAAAGCGAGAAATTGTATGGGTTGAGATAAAGGCAGTTTAATAAGTGAAGGGGCAGGAGGGGAATCAAGTGATGCAAATGCAGTCACTCACCACCAGCTGATGGATGCCCAGCTAGTCCCCAAGCAACAGCTACCTTGGAAAAAAATGTCCCCCGTGTTTTATTGCCGGGCATGACATCACATGGTAGGGGTATCTCTTTGGTCAGTTAAAACATGCAAAAAATGTTCTTAGGTTTTGGTCCTCCCTTGTCCTCCTAAACCTTACTGTTCTGATTTTAATCTTTACTATTGTCAGTTCATACTATTTCTATATACAAATAAGCATGAATCTACAAAATGCATTGTATTTTGCATGGCCTATCAAATGGGGCTTAACTAATCATGTTCTTGGAGGTTGGTTAGTAGCCAGCTGTAGTAGTGTGTTACTCATTTTTAGCGAACTTTTTTAGAAAATGTTTTTCATGATCGTTTTCTTCTGTGCTGTTGCTGAAGTTTGTCTTCTACCTAAAATAGTCATCTTTTCTGCAGAAGATTTGTAGAAACTGGAGCATCCCTATAGTCTTTATTTTTACCTTCTAGATAGGTGGTCTGCTGAAAGTAGTAGTCTGTTACAAAAAAAATCCACTTTCCTCACTGGGAAAGTAGCTTAATTTTTAAACTGTCGAGATAGAAAGCATATAGCACATTTTATGTTCTAGTTTTTGTTAATAAATCTGAAATCAAATGATTTTGTTATATTTTATGATGACAGGTACTTACTTCAAGTGATTCTTTGAAACACAATGTGAAGGAAAAATGCCAAAATAAGTGGCATGTAAGTGCAGGCAGTATTTAAAGTATTTTCCATACCAATTTTAGACTTCTTCACCTGATTCTTCCAATGAGAACTCCCCAGCTACCCCGCCTGATGAGCAGGGCCAAGGAGATGCTCCACCCCAGCTTGAAGATGAGGAGCCTGCATTTCCACACACAGACCTGGCAAAGTTGGATGACATGATCAACAGGTATTTTCACACTTTTTTCAGAGGGTGTAGATTATTTGTGCAAATATCTTGACAGTGGAATCGGGATTCTTATGTCTTTGTCTCAGTGGATTTCTAGAAATACTTTTTTAATTGGGTTAGAATTGTAAAGAGAAAAAGGCTCAAATCAGAGGTTTTTGTTTTGGTGTGTTTTTCTTTTAAACGAAGTGCTCATTAGGGCCTTTAAAAATGTATATTCTGACACTATATTAAAAGCATTAGAAAGGGGCAAGGATTCTTGATTTTTAAGAATCACAATTGAAATACGGGGGGGTTTGTTTTGTTTTTGAATACAGGCCTCGATGGGTTGTTCCTGTATTGCCGAAAGGGGAGTTAGAAGTTCTTCTAGAAGCTGCTATCGACCTAAGTAAAAAAGGTATGCTGAAAAGACAATTAATGATTATTGGGCCAGTGTGTAAAGTCTTGTTCTTTTGAATCCCTGGTGGAGGCTTAAAAATACTTAATTATTTCTGTTACAACCCTGGTCCTGAAGATTGTGTCAGTGGTATGCAGAACCTTTGTAGATCAGAAGTTTTAGAAAGCCATCAATGTCATTAAGAGTTAGGTGCCGTAGCATGAGTAGGGAGGTTGAATAAGCTCACAGCAATAAAAATCTTGTCATTCCTGGCCTACCTGTTTTCTGTATTCACTTTGGTATCAGACCTCATGGGTTTGGTCTTTATAACAGATACTAAAACTCAAAGAATTGTAGTTTTTTAAAAATAAGTTACTAATCTAGCTTTCCAAATGTCTTGCCATAATTTTTGTTCAAATCTGGCACATACATACTTTTGAGAATATTAGAGAAAAGTTAGAATTTTAAACAGCATGACTTAGACTAATAATTCTATCATACTGCTTTCTGTGTCTGGCTTGCTTGGAAGTAGGAGGTTTCTGTATCAGGACTGTGTATGTGTTTGCTGAATTGTACTAGTCAGATTGACAAGTTTGTTGTGTTCTGGAAAGTTCTGTTCTCCTGGAAAGTTGCTTTGGTCTCCTGTTTCGGTCAGTATTTGTTGCCCCAGTATTTGAGTAATACCAGAAGTTAGATCAAAATATTTTTCTAGGAGATTACACTTACCAGCTAGTTGTGTTTTAAATACGGTGAGGTACAGTGTTCCTTACTTTTGTGTAGCTGGACCAGGATGACTTCATTTCCATGTTAATAAAGGTTATTCTTAGGCAGTTTTAAGAATAAAAAGCTGATTGTGGTCATGATATTCTGGGTTATCTTGATTGCTTTCTGTAAGTCTTTTTTGCTTTGGAGCACTCTCTGGAGAAACAAAAGTTAGGGTGCACCCTTGTGATCCAAAATCAGATAATGACATGTTGTTGCCAGCACTGATTTATCAGCCATAGTTACTCTTGGAATGGGCTGCTTTGCATGTAGCTAGGTCTGGCAGGAATCCTAAGGTGAGTGTAGAATTTTCAAGTGGTTGCATCTGTTCAGGAGCAAAAGAAATGTCAACTTAGGGAAAGAAAATGCAGCCATCTATGTGTCTGGGCTGTTGGAACAGTGCAGTAAAAAGAAATTCTCTACTTGTGATTTGTGAGAGAGGAGATATATGTACTGCCAGCTGTTAAATCATCTTTTCTTTTAAAAAAAAAAAAAACAAACCTGTCAATGCAATGAAGTAATAAGAGCAGAATGAGATTTTTGGCTACTCCTAACATCAATATACTTCTCCAAAGTGTCAGACTTAGTTGAAAGTTCCCAAACAAAAGGTCTTTTCTTTTTCCTCTTGAAGTTGTGGAAAACAGTGGAAATCTATTCATATGCTTTATGCACTTTGATTTTTATTAAGTTGTCGATGTCCAATTCTGAAAAGGGCTTCTGCATTGCAATTTAATTGTTCTTCTTCTTGCCCTCTAGATGAATTCCTATGTGTGTACGTATGCAAGGATTATTGGCTAAGGAGAAAACAAGGAGAGCTCTTAGAAGTAGCTGTTTGTTAATGGTGTTATCTTTACAGTTACATCCTAGATTTTTTTTTTCCTTGCTGCTTGAAGTTACATGATGGCTAAGATGGTTCTTTTTTTAAATAACTTTTAGTGCTCAAGGAATATGATAGGGTGTTCACTTGGTGTAACTGACACTGGGTAGCTCAAAACTTGGTGGACACTGTTTCAGAGCTGTGTATATATAGAGAAGTAATATAAATTATTCTGTTGTGTACCTTTTTTAATAGATTGAAAATGTGTTCCGTTATCTCAGTAAGATCTAAAATTGGACACTTTGCTACCTGTCCATGGGCATTTTTCTTAATCTGAGGAGTTCTGTTTCAAAAGGGAAGAACTGATAGGAGAAACTGAAAAATAACCAGCTGTTGAATTACACACTGCAATATAAAATTTATGTAACTTGTTTAGATTGTGAAGCAACAAAACCTAAAAAGAGTCCACTAAATTTTTTTATCAAGCACCATTTTCTAGTGGTAAGGGTTCTTAAGTAGCTTTTATTCCTAACATTGCCAGTGGCCATCAGCATTGGCATTCTGGAGTGACTCTGGGGTAACTGCTGTCTTTGTGACGCTACCTATAAAATAAGAGTGACATTTTCATCCTCTTTGCATCCTCTTTAAATCTTTTCAGGAACTGAAAGGGACATAACTGAACTGAATTGAAAGTACTCTTATGAATTAAATGTCATCATTACCACCTTCAAGTGCAAGGAGCAAATTTGAGAGTAGTATGAATCTTGTCTAGACTGTGACTTGCATTATTCCTGGCAGATGCGTTTATTTATGGAAGATTATCTTTATATGTGTAGGCATCAATGTATTATTCTTCATTAAGCAAGCCATGAGACTATCAAATGATAGTCTGGAGTTACTTGCTAATAGAAGAAAACGTATTTGAAAAATAACCTTTAATAGCAAGAGTGATGTTTATCTTCACAATGATTCTGGAATACTTATGAAGTGTTTTGAGTAATGAGATTTGCTCCAGAAATAAATGCCATAGTGAGTTGGATGTCATAAATTTAAAAGGTTTAAAAAAAACCAAACCAGTTTGTTTTAAGTTTTTGGTGGTTTTTTTTTTTTTTTTAATAGGCTGGAATATTCTCTACTCTTTCTTTCAAAATCCCTTCAACTCTGCACTGCTCTGCATTTGTTGTGGATTTTATTGCTCCTAATGTTTACATTCAATTTTTAACATGCTGCCAAGACTTTCCAATGTGATACACACAAGCAAGATGCAAGGCAACTTTTAGAATTTGTAGCTTATTTAAACTGAAATGATATTTCACAGCACAACTTAAACCTTCAACCTTGATCCCAAATCTTTGTTTTTGATGAGTAACAAAGGTTTACAGAGTGGGAAAGAGTAGAGAGGCAGGCCCTAGAGCCTCAAAAAAAAAAAAGTGTGTGTGTGCATGAGCACACGTGCATCCAAAATCCAGGCAGCCCAATAATGGGAGTTGTTTCCAGCATCCTTTCTAAAGACCATCTCTCTTTAGATGATCCATCTGCATTTCTGTGGAACCACTCTTGAGTTCCTTACTGAAGCTGTATATTCTGCATTTTCTTGAAATGGTTATTTTTAGCCATCTATTTGAAACAAAGACATCAGATTTGTGTTGTCATGTTCCAAAGTTTCTTAGCCAGGTATTTGGGCTAGAACCAATTCAGTGAAATAAACAGCAGGGCCAGTTCAGTGTCTTGGTGTAGAAGGACTCTCATACTCCTTATGATTAAGAGTTACTGAAAGCCTGTGAGAATCTGTGAGTGCCAGGTGTAGCCACTGTGCCCATGGGCAAGTGTGGGCTTCCCTAGAGCTTATTATCTCCAGGTCACTGAGGCTCCAGGTCTGGGGGGGCGTCGCTGGCACAGTGCCACACCAGTGTGTGGAGCCAGCTCAGTTCTGGGCTTGCAGATACAAAGTTGTGTAATCTAAAGTCCTGGAGAAGAGGAGCTGGGTGATTTTGCTTGGGGCCTTGGTGCTCCAACCCTATACTCTTGAATATACCTCAGATGTATCAGAGTTTGTTCATCTACGATTGCATCTGGACTGACAAGTTTTGTGGACCACGAGTGCTTCTGCTCCTGTGGCAGGGTTAGTAGATTGCGTGTGGTTTATCTGGCAAATTGACCGCTTTTAAGTACAGGCACAGAAATCAAATGGCCCTCTGTTCTTCCTCCAATCCCTTAATTGCAGCTCCTGTATACTGTATGTTGCACATCACCTTTTCCTTTCATATTCACTTTTTTCTCACTGCATAATCCATTTCTCCAACTTTTCTCTAAATACTTAGCTCAGGGCTGCATGCACTTACTTATCTCTTGTATTCTTCCTTATCTTTCTCTGCTCTCAGAACTTGAACAACAGGAAGAAAAATGGCTGCTTGCGGTCTTACCTTAAAGTTAGTAATACTGAATCTGACTCAAGCAGTAGATGCCAAGTGTCTAGTGTCATTGCTGTTTTTCTTCTCACTGTCTTTGGATTATTCTTGCTTCCTCTCCCAACGTGCTGTCTTCTAGGACTCCTGTATCCTGCTTTTGATGATACTCCGGTCCTTGTAGACACCTAGCCTTCATTCCTTCCATAAGTGTCACCTGTTATTTCAGCAGTATGCAGCATTGTGGGAGAAGGTAGAAGGTGATTATATATCCAGGAGTCATACAAGTATCTTCTAAGGTTCTACATCTTCCTGCTCTTTCCAAGTTCAGTGAAGTACAGAAAGGACAATGTATTTTGAAACATACTCTGTTTTGGTATTCCTAAACTTGGTTTGCAATGTCTTAATGACTGAAGCTGGCCAACCATTGTGGAGATAGATGGTCCAAGAAGTACTTGAAAGTTTGAGAGATACTTCAGTGCAGTATACTGGTACTGTAAGCAGCATTAAAATCACTTGAGTGCCTGCTTTAAATTTGTATTCAAGAATTAAGTTCACTGTTACATTTGGGTTCAGAAAGGAACATTTCCCCTAGGTCAAGCTGACCACACTGGATGCCTTCCCTCTCCTCTGTTTTGTATAGGGTGAAGTTGTCATCTTTACCTCCTTGAGGAGCTAATTTAACAAAGTCCTTTGTTTACTGCAAATGCCTAAGTTTTTGGCAGTGTCCATCTCTCTTCTCTTTTGTCATATTGTCATTGCTGTGGCTTATGGCCTTTTGTTACTGGTCACTATACACTTATTATAGTGTATTGCAGACTACATAGGAAGATAATGTTGAGTTTTTTATACTTGGCTACGTAGTGTATATCATGTAGTTCTGCTAGTGATAAAAAGAGGGAACACTGGAGCTGTTTTCAAGGAGGTGAGGGGGCACTCCAAAGGTTCCTGCTTTACTTGAGTTGCTTGAGAACTGCATGCACTATAAGAGTATAGGCTAGCAAGCCCTGTTACAGGAGTTTGGAAAGCCTTTGTGGTATGTACTAACAAGCAGGGCTGGTGTTCTGTGACCACTTTTGAAAGGAACCTCTGTTATACAGTTGTTTATGACTATGAGGAACTTCAATTTGCTAACCCAAATCAATCCTTCCCAACCAATGGAAGTTACTGTCAGGATGTCTCATTAAGGAGGTTGTGGGGGGTGGGGGGTGGTCATGGCAGTAATTTTTATGAAGCTGGATGCTGTAGGCTTGTTGAATGCCAAGATTCCCTGATTGAAAATTAAACTTGTTCTGTAAAGAAACTCTGCAGGCAAGTCACAGTTTGCTTTTTATAATGTGCCCAGTGGCTTTCGTTGTTTCCAGTGTCTACTGATACATGTTTGCTGTTGACTTTTACCCCTATTTAGATTTTCTAACTGAACTTTTGAAGGGGAAGTACAGATTTCTTGAAATACTAGGTTATATAAATAACTCCAGAGTTTTAAAATAGCTAAAAGAAAAGTATGGAGCACTGTTCTTTAATTTTAAATTTGACATATGGCAACTGCAAAGGTTTACGGCAGTGTTGGGGTCTAGGTGTGTTGGGTCCTGGCAGCAGAATTACAGGAAACTGTACTTCAAGTGAGGGTGAGAAGCAGAAGGATTCATGTTTATTTTTGCATATAATTGTGTTTGGGAAGTTGAGCAGGTCTCACCCTTTCTCCTCTTCACTCACTGAGTTTTACTGGTAGCATCTAGATAAGAGAAGAACATAAAGTCATGTATACCAGAAGAATGGAAGATAAAGATTGTACATACTGTTACTTTTCTACTACATTTTTGAGTGTTACAAGTGTGTGTGTTTGTATGTGTGGGAAACCCTATCACATGCTTTTAAAATAATTTTAAAATTATCTAAAGGAGTGCAATTTGTGAGGTGACTTTACCAGAACATTAAACTGCCAGGTCTTTGTGCATTCAAGCTTACATAAGTTTGTCTTCATCCAAGGCTTCTCTTTTTAAAATAATTCTGAAACTGAACATCAAACCTTTGAAGTCTGAATCACTACTATCAATATTTAAAAGTTCATGTAACAACTAATGAAATTGTATATCTAATAGTTTGGGTTTTTCTGTTCTTTTTTAAAACAGGCCTTGATGTCAAAAGTGAAGCATGCCAGCGATTTTTTCGAGATGGGTTAACAATATCTTTCACAAAAATCCTTACAGATGAGGCAGTGAGCGGCTGGAAGTTTGAGATTCATGTGAGTTTTTAAAGTTGTGTTTCTGAAAAGCATAGTCATTTAAATGAGGAATGAGGCTGCCTTTTTGTGACTATGAAGAGACTGCAGAGGTTGAATCTCATTTTTGAAACTCATCTCAACAGAGAACTGGGAGACCTCTTGTATGCGTGGCTCTTGGAGGTGGGGGGAGTCATCCTTCTATCATTGTTTCCTCTTACTGCCTCCGGTGTTTTTGGAAGGAAACAAAAAATGAGAGATGATATGGGGAGGAACTGAACTTTGTGTGTTCAGTAGTGCAGCTTTTGTTAGGCAGGCTGTCTTTGGCCAGATGTCGAGACCTGCTTATTTTTATGTGCATGCTAGGACATGAAAACTTGCTTTTTTAGTAAAAGGTTTAGCAACCTGCTGTTGGACAGCTAGTCACATGCCTAATTAGAAACTGTGAAGATCTTCATAATCAAATTAAAATCTGTAGAGAAATGGGTGAAAGAAGGAAAAGTTAATAGTTCAGTGATGATCCATGAATGTCTCAAAACCAAACATACTTGCGTCTTTTTCCTAAATTTCATTTTTAGCTGAAAACAGATAGTTTAAAGTTTGTTTAAAGCCTTTATTGGAGGAAGTACAAATTGGAATACAACGTTGTAAAACTCTTATGCAACTCTGCATGCTAGGTACAAATGGTTCAGAGTTTGTAGTTCATATTCATTGTACAGTCACCTGCCATATTTTTGGTTGTTGTTTTTTTCTTAATAGAGATGTATTATTAACAACACTCATCGACTAGTGGAACTGTGTGTGGCCAAGCTGTCCCAAGATTGGTTTCCCCTTCTTGAACTTCTTGCCATGGCCTTAAATCCTCACTGCAAATTCCATCTATACAATGGTACTCGTCCCTCAGAAACAGTTCCTGCAGGAGTCCAGCTTGCTGAAGATGAACTTTATGCCCGTCCTCCTGACCCACGATCACCAAAGGTATAAGAGCATTTTCAGATTTGTTTTTTTAATTTTATGTGGTGTTACCTAATTACACAGTAGACATAAAGAAGTGTTGGGGCGGGGGGGGGAACCCTTTCATTACCTGTATTGCTAAGATGTTCTGCTGCTTTTGCCTTGTACATGAAATCATGATCAGTTAAATTTCCCCTTCTAACTGTTCCAGTCTTTGGTCCACAATCACTGTGTCATGTGTTTCTGTGGTAAGCTGGCACAGCTCTACTGGAATGCTATTCCTACTGTGTTAATTGGTTTGCTTGTATTTGCCAGTTGATGGATTTACCTTCTCACTCAACATGATTTTGTAGGTGACATATTTTGAGGAGGAGATTATGTGATAAAGTAGGGATCTTGTCTCCCTTTTCTTATAGTTCCCAGTGATGGGCGAAATGTTTTTAATTGGATGTGGGATGCTAGTGTCAGTGTGGTTTTGGGGTTTGTTTTTTGTTTTGGTTTGGGTTTTTGGCTGGTGTTTTTTTGTTGGTGGGTGAGTAGGTTTTGGGGTTTTTTTTTGGTTGGTTGGGTGGGTGGTTTTTTGGTTGGTGGTTTGTTTTGGTTTTGTGTTTTGTTTTTTTTTAAACTGCCAGTGCAGATTAGTAATCTGTTTTGGTTCTTGAGTCTGAATTTTTCAGAATTGTGCCCCAAGTGGTGTTGGTACAACTTCAGGAGCTTACTGAATTATTTTTGTTGCTTGCTTGCTTTTTTTTTTTTTCTTTTTGGTAGAACTGCTAGCTATTGATGTAAGAACTAAAGACAAATAACTTGGTGTCCTTGGACTTCCTTGCATTGCTAACCGTGTTTAGAAGAATGTTATTTTGCTTTCTTACTGCTTTTATATGCAGCATTATTGCATCCAGGACCAGAAAAAAATACCAGAATCATCATGCTTTCCGTAGTAACTTAGCAGCCAGAGATGAACCTGAAGTATAGTAATTTTTATTCCTATATATTTGATAAAATTATTTCAGTAACTAATATAGAGTATCTGTTTTTTAACATGATAACAGGAAAGATCATGTTGCCTATTTCTAAGCATTTCCTTAAAACTGAGATTTAAACTATATAGGCAAGTTCACTGTCAATTCTATTACCTTCTAACGGTTTATTGTGTAAGGACTTTTTTAAAGCAAGTTTTGTTACTAACAGGTACTTGAAAGTATTTCTAGATGGTAATTTGTAAATGTCAGAAAATAACTGTTTATTATATTGCAGGGTTGGCTAGTAGATCTTATCAACAAGTTTGGCACATTAAATGGATTTCAGATCTTGCATGATCGCTTCATGAGTGGGTCAGCATTGAATGTTCAGATAATTGCAGCTCTCATCAAGTAAGTTTTTTAAAAATAGTTTCCATATTTTGAAAAGTCGGACTAAGTAAAATACTGTGTTAGTGCAAAGCTTAGTCTTTTCTTGAAGCAGTTCCCCTCAGTCCATCTCTTAACTAGTTGTGTTTACCTTCAACATTTCATGTGCTTGTAAATAGACTTGAGTTTCTTGAATGAATTGCTCTTTACTGTCTTAATATTACACAACTACCGATTATGGCACTTTGATCACTTTTTTCTTTCTTTTTAGGCCATTTGGACAATGTTACGAATTTCTAACATTACATACAGTGAAGAAATATTTCCTTCCAATTATAGAAATGGTTCCACAATTTTTAGAAAATTTAACAGATGATGAACTGAAAAAAGAAGCAAAGAATGAAGCCAAAAATGATGCTCTGTCAATGATAATCAAATCTTTAAAGAACTTAGCTTCAAGAGTTCCAGGACAAGAAGAAACTGTAAAAAACTTAGAAATATTTAGATTAAAAATGATACTTAGGTAAGATGCTACTCCTAATATGATATGCTACTTCTGACATTTTTTTTCCCCCACACTTCTTACATTTAATTTCTCTTACAGGTTGTTACAAATTTCTTCTTTCAATGGTAAAATGAATGCACTAAATGAAGTTAACAAAGTAATATCCAGTGTGTCATATTATACTCATCGGCATGGTAATCCTGAAGAGGAAGAATGGCTTACAGCTGAAAGAATGGCAGTAAGTTCTCCTCTTCACCAAAATTCATTGAATAGATTTTCTTCCTCTGTATTACTTTGCTTGTAGAAGTAGCTATGTATTATGGATCCTGCACACACTGCTAATTTTCATATGTAGTATTATAAACAGTAGGTATCACATCATGGTAATAAGTCATTGTAATAGAAGTCTTTCTGTGAAAAATTGCTGTATTTATTTCAAAGCTCCTCTAGAGAATTATTTTCAGTGCTGCTAAAAACATGCTTTAAAAAGGGATCCTTGAATAGTATGGTTTTTTCATAGTGTTTAAAAAACAACAAACCTAGATAAACCAGATGTGATTCATTTGAAACTTTAATGACACTGTACCTAAAAATTGCATATTCATTTAAATAAGGATCTAGTCTGGTTTTTTGTGCTTTGAGTAACTTTCTCATTAGAGTTCTAACTGACTGCTCTGCTCACATTTCAGAAGCTGGATTCTTTGGTACAGAAAGTTCTAGATACCACATTTTTATTTTATTTATTTATTTAATATTTACATACTCTGCTACTGTTTCATGCTTGAGTGCATATGTAGGGAGCTATTAAAATGAGCATTTATAAAGTTAAAGTAAGGACAATTTTCTCTTCATCTCTGTGAAATTTAGTTGTGTTAAGTGATTTTTGCACTGTTCTGCCCCATCTTTGTGACTGGTTACCTGTTGTGAGGTTTATAATCTGCAAAAGGACTGCTGACAAAAAAAGAATGACTGCAGTTTGACTTACTAAAGCAATAGGGGGAAATAGGTCTCTCTTTTTACATACTCCCTATAGTCTGGTATCTCAGACAAGACCTCTGTTTTTAAATGAAAACTTCCAGATTTAAGTGTTTCACGAGACTAGCTTCAATATTCTAAGTCTGTAATCAAGGACAGTGTTGAAAGGTATGATGCTGTGTACGTTTGCTTTCTTTTTCAGTGCTCAGAGTACACACTGCTTTGCTTCAGTTGGAACAAAGAATCCATGGCCCTAATCTGACTGTGTCAATGACACCACTGAAAAAAATTACATCTACTTAAATGAGGCTTGAATGTTTGCCTCTAATTTGATTAGAAGCATTAAAAAAACCCGTATAAGTGGCAGTACTTAAATAATCTAACCTTTTTATATTGCAGTCCTTGCTTATGCCCTTTTTATGTGATATCCTGTAGGCATACCTGTAAAGCTAGAAATGTCTTAAACAAGTTGGTTCTGATATTTGGTGATTGTGAATTAGAAGAGAAAAATTTTGTTCCTTGAATTAGAAGAGTTAACTGTTCTTCCCATTGGCTTTTTATGTTTGAAGTTGTTTGAACATTTTTATGCTTTGAGTTCATTATTTTAATATGCCTGAAAAAATATTTCCTCTTAAGATATCACAGTGACTAGCGTATTGGATTATTTAAAAAGCTGTGTTTTTTGGTTTGTGTTTTTTTTTTTTTAAAGAGGAAATGAAAGTAGAGATAAATACCTTTCTCTTGTGCTGCATCTTTCCCACTTCTCCCAATTAGAATAGTGTATCTAAAGTCATTGATCTGTGACAGGTCGAAGTTTTTCTGTTTCGCTTAAATATCAGTGATAGCACTTCATTAATTTGAGATGGCCCTACTTTCTTTTTTATGTTCAGGAATGGATCCAGCAGAATAATATTTTATCAATTGTGTTGAGAGATAGTCTTCATCAACCTCAATATGTAGAGAAGTTAGAAAAAATTCTTCGTTTTGTCATCAAAGAGAAAGCCCTCACTTTGCAGGATCTTGACAACATTTGGGCTGCACAGGTAAAGAATTCAACCGCTTGTCTGCTGCTGCACAGGAGGGATCTTGTTCTGTGTCATGTATTGAGAAGATGATGACTTGTGCTTCTTATGCTTGATGTTAGACAAAACTAAAGAAAATTTTGAAATCAAATGGGTTTCTTTTTTGGGGTCCTGGATCTCAAAATTGTCTTCTCAAACGTCTTCAGTAGAAGGCGTTGACTACACGTGTGTAAAGTCTAAAGGAACAGTTCAGAACATGGTGCAGAGATTACCCTTTTTAAGTATTAAGGAACCTTCAACGTTGAGCAAAGTCTAGATTATGAACGAACATAGTACATTATGACTTAGTATTTTAAAATGCATTAAGAATATGTATTGCTAATCTGAGTTTACCACAGCTGTATAAATTTTTCCTGGGCAGAGTGCTATTAGTAAGGCTTATAATAATGACTATTCTAGAAGTTGTTCAACAGCAAATTCCTTCCATTGTGTTGTAATGATTATTTTTTAAAAACTGTACATTTTGCAAGATTGGCTTGTTTACTTAAATGATCAGTGAAGCTGTGCTTCCTCGCTGTGGGCTGCATAAGTTTAGCACACATAAAGGGCTGTTGAAGAGACAAAATCATTATTAATTATTGAGTAGACAAAAAATAAAAGGTCATTTTAGGATAGAAACAAGCATGAGTACATATATCCTTCTTCATAAGTAATTTGTAGTGAAACTCTAACTTGGTTGTACAAATAAACCCTTAGGCCAATCTTTCAAGTGTGGGAAGGCTAAATCTGGTTTCTAACTTAGAGAGCTTTACTGGTTTTGGCAAGGATAGAGTTAAATTTCTTCACAGTAGCTTATATGGGGCTATGTATGTAAAGCAAAAGATTTACCTGTTAAACTCTTTAGCTCAACCCACCAGTTTTCTCACTTTTACCCTGCTGATTCTCTCCCCCATCCCACTGTAGGGTGGTGAGCGAGCAAGCAGCTGGGTGGTGCTTAGTTGCTGGCTGGGGTTAATATCACAACAAGGACTAATACAAATTGGGTATTATATCCCTAGTTTATATGTGTTTGCACCCTTCTGAAACTGTAACAGTTTGGCTTAAGTGGACTTACCCAGGTGTCCCTATTGACGGGCATGCTATTTTCAGGTTACGTTTAAAGCACTTGGGATGACAGGTGATGTAGTGGAGGGTTGACTTGAGATCTCTGGTGTTTCAACTAACTTAGTAATTTCTAGATTTCAATTCCAGCATGATAGTAACTGCACAGGCTGAAACTCAAGAAAGTCTCTCTTTCTCGTTATCCCTGTTTAGAAAATTACATCATGTAACAGTAATACGCACATTACTTTAATTAAGGTCTGTGATCATACTGTTAGTTTTCAGCTTGTGGTCTGTAGACCTTTCCACAGACTGTCTTTGTAAGAAGTCTGTGGGGGGGAAAAAAGACTTTGAGAAGTTAAGTTTGCTGTTAGTACACTTGTATTAGCTATATTAGAGCCTTGCCTTTTATAAGGGCTGGGGGCAGGGGGATCTGGAATTTGGAAAAAAGTCTTCCAAGCAGTTATATTATTCATAGTGCCTGGAAATGGGACATGTGGATAAGCTAGTTTAAGCCAAACTTTTTACCCTTCCAGAAAGGTGTGTACAAGTGGTGTAACCTGTAAAAGATAGGGATAGTTCACCTCAACAGCTGCAAAAAAAAAAATTAGGAATAAATGTCCCATGCTGTGGAATACCTGGCTTTCAATTAGGTAGTTGCCACAGTGCACTTGCTGCAGTTTTGCCCTGAATTATTTTTTTTTTGTGTGAAAGTTTAATTCAGTAAGTATTATTCAGGTAGATGGTTTCACTGTGGCTTTGGCCATGGAATTAAAATAGGCTAAATGGTAAGAATACCAAAATCTGCTAATACAGAATGATTTTTACCGACTTCAGTACTCCCTGTGTTCAGTAGTTTTTAGAAGTTCTTATTAAACGACTGCTTCTAAGAGCAGCTGGAGCATGAAATTCAGTAGCAAGGCGTTGATTTACTGTGTAGCTTTATATAACAGGCAGGCTATTTTAGCTCTGGCTCAGTGCAGCAATGGTGTGGTTTTGCTTTCAGGCTACAGTTGTTATGTGGCTGCCTGGGTTTAGAGGGTGAGCATGCACAAATTTACAGTTGATGCTATAGAAGTGCCCTGAGAATCTCAGTCTACAACTAGAATAAAAATAAGTAGTTTATGGAAAGTAATAAAATCATGCTTGCTTTTGCCTTTAGAAGGCAACATAAGTTTTACGTTTTACTCAAGTGTTTTTGTGTCTTACAAAGCAAGTACTCACAAAATAGAAGTATTTTTGATTCAAGGAATAATGTTGGAAGTCTCTAAAGACAAGCATTAAGTTGCAGCCTGTTGAGTTGCAGGGAAAGATCCAGCTGGACAAGAAACAGAATTGCAGAGATTAATGTTGGAGTCACATTACTTACATTGTGGAGCATTTAACTAGAACTTGACATGCGCTTCCCTGTTTCAGCACAGCAAACTGACAGTTCACACACCAGGTTCCTTACCTCCCCACTGTCTTGTACTGCTTCCCCAGCCTTTTCTGTTCTTTAGGGCTTCCCCATGTCTGTTAAAAACCTCCCAAGACAAGATTATTATATGCCTTATTCTTAGTCTTCTTGCCCTGCCCCTCCCAGCAGCTGTGCATACTTCTCCTTTTATTTGTTATATTGTAGATGCTCTTTCTGCCCTGTATGCTCTCAGTTTTTCTTTCTATCCAGAAAATGGTCTGGTCAGAGAAAAAAAATTCTGTGATGTTTTACAAAATCAAGTGAAATAAGTAGTGTAGGAATTTCCTCTCATAATCTGACCTGTAACATGAAAACGAATGTTACTACTTAAATTAACTTTTTTAAAAGAAAAATTTATGGCACACCATAAAGAATTTACAACACAGTATGTAACAAAGCTGTTAGTCTCTTTTTTTGTTTTTAAGTGAACTACTGATGCAAGCTTTTAGAAGGAAATGAATTTCAAAACTGCTCATGCATGCATTTTTAATAGTGTACAAGATTAATTACACCAGAGTTTGTTTTCTAGGTATTTGTCTTGCATTTTTTATTCTACACTTACAGGAACTTTTTCTACAGTAAATCAGCTTATGATTCACATAGTCCAGAATTTTTGGTTTTGAGTGCAGATTTAAAGTACAGGATGTGTTTTCCAGGCTGGGCATGTAGGAAGGAAATTTTCTTCTCACCCAGAATTAAAATTGAACTAGCTGGTTTTTTCCTTATTGTCTTCCTCCTCAAATGACAAAATTGTGATATACACCAAACTCTCATTTAAAACAGTATATAACTCAACACCTTGCCATTAGTTTTTTGTTAGACTTCATAAGTTTATAAGCTGCTGGACTTCAAAAATGTTGTCTGCCAACAAGTTGTTTGAAATAGAAAGCTTTAGTTGTCCATTAATCCATTAGCACAAAGGAAGTACTTCAGCCTGAGAAACTATGTGGAAATACTAAAAATTGTTTTACAGCTTAAAAGACCTCAATGAAATTCATTGAGGAAGTGGATTTTGAGTCCTTTCTTTAATTAAAAAAAAAAACCAACAAAAAACCCCCAAAAAACCAAACCCACCCAACCAAAAACTAACACTAAGTTAAAATACCCTTTTAGACTTCATTGTCTACTGTCCCAGCATGATTTTGTTAAAAAAATAAATAGTGTGACACTGCAGATTTATATCCTAAATAAATACTTGTGTGCACACACACAGAGAGCACACTTACATACTTACACATACAAGGGAAATCTAAATACTGGGACTTCCAGTGAAGTTAAGTATTCAGTTTGCCTCGCTGCTCACACAACATCAGCTTTTCTTGCTGGCCACCTCAAACAGTTGTCTTCTTGTCATGGTTTAGCCCCAGCCAGCAACTAAGCACCACGCAGCCGCTTGCTCGCTCCCCCTGCCCCGGTGGGATAGGGGAGAGAGCTGGCAGAGCAAGAGTGAGAAACACTCCTGGGTTGAGATAAGAACAGTTTAATAATTGAAATAAAATAAAGTAAAATAGTAGTAGTAGTAATAATAACAATATAATAGTAATAATAATATACAAAGCAAGTGATGCACAATGCAATGGCTCGCCACCTGCTGACCAATACCCAGCCAGTCCCCAAGCAGCAATTGCTGCCCCTCGGCCAACCCCCCCCAGTTTATATACTGGGCATGATGCCACATGGTATGGAATAGCCCTTTGGTCAGTTTGGGTCAGCTGTCCTGGCTGTGCCCCCTCCCAGCTTCTTGTGCACCTGGCAGAGCGTGGGAAGCTTGAACAGTCCTTGACTGGTGTAAGCAGTACTTAGCAACAACTAAACCGTCAGTGTGTTATCAACATTCTTCTCATGCTAAATGCAAAACACATCACTATGCCTGCTGCTAGGAAGAAAATTAACTCTATCCCAGTTGAAACCAGGACACTTGTAAAAATGATGTAGGATGTCTTGCTGCTTGACTTAAAGTGGATTGCTACAAATGTTGGTGGATTCTTTTTGTCTTCTTGACAGGCAGGAAAACATGAAGCCATTGTAAAAAATGTACATGATCTCCTTGCAAAATTAGCTTGGGATTTCTCTCCTGAACAGCTTGATCACCTGTTTGATTGTTTTAAGGTAACTATGCATGTTTTGACTGTATTCAGGAAATGGGTTGTGAAGTTGGATACAGATTTGTGACTCTTTCAATGTCTACTTTCTACTTATTTTAGATACAGGCAGTTTCCTGTGTTAAAGTGTTAAAAGACTTCTTAATGAGTATAGCAACAGTCTGTAATATGTAATATTAGAAATGCTAGATTGTGCCATTCTTTAGTGAGCATTCATTGTGAGATTTTTGGTTTACCTCCTGTCTAAAGCAAAGACTGGTTATGCTAGTTTAATTGACAATTTAATTTTGTGGTTTAAATGCTGTTGGATAATGCACATCTGTTGAGCCCTGTAGTATTGAAGTGACATTTTGCAATCCTAGGAATATTGAATTTTTCAAATAAAATAAGTTATTTATCTTAAATACCTTTCTGCATTTGTTCCAAATTATTAAGTCTTGGTGGTTTAGTAAATAATGTTTTTCTCCTAGCATTAGAGTAGGTTTCATGAGGTTTACTGGGCATTGCTACTTTCAGTCTTTAAACGGAGATCAAGGACTTCCGTTCCCCACTCCCCCAACTTCCTCTTATCATGTAATAATTTTTTCTCTGGTTAACATAGATATAGAATGCAACAGTCTCAGGGAGATAATGTTGAATATTTATAAACATATACAATGATTTGATCGAAATCACAAAACAACTTGTTTATGTTACTCACTGGCTTTTTATGTATGCTAACATCAACATTGGTAGCTTGCAGTAGTGGTGCTTTCTGGCTTGTTTTCCTGTTTCACTTCCAGGAGGTGATCTGCTGTACTGGAAAATGCAAGCCAGCTTTGTAGACTCAGATTTCTGTTTTTAGATAAATGCATTATAGTCACATTTTGGCTTACATGCAGTTTGTGCTCCAGTTAGTAGGGGTCTCCTAGTTTGGTAAATATGGGTCTTATGTTCTGTCATCTAGTTACTGAACTAAATGCTCAGGAATTCTATGTGTAAACTGTTGCAAGTTGTGTCTGACCTTGGGAGATAGATATGAAGTAATGTTATATTAGAAACTTACTCAGAAAAAGGTTAACTTAATGCAGAGGATGTTTGTTTCAGTCAGGTTCAGAGGCACCAGTGATACTAAAATTTTACTCATTTAGTGATTATAAGTTATTTAAAAAGTCTTGTAAGTATAAGCACAGGAGTTTTGAGAAAGCACTTGCAAGAAACAGCTGAGTCCACTCTATTTTGACTGTTGGTGAACATGTCAGTGGTAATATTAACTTTTACAAGTACATCTGTGATCTTTAAATAAAGATTTTTTTGTTTGTTTTAGGCTCAAGTTGAATACACTTTAGTTGTAAACACTGGAAGAGCTATTTAGTTGTGTCTGACTTATGTATTGATCTAATGTGCTATTTATTTTTAATGAAAAATTAATGTGAAAGTTCTTTATATAGTTGCATCACTTTATTTTTGCATCATAATGGTGCAGGTTATGTGTGGAATTACAGAAAAAGACTGGTTTTCATATCAAATAAAATCTTTTAGGCAAGTTGGACAAATGCAAGCAAGAAACAGCGTGAGAAACTACTTGAGTTAATTCGTCGTCTTGCAGAGGATGACAAGGATGGTGTGATGGCACACAAAGTGCTGAACCTTTTGTGGAATTTGGCTCATAGTGATGATGTACCAGTTGATATCATGGACCAGGCTCTTAGTGCCCATATTAAAATCTTAGATTACAGCTGTTCACAGGTGAGTAATCTGGTATATTATATTGTGAAATCAGTCACTGACAGTTTCCTTCCATCCCCCATGAAAAATTCAAGGGATTTGGTAATTTATCAGTGTTCCTTATCATAGATTTGTATTATTCTACCAACATCTAGATATATTTAAAATGTTATGGGACATATTTTAAATAACACTGTTCATTCTTTAACTGGAGAGAGTGAAATACATGTTTGCCTGTCTTGTTGCAATTGGTGACATACTGTAATGACCACATTGGAGGACTCAGAAAAGAACCCTGCCAAAGTAAATAGGAAGAAAGGAAAAGCAGCCCCTTTCCTGTCTTTGCTTTTTTTTTTTTCCTGAACTCGATTATGCGAATTTGTTTGGGTGGGGTTTTTTTTCAGTAAGTCCTTATGTGTCTTGTATAATATTAGAAAGGACCTAGCAAAGGACAGTGAAAACTATTAAATGCTCTCCTTCCCCACCCAAACTTCTGTGGAAGTCTGCCAGAGTAATAAATCATTGTGGTTTGAAATTAATCCATTATCTGCCTTGACAGCCACTGGCAGGTTTTCTTTCTTAGTTGTTAAGAAACAGTTTCTCGTTGTTTCTTGATATGTTATAGCTGTTTACTCTGAGTAACAGTGAGTAGAAATAAATGAAAGAAGGGAAAGAGCAGATTATTTAAACACTGATGATCCTATCTAGCTACAGGTTTTCTTAAATACATACTGAATGCTTGAGTGCTTGAAGGCAGAGAGTTTGTAACACACTGATAGCTTCTGCCAACATGTTGTGCTGTTCAGATACTTTTCTTATACTTGTGTGCTGCAGAACTCAGTTGATATAGTATTTGTGTCACTTTGTATGTTCTGTTCTGTCTTGGAAACAAATAAAGTAAGGGAATGATGATAGTTTCTGCAATATGCTTGATTTTGATTATATACACTTGTTCTTTAAGGATCGAGATACACAAAAGATCCAGTGGATAGATCGTTTTATAGAAGAGCTTCGCACAAATGACAAATGGGTCATTCCTGCACTGAAACAAATTAGAGAAATTTGCAGTTTGTTTGGTGAAGCACCACAAAACTTGAGGTAGGAATGGAATGCAAGTAAAATTTTGTCTGTTAAAAGTTGAATGGGTTAGAATGAGGCAAATTTTAATTTTTTTTTTATAAGAGGCAAGGGAAAGGTTAGGTGAAATCATAACTGGTGTTTGAATGTGTTCTTGATTTTGTTTTAATGTGTATAAATAGCCTCTAAAAATTCAGACACCTAGGTTCAGTAAGAGAGCATGAAATGTTTCCACAAACACACTTTTACTAATTTTTAGAATAGTATAGTAGTCTGATTTGTGGAAAATCTGGGTTTGTTTTTCTGTTAAATCTATGGACTTCCCTGCCTAACAATGCAATTAACTTAAAAAGTATAAATATATTTTATCTTTATATACTACGTACACATGTACACACAGAGAGATACCCACCCATCGTTATTATTTGACAATAAATTTATACAGGTCATGTACTTTACTTACTTGAAATCAAAGGTGACTTTTTTGTCTGAGAAAAATACTCTACTGATTCTCTCACCTGAATGGAAGAGATTGGAAATATGTTGGGTTTGTTTTATTGTGGTGGATTTTTTGTTTGGGGGGGTGTTGTTTGTTTCTTTTAAAAAGTAAGGAAAAAAGAAAAGCTATTGCCCGTTTGGACTCGTTAAAATACACATTCTTATTTTCATGATTTTAAATGTCTTTTCACTACAGAAATATCTGAGATTCTGTGCCCCTAATATTTTTTGGTATCCACATCAGAATTTGCTTATCAGTGTTGCATAATTGCTTTGTTTTAATTCTTGTAAACAAATGAATGTTGCTGTTACAGTCTGCTTACAGGAAGGATCAAGGCAGGGAAAGTTGAAGAAAGTAAGCCTTCAGTTTACCCAACACTATCTTCTTACTGATACCGTTTCAAGGAGCTGTGATAATATTGCATTCCTGGCTTTTGGAGGCTTCTTTATTCGTTTAGTTTGCAACATCTTTCTCAATTTTCATGACACTTTAATCCTTTACAGTTTCACATCAGTGATTGTTTGAGGTTTTTCCAACAAGGTTACAAAGTTACCTGCTTATTAGCAGATAAGTCTGTTTTCTGTGTCTTGGAGTCCTTAACCTTTTACATGCTGTAAGATCTAGGTGAATGTAGCTACCTGGTTATTCATGGTACTTGTTCAAGTTGGATGCTTTTTAGCACAGTGCCTTAACAAAGAGGCTTTGCTTTAAATTATTGAAACAGAGCTCATTCAAGGCACTGATTAGGTTTCTGCTCTGAATTAATCTTGGGAGGAACCTGACTTCTTTTGATTATGGAAATTTAAGTTCCCTATATGGTATATGTACAGGTAGATAGCTTGAGTAGCTCCCCCCCACTTTTTTCTTTCTTTTTTCTTTCTTTTTTCTTTCTTTTTTCTTTCTTTTTTCTTTCTTTTTTCTTTCTTTTTTCTTTCTTTTTTCTTTCTTTTTTCTTTCTTTTTTCTTTCTTTTTTCTTTCTTTTTTCTTTCTTTTTTCTTTCTTTTTTCTTTCTTTTTTCTTTCTTTTTTCTTTCTTTTTTCTTTCTTTTTTCTTTCTTTTTTCTTTCTTTTTTCTTTCTTTTTTCTTTCTTTTTTCTTTCTTTTTTCTTTCTTTTTTCTTTCTTTTTTCTTTCTTTTTTCTTTCTTTTTTCTTTCTTTTTTCTTTCTTTTTTCTTTCTTTTTTCTTTCTTCTTTCTTTCTTTTTTCTTTCTTCTTTCTTTTTCTTTTTTTTGTCAGATCATCTCTTCCATTCCTCAGATTTCAGGGAATTGCAATATGTGATAATACCTCATTTTTATGCGGAATTTGAAAACATGTATGGCAGGAAAGTAAACTTTGAATTAAAGGTTTTAATCAAGGGACTTACCAAGACTTCTTCCTGTGGAGAAGCCTTTGTTAGCAAGATACTGTTGAGGGAGTTTTTTTTAGTCAGGTAGTATTACTGCCCAGGTGACTGGGAAACAGAGTGAGTGAAAACATCCTTTTGAAGTAATCGGTGACTTTCCAGTCCTCTGAGTTTTCTGATAACTCTTAACGTTGATACAGTTTGGAAATTGCAATGCATACATCTAATACCTGTTCCTATGAGCTTACCTTATCTGACTTAAAACTTTAATCTCTAGCATCCTTCTAGAATTTGGATCAAAAATAGATCAAAACAAATGCTTGTGACAACTGCCTCAAAAACATTTCACAGAGCTTTCTGTGTGCAACATCAATCCCACAATCTACATACTGCTCTTTTGGAGTGGTTCAGTTGATTGGCATTGGCAGTTAAGTTTGGTCCAGAATGACTAAGGCTGCTGATTCTTGGCAAAAATAAGTATGAATTATCTTATGCCACTGGCACTGTAGAGATTCTTTTGAGGAGGAGGAGGATTTAATTGTTGCTAGTTATTCGTGCAGTTGAGCAAAGTGATGAATTGGTTATACAGCTGCTTTGGCAAAATTTAACTCCCTGACCACAAAGAAATGCTACGTGTTTTGGGAAGTTTAGCTTAACCAGAATTGAAACAGCATAAGAAAAGAATTCTTATTTAGGTGCGAGGATTGTTATGGGTGCAAAGATACTTATTAGTATTAAGGAATAGTCAACTTTATTACTTAACATACTGACCTTTAGTGTACAGATAATTAATCATCTTAATTTTCTCTCTGTTGGCTGATGGAGGTAGAGCCTCCTGTAGACCAATTTCAGGCACTTAAGTTTGACCTGTATCTACTCAAGCAGTATAAGATTGGTCTCGTAAATTACTTGCCCAGAAGCATTAACTGAACATTGAGGGGACCTTCTGTAAGAGTTCAGGGGTTTTGTTACTGCTTTAAGGCAACAATGATGCTAGCTTCAAGTCACTTTTTAGCCTAAATAGTAGAATTTGCTGGGTCTGGACACTGCTATTTGGGCCTTTAACATCTGCTTTTAATGGTACATAGCATTTGTTTGTCTAGTAGAACTCTCAACTTCAAAAGTTGAGTTACGTGTGCAGTCTTAATGTTGGGCAAGTTATATGTGCAGATAAATAATTTTTTAAAAATCCATTTAAATTAAGTTGTTTGGAATTTTGCCTTTGTCACTTTGCCAGTATTTTCCTAGCAAATACGCATGCATTCTAGCTATTAAATGTCCTTTTTAGTATTTCCAAAGTACTTTGGCACCCATTTCAAAAGGGTAATTTTTCTTCTTATACATTGGTTTCTGACACCCATTTAGTAGAAACACAATGAAAAGATGATAATTGCTGTTAACTGAGGAGCATGAAAAATTGAAGTTATTACTAAAGGAATATGTCCCAATGGCCACATCATCATTTAGCCTAACCTCAAATGCTTAAGGAGTAATTCTGTAGTTACATGTGGAGTTTGCTTTAATTCTAGAAAGCATGCTAGAAAGTCTTCTCAGACCAGCTTTTTTCTGTGCCTGAAGACAATCATCTTGCCTTTGACTCCATTCTAGCAGATGACCAAAATAACATCTTACGTGTTGCTCACAAATACTGTGTAACAACTCACAACCCATAGCTCATAACTCTGTTCTTACAATTATTCAAATGTTAGAAGTAGTTGCTAACCAAGATGAATCCGTGTGTCCAATTTTATTGTTTGTGCATGTGGTTGTTAGTCTTCTGCCGATAAAGCTTTCCTTTTGCGATACTTTCTAAGATTGATACAAATGCATAATGAGTATATAAATATACACACCAATAGCTTGATTCAGCAAAATACCCCATCTTGCTTCTGCTTGTTCCTTTAGTTGTTTCATCATATGTCTTTCCCAAATAGTCCATGTTCTTATTTACAGTTATCCTTTGTAAATGCATCTCTCTAGCTAGATGTAACATCTTGGATAGCCACTAAAATAGACACATCCAATCTTTTGTTCTTTTTGCTGCTGGTTTATGCTGAGCAAGGAGGATTGGCGGAGATGGAATGAAGTGTAAATGGAAAGTTTCTCAAAGTGAAAACAGAATGTTCTTTCTGGGTATATGAAGTCCTGTATGTTTTCTTCCTTCATGCTTCTGTCCATTTTGTTTTCTCTCTGACAAATGTCTGGGTCTTTTTTTAAACAAAATTTATGTTTTAAGTGCCTCTTTCAAGCTGTTTTGGAAGGCTCTGCATATTACGAAATTTAATCTTCTGAAGACCTCTGTGCTTAGCAGGCTAAATTCTGTTGGTTGCAGATAGCAAAATTTTTGGAAGGGTGGTGATGGCTTCTGTCTTTTAAACCCAGATTGACAGTGATCTTTGGCCCAGTGAATCAATTTATCTGTTGTTGTTACATGTACAGTGAAATGAGGTTGTCAGCTTCAAGATCATTATCAGCTGATGCTGGAACTGGGTTTTCTTGCCTTCCCTACTGTTCTCAAAAGGTGTGCCAATACTGTAGAGTACTGTAGGTCATCTGGTATGGAGACTCTGTTTCCTAGGAAGGATAAGAGTTTCTCCTTGTAATCCATTCAGCTAATTCTGGGGTCTGCTTTCTTCAGTGTTGAAGGAAAGGAGAACAGTTCTGAAATCACATTTATATTTCTTCAGGGCAGGCTATGGGATCAGCTGAGTGGCAATACAATACAAGGAATGCCTCCCCCTCCTTTTTTTTTTTTTTTTCCATCTTTACATGGAAGAGCAGTGCAAGTTTGCATTGTTTATGTAGCCAAGATCAGTGCTGTGATCTACAGAAGTTGAGGTGTTTTGAGACTGTTCTGCAGAGGTGATTAGTCCCTAAGTTCTAGAATTTGATAGTGTTCATGGCATGTGGGTTTTGGACCCAAGCTCTGTATTTTCTCTTGCAGTTTACTTTTGTAATCTAAATACGTCTAGTACTGTTTGAGAGCAGCATTTTTGGTCAGATCTTGCTAACAGACTTAAATTATCATCTAATTATTTATTTGGGGTATTTCTTAAACTTTTCTGTTTTTTCTTAGACTATAATGCTCTGCATAACTATACTTTTTTATGTTTGTACCAATGTTTTTTCAGATAGATATTGTTAGAAAAAACCAAACAATTAAGAGTTGTGCAGGGTTTTGTGGGTGTTTTTTTTTTTTTTAACCGTTGAAAGAGTTGGCGTGATTATTGGCCAGTATTCTTTCACTATAAAGACCGTGAGCTTTCATTTTGAAAATTGAACTAGTTTTACTTAGTGCTTTAATATTAAATTTAGAAAAGAATATCAGATGGATGTGGAAGGAACTGTGGTTATGTGTATTGTAGCTATACTACAGTTGAGGGTCTCTATCTTCACTATGCAGTTTGTGGGCAGGTATTTCTCTTCCTGTCTTTCTGCAGATATTGTCCCTGCAGCATACTGAGCTGCTCAGATTGCTTTGATATTTTTCATAAATACTGTAACTGTGTAATCCTCATTAATTAACTGCTTTTAATAACTGGTAAGAACTGTTGATGTGTCAGAAGAAAAAAGAAAAATATTGTCTGAGGTTTAATATACTTTCTGTTAGAGATCTTTCAGGAAAATTTGGAACTGGCATCGAAGACAAGTTTCTTAAATGGATTTCTGAACTGTTAGGTGCAAGACTTCTCCACTGTTCTTATAACACTTGTATTTTAATTTCAGTCAAACTCAGCGAAGTCCCCATGTGTTTTACCGACATGACTTAATCAATCAACTTCAGCACAATCATGCCCTAGTTACACTGGTTGCAGAAAATCTCTCTGCCTATATGGAAAGCATGAGGCAGTATGCTAAAGGTAAGTTTTAAAATAAAAATTACCTCATAAATAGAGCGTGTGAAAACTCCAGTTGAAGATGGAGTTAAAAGCAAATTCTCATAATGAAATAGCTGTTAAGTTTATTTGTTGAATTTCCTAGCATCTGTGGGGTTGGCAGCCTTTGTGGTGTCTGCTTGGGCGAGAAAAACTTAAAATGTAAACATTTTGTTTCTTGATTGAAAATGTGGCGTGTTTTACAGCAGAATATGAGGAAGTGGCAGCTCTTGTTTATCTGTGGATTGATAAACATCATCGTGTCCTACTTAGGCTAGGGTGGTTATTTTTGTGGAAAGTCCTAATAATAATCTCGGATTTTGTCTCACTTCTAGTTCTGAATTTTTCCAGGCTCCTTTGAGAAGTTTTCTCATCACCTCTATTTGAAGCCAGTGCTTGGAATTTGTTAGGGAGAAGGACTTTAGGCCACAGGGATACAGGTTTTTTTTTTTACCATGCAACTCCATTTCTGTTTAGTTGCTGTCTCGCTGCATTTGTTATCAGCACCACTTTGGCAGCACATCACGTTAGTATTTATATATTTCAGGCTAAGCTCAACCCTTCGCTGATGAGTTTACACTCTTACTCTAGAATAGCTTTCTAGCTACTGAGGTAGAAGTAGGGAATTGAAGGAGGATGACGGACCAGGAAACTCCTTGTTACACTGGACCACAGTACTTTATATATAGAATTAAGCCAACAGAAGAGAGAGGAGGAGATTTTCGCTCCCCCACACATCTACTTTACTGACTGGAACTAGGGACTGTTCTACCCTGGCATCATAACATCCTACCAGCCTTTCAGTTACATCTCAAAAATGGCACAGTATGTTATGTAGGAATTCAGTGTGGATTGTTCAGAGAAGACAGGATATTTGCATGTTGTAAAACTTGTGTGTGTCTCTTCCAATACTTAGGTCTAAGTGCCTAGACACCTTTAATTTTGGAATTCATTTAATTTTTGAGTACTTGGTAAAAGATACCCAAAATATGTCCTTGAAGACTTGTTTGAATAGTGGTGCTATATGAAGACCATAGCTTCAGCCAGGTAGAGGTCAACGAGAATGACATTTAAGCTAAATTTGCATGCTGCAGATACATTTCTCTATTCAGGAATACATGAGGGGGTTTACCCTAATTTAAGTTCCTTAATGATAGCATTGCACTAATTAATGTTAAAATAATACTAAATGCTTTGTTCTGTTCTCAAGCTGTACTGTCTTAGGCTTAGTCTTCTCTGGGAAGGTGGAATAGAACAGGTATTATTTCATGTAACTTCTGCAAGCTGTTAGAGTGCTCTTTAACTTTTCTGAAGTGATGCAAAAATGCAGTTTCAATTGTAAAAAACTTTGCATCTTAACTATATGGATACCTTAGAATCCATGATTCTCTCTTTCTGGACTTTGGCCAGCTATGAAATCTGGGGTTTGGCCTCAGGGTTATGAAGGAAACATAATCAACAACTATATTCTCATGCAATGTTGTCTTTGTCCAAAAATAGCCTACACATACTATTAATGTATGAACTACTATTCATTAATGTAATTTTTTTTTTAACTCTGAAGCCAAAGGTAATTTTTGACAATATTGTTTACCCATCAAATTGTTGATGACTTTGGCAGAAAAATTAGGCTGATGTCTTGCATGATTCTTTTCTTGTGCCAAAAACCACATCCCGTTGCCCTGCCCCTCCCCAACTATAATGACTCGGTAAAGCAGTAATATAAACATCTTCAGCATGATAGGAATTATAAGTGTGCAAGGAGTTTAAATTGAATCTAAATACAAAGCAATTAAATTGTGCTTTCTTGAGACGAAGCTGCTGCAGAACTTCTACTCTTTTGCATCAGAGTACAAAAACAGATGAACAATAGTGTGGATTTTTTTTTTATTAGATGCTTTACTACATGATTAATCATAGAATCATAGAATCGTCTAGGTTGGAAAAGACCTTTAAGATCATCCAGTCCAACCATTAACCTACACTACCAAGCCCACCTAAACCAATCAAGGGTAGACTAGACTAAACCATGTCCCAGAGTGCCACATCTACCTGTTTTTTGAACACTTCCAGGGATGGGGACTCCACCACCTCTCTGGGCAGCCTGTTCCAATGCTTGACCACCCTTTCCATGAAGAAATTTTTCCTAATTTCCAGCCTAAACCTCCCCTGGCGCAGCTTGAGCCCATTTCCTCTTGTCCTATTGCTAGCTACTTGGGAGAAGAGACCAACACCCACCTCACTACAACCTCCTTTCAGGTAGTTGTAGAGAGCGATAAGGTCTCCCCTCAGCCTCCTCTTCTCCAGGCTAAACAACCCCAGTTCCCTCAGCCACTCCTCATAAGACTTGTTCTCTAGACCCTTCACCAGCCTTGTTGCCCTTCTCTGAACACGCTCCAGCACCTCAATGTCTTTCTTGTAGTGAGGGGCCCAAAACTGAACACAGTATTCCAGGTGCAGCCTCACCAGCGCCGAGTACAGGGGGACAATCACCTCCCTGCTCCTGCTGGCCACAGCATTCCTGATACAAGCCAGGATGCTGTTGGCCTTCTTGGCCACCTGGGCACACTGCTGGCTCATGTTCAGCCGGCTGTCTACCAACACCCCCAGGCCCTTTTCGGCCAGGCAGCTTTCCAACCACTCCTCCCCAAGCCTGTAGCGTTGCATGGGGTTGTTGTGACCGAAGTGCAGGACCCAGCACTTGGCCTTGTTGAACCTCATACAGTTGGCCACAGCCCATCGATCCAGCCTGTCCAGGTCCCTCTGCAGGGCCATCCTATCCTCGAGCAGATCAACACTCCCACCCAATTTGGTGTCGTCTGCAAACTTACTGAGGGTGCACTCGATCCCCTCATCCAGATCATTGATAAAGATATTAAGGGCAGCCAGAAAATATCTCCTAATGTTCCAGATACCATACTAAGACTGTAATACGCAGTTCCTGTGCAACTTTCTCTTTCAGTTTCAGTTTTATATACTAAATAGAGCAGAACAGAGAGAGTACTGTGAAGTTTGCCTTCCATGCCTTCCTAGAAGAGGAGAAAAGGTGGGAGGGGGACAGGGAAGGGAGTAAATGAAAGGAAAAGAAAGAAGATTGTGATTGTGAGGACAGAAAGAATGAACTGGATAGCTGTAGAATTAAGCTGAGCTGAAGAAGGTGAATGAGACAGTGGGAGAAAATTCAAGGCAAACATCCAAACAGCAGAGGTCAAAACAAATGCCATAGCAAAAAAAAAAATCCAATTGCCCACAGATCTTTTTGGCAGTTAATGCCACAATTACGGTGTAATTTGTGATTATTTTTGTATTAGTTTTGAATTTGCCATATTTTTATTTTTCTTGAAGGCTTCCATAGATGTGTTCAGTGATGGAGAACAGTGTTCCTATTCTCCTGTTATTCACTAATGCATATTCTTTTCTATCATACTCCCTTTTATATGATTGCCTTTTTAAGGTTAAGGAAAAGCCTAATCTATGTTTCAGATTTTTTTCCATGATCTATGACTTCCTCTTCTACTGAACTCACCCTTTCCTCCAACTCTGCAAGTTCTTCATGAGATGAGACAACTGCTATTGCATTGTGTAGTCTTGAAGGAGGAGGTCACAGTTTCATCTTTTTGACTATTTATCAAAGACCTTTTGAAAATTTGAAGAGATTGCTAGCCAGTTCTTCTTTATCTCCTGTTTTTCTGAAGTAATAAAAAAACCCAAAGTGTTAATGAAATGTAATTATTTGTAGAAATTGTTCCATATGATGTTCTATGTGTGTTTATCACTAATTATACTTGAATTTTCAACCAGTCATTTTTTGATCTATAATTTCTCTGTTCATTCTTCTGCCTCTGTATGTAAAAGGAATTTTTAAGGAGATCACACTTAAGACTTGCTGTGGGATGCACAGAAAATAAATCAGGCAAATGTAGAAAGAAGCTGAGATGAGAATATTTAGAGAGACTAGATTTTTTTTGTAGTTCAGTGTTTTTCAGAATACTTAAGTACATACATATTGCCTTTGGGCAACTGACTGGCCTTTAATACTTGAATTCTTCTATCATTGCTACTATTGACACTTGTGTCTGTGAATTAATCTCTATTCAGGAAAAAAAAAAGCACAGATAGTCCCCCCATAATTAAAACAAACAACAATAATACCTCCCCCTCAACAAAAAAAAATCAAACAAAAAACGCACCCAAAACACCCAACACTTGAAGGAATTAATTTTAATTTCTCTGCAATATACTTATCTACCATAATTGTTTCTTCTGCTAGACCCACAGCATATTTTTCAGATTTTCTACTTCTAATACTTGCATAATTTTTGTTCTGCTGCTTTTATATTATTTCTTCAGAATTTTTTTCACATTTCTTGTTCTGGTAACTGCCCATTTATGCTCACTTCATTAGGATTATAATTTAAATTCTTGAAGGATTTCTGGTGAACATAGCGTCTCCAATTTTGTAGACATGAGTTAACTACTAGTCTTCTGTTTTCTCTTATTTTTTGAGCTAATGTACCTTTTGCACTTGTATATAGACAGCAGTATTCATGACAATTATTTTTCACCTAATTTTGAAACACTGATTATGCACTTCAGCTGTTAGACTTCTTTGTTTGGCGTTTTTTTTCTCCCCTTCTTGATATAATAGGAGACACTGATTTTCAGTTCTGAAGACAAATTTTACCATGAGTCTGGATGTTGTCATGATACAGTCTCCCACTGCTGGGTCATCTTAGTTAAATGCAATCTGTATAACTTTGCAAATAAGAAATATAGCATTAATCAGTTTACAATGGAGCTGTCATAATGAACATGTGTCATTATGAAGTATTACTAGTACAGATCAAGGTAGTGCAAGTACAGATCTAGATTGTATCTCTTTGATTAAAAAAGAAAAAAAAAACCAAACCCACACCAAAAATAAGTTCCTATAAAACAAACAGCTGTTTGTTAAACAAAATATTATGCTGAAATTTGATAAAACGCAGGTAAAAGCTTGACTTCTTGCCTTGCTTTCAAATTACTCAACTACTTCTGTTTCAAGCTTGTCAGTATTACAGGCATTTTTTTTTTGTACTTGGAAACTTGAAGTAAATAAAGTTGTCATATACTTTCCTCCTCTAAGTGATGTCATGTACGTAGCTACTTATAAAGGTACTAAAGAACTGGAGTCGTGATTTCCTCTGGAGGGGAAAAACCCTAAAAATGGAAAACTGAAATTGTGGAAAAGATGCTCTGTAATAAAACTAAAGCATCCTCAGAAAAAAACCACTGGATAATCTGAATTATATGCTCGGTGTACTTTTATTTTAACTGACTTCTGACTTCAAACTGACTACTTGAAATAAGGAAAAATTGATTCGAATAACTAGAATGCAGGTTCTTAATTCTGCTGTAATACTTCCTTTATACTGAATGATGAGCGCATGTATCTGCACGTAAGTGTTGATTTGATTATAGACCTCAGTAATCTTTGCCTATACCCATTTTAATTTAGGATGAAATGTTAACTGGTAGCGGGCTGCTGAAAATTATTTTCATACACCATACTGAAAATGTATTGTTCTTCAAGTAGTTTTAGTTATGTTCAGACTAACAGGTCTTCAAACATGTCCTGTCTTTTAGAGTCAGCATGTCTTTTCTGAATGTATTGTCTAATAAAACTTGTTATATTTGCAGAGCATGGTGAATATGATCCTCAAACTGTAAGACCAGGAAGCAGATACAGTCATGTACAGGAAGTACAGGAGCGACTTAACTTCTTACGGTTAGTTTTAACTTGATCATTTGTTTAACTTCTGTAAGAATTCTTTAAATAATTTAAAGAAAAAACCCCAAACCTCGGTATCTCTTACCTAGTTTTAAGTTGCTTTGTTAACTACTTTCAAAACTATGCAAAAATACACGGAATGTTTTTGGTTTTGTTTGGGTTTGGATTTGTATGGGCTTTTTCTGTCTGTGTACAGAATCCTGCTGACTTGAATACAGCGTGTATGTGGATACAGTTCCGTATATACTAGGGTAACTTAGCTGAAAAATTAAAATATTTCATGTAGGGATATGCCCATGTGTCTTTATTTGTTGTACCATGTGAGAGTTAAATCCATGATCATAAACTGACATATACTTGTCTCAGACACTGATGTTAGGTTGTCAGCAACTGAGCCTTAGAAAGAGGTTGGAATAAAAAAAATTATTTGGCTGACTTCTGGTGAGCTGCTGTTTGAGTAAAATAAGAAAACAAAGGATCTCTGCTTATCACAAAGCTGCAGTTTGATGCTTTCTAGGCTGTGTTTCTCAGCTTTTTCTTACTTGGTTTTAACGTTTTTTAGACAAGTAAAAATACATGAACTGTCAAGTTCCAAAGTATTTATTTACTTGTTTTCTAACTGACTTTTTTCTTTCTAAAATTCTACCAAGAATTTTTATGAATTATACTGAAGTGTTAAATGACTGTTTAATGAAATTATACAATAGCCCATGGATAGCAGACTCAATTTATCACTCCTGCATGTTAAAAATTGTAACTTCCTTTAAGTTCACTGGTTGTTAAAGGAATTAATGAATTCTCATGGCTGTCAAATGTAGAATATGTAGGTAGCAATTTCTGAAAAGCAATGCCATAACTTAGTCCCTGATTTCTTTTACAAAGAAAAGATTTTTGAATCAGAAAAAATGATTCTGTAGAACTTTGATTATTGTTTGATCCTCCTGAAACATTCTTAGTGTTAACTCTCAGAACTGACCATCTTAATAGTTCTTTAATAATAATTTAACAAAAATGAAAAGCTTACTCAAATAAAAGGAAAAATTTCCAGTTCATTGACTACTTCTTCTGGCTCTGTTCCATAGAATTGATACCTTATTTTGTGATTTTGCTGAAGTAAGTCCTAAAACATAGTGAATGATTGCAGAAGTAGTTTAATGTCTTACATTGTGACCTGACTTTTAAACTAAATAGTTTATATTAGGCGATGTGCATTTGTTTGTATATAAGATGTAAACAGTGCTTGGTGTTTTTGTGTAAAACATTTTTTTTGCCAAATTTTACTCCTTTTTGGTTGGACTATAAGGTCTTGATCCATTCAAACTTACTGAGAAATCATGGGGCTAATTATGAGTGGACTGATGATGTAAATAAAGTTTTCAGGGTCATACTTATGATATCTATATGTATAATATACATATTCACCTTTTTGCCTGTACTTTTTACTGAATTGTAACTCGAGATGTCTATTAGACAGTGCTGTTAATTGTCTCTTTGTTTTGCTCAAGATTTTTATTGAAGGATGGTCAGCTGTGGCTCTGTGCCCCTCAGGCGAAGCAAATATGGAAGTGTTTAGCTGAAAATGCAGTTTATCTTTGTGATCGCGAAGCCTGTTTTAAATGGTATTCCAAACTAATGGGGGATGAACCAGACTTAGACCCTGACATTAATAAGGACTTCTTTGAAAATAATGTGCTTCAGCTGGATCCTTCCCTATTAACAGAAAATGGAATGAAATGTTTTGAACGTTTCTTCAAAGCTGTGAACTGTCGAGAAGGAAAGCTAGTAGCAAAGAGACGAGCCTATATGATGGATGATCTGGAATTAATAGGATTAGACTACCTTTGGAGGGTAAGTTAATTGGAGGAAGCATCTGAAAGGTTAACTGCTAAGTCTTTCTCAGTCTCTTTTTATATTTTTAGGAATGTGTAATCTATTAATTAGAGACTGAAATTACAAAAATCTACTTTTTCAAACTAAATGCATGGATGTTGACTCCACTGTCTTCCCAGCAAGTATGCAAGTTGGTAACTTTGCAGACTGGTGTTTAATGCAAAGTTACTTGAAACATCAAGTGTATTTGTGTATGCACATGAGATTAAAAATTTGCCTGTACTGTTGAAGAAGAAAGGATCGTTCCAGGTGAATTATCTGTAGGTTTATCTCTCTCTCACGCACATTAGAACTATACTTTGTTTCGTGCACTTCATAAGCTAGTTCATGTCATTCGTTCTAGTATGGTAAACTGGAGTCATTCTAGATTAGACCAGGTGATCACTGGTCTGATTCTTTCTCATATCCACCACCTTTTGCCTAAACATGGTTATAGCTTTTCAATAGAAAGATTGTAGCTTTCTGAGGCTTGCCCAATCTATTGGTGAAAAACATCAGTATCTAATTTGATACTTAATTTTTTCAGAGTATTTCTATTTTACAAGAGCTGCATTAGAATCCACAGTAGCACACCGTGGAATGATTATCATGGCTGTGTTTTGTAAAACGTATCGTATGTAAAGCAGCAGTCTTCAGTAATTTTGGTTGTGACTTGTTGAAGGGTTAGGTATTTTAATCATGGTGATAATAGTTGAAACCAAAGTAGATCACAGTTTTTATACAATTAAGTTTTCATGCAGTGTTTGTGTACAAAGTGCTCACATAATGCTAGCATGCTTTAGTTGTGGGAATTGATTTACTTGGATCTTTTGGCAGCTGTTTGGCAGCATGGCAGAACTCATAAAGCTTCGGCTCAGTATCCTGCAGGGGTTGTCTGTAAGGGCTGCTTTCAGACCTGGTGGCTAGTAATTAAAATACAGATTGTCAGGTTAGAAACAGAACTCATTTGCCCATCCCCCTTCCACCCACTCACAGCCATTTAAATACTTTAAAAATCTGTGTTTAAATCTTTGGTGATGTAGATTATTCAGGCATCTGAAAAATAGTTGTCTTATTCTCTGGAACTAGTGAAAATGGAAATGCAACGTGAAGATGAATATATAAACACAACTTTTGTTCTGTTTATAAAGCATCAGCCTTTTTGCTAACTCTGAACTCCTTTAAACTAGTTAATTCTTAATTTTGACTCTTAACTTCAGTGTAAGTTGTATTGATTGTATTTTGTAACTAAGCACTTCGGTCACATTCACGTCATAGAATAATTAGACATGCTATTGTGTCAAGATACTTATGCAGTCGTTTTGTTTTTAAATTTTATACCAGAAAATTTTAAGATGTCTAACGCTTTTTTTTTTTTTATTTTATTATGCTAGGTTGTGATTCAGGGAAATGACGACATCGCAAACAGAGCAATAGATCTTCTTAAAGAGATCTATACTAATCTTGGCCCAAGGTTACAAGTTAATCAGGTAAAAAAAGCCAAGCAACAAGAAAACTGGAATATAATATGATAGAAAAACAGTGATAAAATTCAATTTGGTGATATTTCTATACTTGAAAGCTTTGAAAACAGAGAATAGTTTTCATGTTTTGTGGAGTATACTCCTGAGTCCAGCCATCAGGTTCTGGTCAGATGCAGAATTAAGAGTTTTTTCTGATACTTACAGACTGAACTCTGATAATTTTTTTTAATATTAAATTGATCTATTGTATTTGCTATTTCTATTCAGAAAACAGTTCATATCATATACTTAGGTAAGCCTTTTGTTGAACTTCCAGTTTTGGTACTTATTTGTACTAGTATGTTCACTGGATGGGTCTGCTGAGTGTTGTCACAACCTAATCTAATCTTTTTTTATGTCATGTCCCTTACAAAGGGTCACAGAGTTTCCATATAATGGTCAAGCTGTGCTCTAGCAAATCAGATATTTTCTCCCTACGTTACTCTTTGCTGGGAGCTGAGTCTCAGTGTATAGAGAGAAGAGATAATGAGTTTTTGAAAGGTCAGAGGAAGTGAACTGCTGGGATTTCACTAATTTGGGGGGGTATATTATCTTCCAGACAATGTCCAGTTGGTAGCTTGCCAATTGTATTTCTTAAAACTCCAGTTTTCATACTTGTCCTCAAAAACACTTTTATAGCCTTCAGAGCTGCCAGTCTGCTAGATACAGTACAGCTGCTCTAGGTGGTACATTTACAGCCATTCAAGCTATATCTTACTGTAGGGGCAGATGGGCTTTATGCTTCTTTTTTGCTATGGGTCTGGGCTTACTAAGTGTGCATAGATCTGTCCATCTGCACATGGTTAGATCTGACACTTCCATGAAGTGTTGGATTTACTTAACATGCACACAAGTATTTTGTTTCAGTGTGCTGGTAACTGCTCTGCTCCTGAGCTGCCTCTAAGAAAAGTGGCTACTGGGCTGTGGGTTACTGCCATAGCTATGACTGTTAATGTTTCTATTGCATTACTACCTGGAGACATTGCAGACTTTTATGTCAGTCTGGGTCAGGAGCAAGGAGATGTTAGATGTCAGGCAGAAGGAAGAGATTTGCTGCAGCTGCCACTATACTGAATCTAGCTCAAAATCCATTTCTGAGTTTATGCAGGAAAAGAGTGTATCTGGAACTGGGTTATGTGATTGGGGGTGGGCGGGGATAGTTATTCTGGTGGTCTGTAAATGTTCTGTGTCCACTCTTAGTGTAAAGTAAGTTAACCTATGCTAGATTATCAGCTAGAGATTCTTTAACAGAGCCTGACGAAATGAGTAAGAGAAAATCCAATGTAGTATTCTCTGTGCAAACTTTAATTTTTTCTATTTAAGTGCAAGTTTGCACTGTACAGGTACAGCTACTGATGACATGCAAGACTTTTGAAGTGCACACTAAATTAGAGCTATTTATCAATGGGAGTTTATTCTAAAGTGGAATAAAACAGCTTTATGGAGTAACTTGCCTGCTTTTGTTTTGTTTTGTTTTTTACTTCTACCATTGGATTATCCTGCTGAAAAGATGGGTTTTAATATTTCTTGTAATTGCACCAATTTTTTAATGTCATTAGGTAGTGATTCATGAAGACTTTATTCAGTCCTGTTTTGATCGTCTAAAAGCCTCCTATGATACATTATGTGTGTTGGATGGAGATAAAGACAGTATCAACTGCGCAAGACAAGAAGCAATACGAATGGTGAGAGTGTTGACTGTTTTAAGAGAGTACATAAATGAATGTGACAGTGATTACCACGAAGAGAGAACAATTCTACCTATGTCAAGGTATGTGTGAAAATGCACTACTGTGATTCTGATTTCTGTTAACTAAAATATTGCTAATATCTTTGTGATTTTTACATTCTAAAGGGTTTCTATTCAGGGAATGTATTTATAGAGTTTCAAAATTCCATTTTCTCTGCTAATACATCTAAACTCTGATCTGTAGTTAAAAAAAAAATTTGAAAGATCAGGCAAATACAGGCATATATGGAAGGGACAGCAGACCTGAGAATAAACTTGTTTCTGGTGTTTTGTTCTATAACTAGAATAATGTACTTTATGGCTAGATTATTTGGGATGTATTTCTTTTTTTCAGATAATTATTTAAAAGCAATACCATTCTTTAAGTTAGTGTGGGCAAACCTTCTTTGTTTTTCATAGTCCTGTCATACAAAAAACATGTTGTTAATGTATTTCTTCATGTTTCAGAGTTGTTTACAGAGATGCTAATCTTACTTGGCAAGCTTAAGTTTAGGATTATCTCTAAGTAAAATATTCTGCATAAGGGCCTCATAAAAAGGGGAAGAAGAGAACAGCACTTTGAAGTGTATTTATTTTCTGTATACCTTCACTCTTCTCAGGTATACACTTCTCCTTGAGTAAAAACTTAGCTTAAGTCCTAGCCGCTCCTTCTTTAAATCTGTCTTTGGTACAAAGAAAAAGGAAGGACTTAAATCCTATGTTGTGTAGATATTTTCACAAACAAAATACTTTATTTTCTGAGAGAGGAAGGCAGAAGAAAAAACTGTTTAAATGTTCCGGTGTTGTTAGGTGCTGTCTGTGGGAAGAAAGTCTCAAAAATACTGAAGGACGACATTGGGATGCTATGGATTTATGATGCAGCTAACATATTTTTAGACATGGTGGAAGTTTGTTGTCCCCTTATTTTTAAATGCCCTTTTTGTCAAGAGAATTGAAGAGATTGCTGTTTCTTAATGGCATGTCAGTAATTTGCGGTGGTCCTACAGCATTTTTATTCTACGTATTGATTGATTAGTCCTAAGTAAGTTCTCTTGTTGATTGCAGGTGCATCTTTTTTATATGGGCTGCTTATTTGATTAGACTGACTTTTGCACAGGTCTTATTAGCAAGGAGCTTTTATGAGGAATTTTTGCCTCCTTTTGTTGCATGGGAATAGTTTGTTGGGCTTATCTGGGCACGTATTTCCAAATGAGTTCCCTGCCATTTTGTGAAGTGTGATCACTGCTGGTGTGAAAATGTTTCTTCTTTTTTTGACCTCTTTGAATTTTTTAAAAGCATTTTGACTTTTAAAATTGGAATTCTAATATAAAACTTTTAACAGCTTTTGACAGAAAGCATTAAGGCTTGGCAACCTGGTGGCTTTTTCTGATCTTGGTGTATTTAAAACTGAGTTGTTTTGCTAAAAGAGCAAAACATCATTGCCAGTCTGCACTTTATTTGCGCATTTTGATCAGGAAATTACAAGCAAGAGAAAGGATCTAAAACCTCATAAGAGACTTTTAAAAATTCTGTTAGTGCTCCTAACCTGACTGTAAGGTTGACCATACGCTTAATGCACTTGTGCGGAGTGTGGCTTCTTGAAAGTTTCTGTGTATGTTATGTTTGAGTAATTGCTGGTGCCTTCACAAAATAATCTCATGCTGGAGTATACCACCAGGCGGGAAAAATTTGATATTGAAATATCTGCAAAACAAAATACAGCAGGAAAAATAATTTATTTAATGAGGGCAAAAATAACTTTTGTCTGGCTTGCTTATTTTCAGAGCTTTCCGTGGTAAACATATCACACTGGTAGTTCGTTTTCCAAACCAAGGCCGCCAGGTAGAAGATTTGGATATTTGGTCTCATACAAATGACACAATTGGCCAAGTACGGCGTTGTATTCTCAATCGTATTAAAGCCAATAGCGCGCACACAAAAGTAGAACTGTTCATTGGTGGTGAGCTGGTGGACCCTGCTGATGACAGAAAATTAATTGGGCAGTTGAATCTCAAAGACAAAACGGTAAGTTGCAGGTTGATTATTTATGTCAATTCAGATGTTGCTTCCCTTTTGTAAGTGCTTGAAAAATACCATGCATGAGATCACTTATTCTTGTGAAATAGTTTTGTTCCTCCTCCTTGTATTATGCCATTAACATTATATTAGATGCTTATCTAGTCAAGAATCTTCATTTTTACATAGTATTAAAACTATGATTGTGTTTTTCAGCTAATTACGGCTAAGCTTACACAGATAAATTCTAATATGCCCTCAAGTCCAGATAGTTCTTCTGACTCTTCAACTGGTTCTCCGGGCAACCATGGCAATCACTACAGTGATGGTCCAAATCCAGAAGTTGAAAGCTGTTTGCCTGGAGTGGTAAGCATATACTTAGATTCTGAAATTAATAGTTTAAAAGAATTCTTTCCCTATACTTTGTCTTTAACTAACGATTTTTATGGGGTTTTCTTATTTGCTTATTTTAAGATCATGTCACTGCATCCTCGATACATCTCTTTTCTTTGGCAAGTTGCAGACTTGGGAAGTAGCCTAAATATGCCACCTCTTAGAGACGGAGCACGTGTTCTTATGAAGCTCATGCCACCAGGTAAAACTTTGTTTTATCCTGTTTCATACTGAAGTTAGGGGAGTATTTTCCACCTTGTAATTTATTGATACTGTAATTCATGAGTGTTATCCTAATTAGGATTGTATGTGTTTCCCAAATAGTTATTTCTTCTCTGTTATATAAAGTTGCATAGTTTGCAGTTGGTACGGGGGTTCACTGCTGCAGTGCAGTGAAAACAGGGAGAAGAGTTGTGTTTTGAAGCAGTTCTGTAGCACTACTTTAATAGGCTCACTTTTGTCCTGACAGAAATAATCATTGCAGAATACTTCATAGTCTGATCTTGTTACATTTTTTTGCAATTTTTCTGATAAACTTAAAATTTTTCAGATTTATAATTGTAAATACTGCCAGCTTGTTCTGGAGTAGTTGTGTTACAAAATGTTTATAAATTGTGTTTTTATTGCAGATAACACTACGGTTGAGAAACTAAGAGCTATTTGTTTAGACCATGCAAAACTTGGAGAAAGCAGCCTTAGTCCATCCCTTGATTCTCTATTCTTTGGTCCTTCTGCCTCACAAGTGCTGTATCTAACAGAGGTTTGTGATGCTTTGCCTGTTCCTTAAAATCATTAACTCTCTTTGGCAGTCCTTTCTGTAACATTGTAGAAGCCTAAGATCAAATTCTCGTTTGAAATTAACAATTGAAAATACTGAACAATTTACTGGAATAAACGGATGTGTGGCCAGTGCTGTCAAAGCATTGCTTAGGTAGTATTCCAACATAGTCTCATGTTCAATCATCTACATTCAAGCTAGTGCATTTCTGTTAGTTAACTCTGTATTTTGTTCTACAGGTAGTTTATGCCTTGTTAATGCCTGCCAGTGCACCCCTGGGAGAAGATGCCAGTGACTTCCAATACAACTTCTTAAAAAGTGGTGGTTTGCCTCTTGTATTGAGCATGCTGACTAGAAATAACTTCCTGCCAAATGCAGATATGGAAACTCGAAGGGGTGCCTACCTTAATGCTCTAAAAATAGCCAAATTATTGCTAACAGCAATTGGATATGGCCATGTTCGAGCTGTGGCAGAAGCTTGTCAGCCAGTTGTGGAAGGCACAAGTACAATTTCACCGGTAATACAAATCTTCCTTGATGCAAATAGCAATGTACTCTGGTTTTTATACTGTCTGCAGCAACATCTGTCCTCTCTCCACTGACAATCTCTTTGAGTGAGTTGCATGTCAAGAACTCAAAGTACTTTCAGATAATGTGGTCTGACGATTCAAAAAAAAAAAAAAAAACCTAACAAATCCTGTTTGTTTCTGACTGTAGAAAAGTTAGGTGTGAGATCTACGTGCTCTGTATATGTTTTTCAGTGGTTTGCATGATTGTCAGTACAGGTAACTTCTCAAGTACATCTATTCCATAAATGTGAATTCTGAGTCTTTTGACCTGTTGAGTCTGTTGAAGGATGTGCCTCTGAATTTCTTGTATCTCCTATTTATGATTAGAGCATAAACCAACAGAACTGACGTTGAGTCATGCCAGGCCTTTTTCTACACAAAAATAAGTCCTTGGCTTGCTAGCTTCCTAATTCTGTTCATAGCTCGTAGAAAATTCTTACAGAGGACAACTAGGTACATTGCAAGGTTAAGTGTTGATAGTTGAAAGGTGTCCTACCCTAAGATTTCTCAGAGTTGGAAAGGGAAAGTGTAACACAGGTGCTCTGAACTCTGATCTCATGTGTCTATAGTAGTAAATTTTGTGCATGTTTAACATGGCTAGTTAGTTTTTCTACATCTGGAAAAATATGTTGTGGGTCAAGATTTTATTTCTGCCCTCTTACAGAGCCCAAAAATTAAAATTTGCTGCTGTCCTCCTTGGGCATTTCCTTCTGGCTATTCCAGCTTTTTTTTTTTTTTTTTGTGGGGTTATGTGTGTGAAGTTCCATCACAAATAATTGCTTGAGCTATCAACCTGTACTCAAGAATACATAGAGGGCCCCACTTCAGAGCACTTTGTTCCAGGATATTTACTAAGATCCATCTCTGAAGCAGAGAAGTACATTCCCCTTAAGTCTGAAAAATAAATATCTCTTCTGGTTAGCTCCATCTGTTGGAAGATACCAGATTCATTCTTTTTCAAGGAAATCAAAACTCAAAGAGGTGAAGATCCATTTTCATGTCTCATGTTAGAATATAATAGAAACATCTTAAAGCAAACATGTTTGCCACCCTATCCTTCATCTGTTTAAAATGAGTAAATTTTACTGCCCTATTTTCTAGTGACAATTATTCAAAAGATAGTTTGGAACACAGATAACATCAGTTGAGTCTTGAAGGTACTGTTTGAGGTGAGAGTCTTGAAGTACTGTTTGAAACAGATTTATGCTGACCACTTAGCAGGGAGTAACATTTGTCCATGACTACTGACACTCACTGTTAAGTGTTGCAAACATCTAACTGTTATTAACTGACTTGTTGGAAAAAACATGGTTATTCTTGCTGTCATCATCATCCTGTTTGAAGGACTTTGGTCTTGATACTTTTTATTGCTGCAGCACCGATAAGCTTACCCCTTGGGATGGAGGTGGAATTTGTAAATACCTTTAATCCATCATATCTAAAGCATAAGTAGCATAGCATAATTTTCTGTCTTGGCTTTCCATCAATGCTTAAGAGAATGAGGTAACCAAGACTATGTGTCTGCAGTCTTCCAGTTACCAGTCTGCTGCTGTCACTAGGACCTTTTAAATTTTTCTTCCTTGCTTTTATAGAAAGTTGAATCAGTGATGTTGTTAAACATAGTATTCTGGTACACAGATCCTGATTTGCCTCCATATATATTATTTGGTCCTTTTTCAGCCCACTTCTGATAGCTAATTGACTGTGTAAACTCTATTACAGTCTTCACTGGGAGTTCTGTAATTTTGCTCCCTGAATCAAGTGTCTTAGTGAAGCTGACAAAGCAAAGGGATATGACCAGTGTCAGGTGTTACAGACCAACTTCACAGTCTGTCTTTTGAGCAGCATTTGAGACAGGTTTTTTGGATGAAATGGTACTAGGAAATGAAGAAACTCTTTTGTACAAGAAGCTTTAACTTCTAACCACATCACACAGTCTTTTCAAGCAAGTTTGTCTATGAGAAGGAAACAACCAATTCAGATTTGAACTGTCAAAACTATGGAGCTCTGTCAGCCCAAGGAGAAGGAACTCCATGCTCAAACCAGTACAGAAAAGATGAAAAACTTATTTTGCTGCTATTTCTGTATAGCAGAAAGTATGATAAAGAACACGAGGGATAATCTGGAACAGAATTGCTCTATCTCAGATGTTTAAAATGTACTTAACTATAATGAACACTGCAGCTGTGTTCTGTCTGGACAATATTAGCTAATCCAGAGGGAGAGACATTGTTTTAGCAAACCCTTTCTTTCCTACATCAATAGAAAAGGAAGGAGGCATTGTAATGCTAAACGTTCTGTTAACTTGAAACAGTCTGATCAATAAACAAACCCCCAAACATAACTAGTTTTGAGCAAGTGCCTGTCCTCTTAACTACTTGTACTCTATGATTGTGCACTGTAGCATACAGTGTCTTCAGATGTGATGGTATCTGTCTGAAAATGAGAGGGTTTATTTTTCCTGGTGTTTGCAGTTTCTGTAAGTAGTTTTCCTTCCAAGATCTTACCTACTTCTACCAAACCTTTCCAAGTAACTTCGTATTTTCATACCTTCTTGCTTTTTTTTTTTCACATGTAAAAATAAGAAATACTTTCTTCCAGATAAACCAGGCTACGCATGACCAGGCAGTGGTGCTACAAAACGCTCTACAAAACATTCCTAATCCGACTTCAGAATGCATGCTAAGAAATGTAGCAATACGCCTTGCACAGCAAATATCTGATGAGGTTAGTGAATTCCTTTCTGTATCACCTTTATTTCGTGTAGTATCTTTTTTTTTTTTTCCCCTTAAATTCATTGCTTTGTAAGACATGGATTTTCCTTCTAAAATGTCATGAAATGTTTTAGGTAATGTTCATGTGGTTCGTATGCTGTTAACTAATTAGAAATGTTTAATTAATTATGCAATTATGAAATTCAGTGGTTAATAGCATAAAGAGGCTTGAGTGAACTAGGCAGGTTCTGTACAAGCTCTTCAATGGATTGTGAGTATTTTTACACTTATGCCAGAACTTCAGAAACTTGATACAATAGATTTAAAGAAGTTAATGGGTATTTTGAAAACATTTTTGTGATACTTTCTTCTTTTTTTGGTCTTTTATGTTTTGGTTTCTGAGTAACATTCTGTTCTTGAAGAGAAACACAGAAAAGGGGAGTGAGTTTTTAAATACTGAGCATGATTTTAAAATGCTGAAAGATAAAAGCCTCAGATCATTGCCAGTGTATCTTTATATATTGAATATGTATTAATGATACAAGTGAAAAATTGGGTTGTGGAGCTTGGTAGGGTTAAGCAAGGTGCTTTGCAAATATAATAGTCTTATCTGTATGGTATGACCAAAGCCTATTTGGATTTGGAATTGTAAGTCATGTTTGTGAATAGTGAATTCTGCTGAATTCAGCAGAAGCTAAAATTGGAACTAGTACAACTTCCTCTTCCACAGTGAATAGGGATCCCTCAGTTTCTAGTATGGAAGCAGTGAATATTGCTTTTCTGTGCTGTATAGAATCTCTGCAAAGCTATCACCAAAACAGTTCTGAGCTACCTAAATAAAAGTAGTCTTGTATTATCATCTTAATGTTGCAAAGTACACTACTTCTTCTGAACAAGAGCAGTGTCTAAAGAAAGCATGATGTACTAGACTGCAAGACCAAACCATCTGCCTTTCATTAGTTGGTGGTATTGCATCTGTAGGTGATTGTATGTGTAAAATCAGCCAGTTGAACTCTGATTTAATTAACTTCCTTTAAAAAAAATTTCATACGTCAAGATTTTAAAACTACAATGAGATTAAAAAAGAAAATGTTCTTTTGCTGTGTGACAATTTTTTCTTGTGATGCTGTTACTGCAAGGTTGCTTTCCCTGTAGGAAAGGTGAAACACTTTTTTTTTTTTTTTTTTTTCAACTACTGTTAATGTCCATATCAGTAGCAAGAATGCACAATGTTCAGGTTTCCTGATGCTGCTAGCTTATTAGTTAAGCTTCTTAGAGTCTACTTTTTTTTTCTTAATTCTGAGCATTAGAAAAATGAAACTTGAAATTTTTGAGAACTGCCTACCATCTGCTTTTAAAGATTGCCCATTTTTTGGACAGTTCTGAATATAGACTCCAGGTAGCTTAGGGGTTTTTTTGAAAGTTGATGCAAACTAGAAATAATGGCAGTTGTAGTATGTTTTGTAATGTTTGTCTGTCAGTAGAAAGTATTGGATCTTAACTCCGACCATGCTGAAAGTACTGAAGAGTGAGTCTGCATTCATAAGATACATGATCTGTGTTCTTACTAATTTTAAACCTGGTATAACTTGAATATAGAACAATCCCTTTATATATTAATCACGTACTTGACAAGTGTTAGTTCGTCTAGCTATCAGCTAGCACAATAAATATCATGGGGGGGGGACAAGCCCTAAAGTAACTTGAACTTGTTACATTACTTAAGAGGCTAGCTGCCTTCCAGATGCATGCTTGGTGGTTTGTTGGGTTTTTTTCCCAAAACCAAAAATCTTCTAGCATTGAAGCTGGTAGTTTCTGCGAAATCTTACTCAGAATTGAAGAGTTGCTGGTTATTTATCAAAGATGTTCACTTTCTTGTAATTCCTGGTACTTGTAGCATTACAATGTAAGATTCTGTAATACATCTAAAATACATGCTACTTTCCATTAAAAAATTAAACATTACAAAGTGAAGTACAGGTGCTTTTCAAGATACAACATCTTATTTTCTCTATTTAAGGACAAATTCTTTGTTAAATTTTAAATTTTTAAGTTTTAAACTTTCTATAAATACATTTGTGAGAATTTAGAATCCATTGTAATGTTATTTGCAACTGCATTTTAATGTTGCTTTGGTTTATCTCTCTCTTTTTTCAGGCTTCAAAATACATCCCTGATATCTGTGTTATTAGGGCAGTACAAAAAATTGTTTGGGCATCAGGTTGTGGGTCAGTTCAGCTGGTTTTCAGCTCGAATGAGGAAATTAGTAAAATCTATGAAAAGGTAAGAATTCCTAAGCAACTTCTTTTCCATATAACTGTTCTTTTGTTTACAAAAGGGACAGTGTCAATCAGGTCAGGCTTAGAGCGTGATGAGCTTTTAGGTAGTTATCTTGGTGATGATGTTTTTCAGAGTCTAGTATGATATGTCAGTTACCATACCGCAGTTTAATTTTCTATTCCAAATTCCTTTTCTCGGTAGTTATTTAATTGTAACTAAAATCTGGTGTCAGTTCAAAAATGTACCAGTTCTGTAAGCTGCTGTAACATGTTTTCAGCCCAGTTAGATTCTGTATGTAAAGAAATAAGCACTTCTTTGCAATGCTAATTTTCCTAGTCTTCAAATTGAAAAGGTCTATTCTACAGAGGTTTATTTAAAGCATATGTGCAGTCTAGAATGAGGAACAGGAGCTAATTGATCTGAAATTAGCACTGAAGCACTGGTAAAACAAAATAATTGCTAATCCTATATGGCTCTTTTCCTTTTTTATTATGTAGATATGTAGACCATCTTCATGGTTTCACATGTGGTTTATGCAAATAGTTTGGAGTTGGGGGTTATATGTTAGTATGTTGTCACACACCTTATGTTTAATGAATGTTGCTTACAGCTATAGGAGCTAGTAATCTGTATTTTGACAGTGATTTAAAAAAATATTTTTGTTCTTCACTTGTTCACCTTACAAAATCAAGTTTCATGCTCATCAATACTTGCCTGAGAGTAAAAGGGAAAGGAGTATATAGGGAAGTTTTATTCTTGGGGTGTTAGTTGTTGTGCTTAAATGATCAATTAGAGGAAGAATATTTACTTCAGCAAAATGCAACACCTTTCCATTTAGCTTATGTAGTGGTATAATGGCATCTGCTTCTATTGCTGTGAGAATGACTTCTTCATGAAGTAAGTTGGGGGTTTTTTGGTTGGGGTTTTTTTGGTGGGGGGGAGGTGATACAACTTGCATGTAAAAAGTGGTAAGTCTGTGGGGTAGAGATTTATCATTAAATGTTAGTTTTAAATGTTAGTTTAAGAACAAAAGCAGACTGATTTTTGTGGAATCAGGAATGAGTGTCAGGATTCCTAAAAGTATCAAAAGCAGCTATGGTAAATGGCTTTTTAAGAGGCACTTCAGAGTAGTCCCATCATGTATGACTTCTGAAAGAATGTTCTGAGCACTTTAAGAAGCTTCTGAACATAACTGGTGAATTCAATTAAACTTCAAAGTCAGGATAAGTTATTTTGAGAGCATAATTTTTATGGAGTCTCTTCTGCCTCCTGCCTCAAAAAATTCTGGTATGGGAGTTCTCCCAGTGGTTGAAAACGACTGTGTGTGACTTTCAGTGGTGTCAAACTGCCATTTCCTTATTAGCTCAGGGAAGGTCCATACCCGTCTGAAATACTGCAAGTATGCTGCTTGTACAGACCTGTCAGCTCTTGGTGCCTGAGTATAGGGAAGTACTTTGCTGAGTATAAAATGCGCTTTGCCTTTCTACTAGATCCCTGCGCCCATGCAGAAGTAACTTTCTTTTGTAAACAGGGCTTCAGTGCAGAGCAGGTGCAGTCCTGAACTTGTTGAAAGCATTCTGCTTTTACTTTCATATTTTGAGATGTGTCAGAATTACCACATCCTCCTGCTGCAGTGGTAGCGACTGTCTCTGATTTTTAGCTGTTGTGCAAAGACAAAATAGTGTCTGTTGCCAGACTGAGGCATGCTTTGTCCTCCTCTGCTACTGTTTACAGTTAGTTATCTCTTCTGCACTGTAATCCTTTCTTTCTGCCTGCTTAATCTTGATAACCTTTCCATGCATAAAACAAATACTTAGTTCATGTCTCTGGTTAATGTTACTAACCTGCAGCCATGATTACTGATGAATTAAGATTGAAACCTGCTCACATTCAGTTTCTTCAGAACTTCTTCAAGATGATTAATTTTGGCTTAGATGGAGGAGAGGGCTTGCTCTTTTTCTCAGAGTATTTATTTTGGTAAAGTGCACCAAAATCAACTCACTCAATTCAAGTGTTTAATTGAAAGAATAACCTATGTACCAATTAGAGACATTATCCTTTCGTATTTCAAAAGTCGCCACAGCAACTATGTTTGAAACTTGGTTCAGCTGTTACGTGTTTCTGAAAAATAGTGAAGTGCTGAATAAATTAAAAATAAAATTTAAAAAAAACAAGCAGTATTAAGAAGCTTATGGTCAAATAAGTTCTGAGTATCAAAGCTTTGTAAAACTGGGCTTCTTGATGAGTTACACAGCACTACAGCCTTTCTCTGTTTAAAGCTTTGGAAACAGTTACTATTTAAACTCCACATTCTGGGTAGTGAAGAAAAGCATCTTATTTAAAAATAAAAAAAACAAGCAAACAAATCCCAAATACAAACCCAACAAAAACATCCAATGGTACTAACTGATGTAACTTTTGTCTACAAGCTTCCTATTTAACTTCTGGCTCGTTAAGTTTGTGCTTGGAAACCTCCTTTGAGAAGCACAGTACTGGAAGTTCAGGTCATCCCGCATAGTGCTTTGAATCACATCTGAATGGAGTGCATAAAATACTTGCCACTGATAATCACTTAGTATACAAACTTGTGGTTCGTGTTTGTATTTAGTGTGTATACCTTGGAGCCAGTTGGGTTTCTTGGGATTTTTTTCCTATACCCACTTTGTGCTCTCTTGTTTATTTTCACAGACAAATGCAGGAAATGAACCAGACATGGAAGATGAACAAGTTTGCTGCGAAGCATTGGAGGTGATGACCCTGTGTTTTGCTTTGATTCCAACGGCACTGGATGCACTTAGTAAAGAAAAGGCATGGCAGACGTTTATCATTGATTTGCTATTGCACTGTCACAGCAAGTAAGTTTGGGTGGTGTTTTTTATCGCATATATTATTTTACAATTCAAAATTAATATAAAGCCTAAATGCAGAGCAGTGACTTCTTATTAAAGTGATTTTTCTGCAGTGTCTTAATTTATGATTTAGCAATATAATTCTTTAGATTGGATACCTATCCTAAAGTGGTAGCTATATCAGTCCCATCTTCTTTCTACTCATAAGGAGGATATTGTCAAGCCAGATGGATGGCTGATAATGTGCTACTGATGGCTTTAGAACAACTTATTTAGAATAAAATAATAGGTACTTTATGTTTTTCAGAAATTATGTGAATACTCACTACAGTAGAATGTTTTAAGTGACTCTAGGTATAGAAGAACTTTCCTATACTTTCTCTGATAAGTAAAGACAAGATACAGTGCTAGCAGTTTGAGGAGAGGGGGATGTTAAGATTTAATCCTCTGGTTTTCTTGCAATGGAGTGGTACATTTGTGACTCTTCATGTGACTCATGTTTTACATAGAGCTGTCACGCTGGAGCTGTCACCTGGTGCAGTAGCAGCATCTTGGTGGAGCCCTTGGCACTGTTGGGGGACAGACGGACAGGGAAAACCAGCAGGAGCTGCCCAGAGCAGTGTGGTTCAATTGCTCTGCAGTCCTGCTGTAGAGTTCAGGGATGTCTTGTTATCTTCAAGCTGATCCTACAGTTCCCCTTAAAGAGCATCTGCACAATACAGCGTCTGTATGATGTGTGTCTTGTGACTTCTAGCCCATCTGAAATTGTGATGCAAAGTATTGGGGTGTGTATTTTTAGAAGCCATCCAGGTGGAAAGTTTTTGTATGTTGTTATTAAACTTAAGTTACTAGTGCTTTGAACTGTTACTAAAGAATTAATTCTAGTTTTGTAAGATAGCTCGGCTGTTGTTCAATGAATATTTGAACTTTTCTTTGAGAAATGGCAGAGCTCAGAAATCAGTGAAGTTGTGTAAGCCTTTCAGTACATTTTAAATGGAGTCAGATTGTGGTGCTCTCAGACGACTGAGGTTGGAATTTCAGCACCATGTTTTGGGTTTTTTTACTTTCTAGATAAAACAGGTTGAAAAGTCTTATGTTCAGGAATATTCACCATAACAAAAGGATCAATAGCATCATCGCAGTATCTCTTTACAATGAGCTACTTGCACACATTGGTGAAACTGTGGAGTGTTATTATCAGAATCCCACAAGCTTTATTAGTTTGCAACCTGTGATATATAGGATGTTGAATTTTCAGCTTCAGTGAAGCTTGTTGTTATCGCTTAAATTAGATAAGTTTAACAAAACATGCTGACAAATGTATGTTGTAATTTTACACATTAAATGCAACAAGCTGTCTTTCACTATTTTTGGTAACTTTCAAGGCTGATGAGTAAGAAATCACTAAATTTTATTTTTAAAACTGTCAACAGTTGATAATCAAGTTACTGTTTTGACAGTAAGTATATGTTGGCCACATGTCAAATTTGGAGTACCGGTATAACTGAATAGCATGGGCAAGTGTTAGTACTGCCCCATCTTTTTTTTTTTCTTCTTCTTTTTTAATGTGGATGCAAAGATGTATCAGATTTCTGGCTTTTTTACACAATCTTAATCGTACAAATGTAAGTAATGGGTGATAATTTTTATAATTTCGCTGTAGTTATCTGACTTTCTGGTATTGTACTTGGAATTCAAGTGACATTTCTCAAGTGTCCACCAGCATTTGTATTTTTTTTAGTGTTTGGTATCAACACTTTGCAGACAGAAGTATTTCTTTGCATATTAAGTTCAGTGAGTAGTTCTCAGGTTTAGTTTGTAAATAAGAAATGTATTTGCGTGAATACTAACTTTGGAGAGCTTAAAGATTGTTATCTAATATAGCGGCCAAACCTGTGTGATCTCTGTGCTTATTTATTGGCAGTATTACAACATTAAAACTTCTGGGGCTGCTTCTCATGAGACATGTCTCATTAAATGGTCTTAAAACCTTTCTTTAAGCTTTGAATATCACAAACTGAGATTCTTGTCACTTTGCGTGGGCTGGAAAGCTGTCATCACAGCTAGGTATCTCTTCTTTTGTTTTTAGCTGTGCTGCCATTTATCAGGTGTCAGGGTTAACAGTTTCTTATTTGCTATTGTTTTCACTGGTTTGGATTAATAGGCCAGGATTTTGTCATCAAGAATAACTGAGAAAATAGTGGGATATTCTTTTGTTGCTATGAATCTATTTGGTGATCCTTCCCACTCTAGAAATGCTGTGCCCGTAATGCTTTTCTTGCTGCAAGAACTCAGGGAATAGCTGTGTTCGTGTTTACTTTAAAAAAATGAACAAACAAAACCACCCAAAAACCCCATAGAATGAGTACATTTAACTGTTAATTGGTTGCAAAAAATAATTACTCTGCATAGTTTTACATTTACAGCATAATGTAAAATATTAAAATAGTTACTAGCAAGATAGCAACGTTCTGGTTTTACAAACAGAATAGTGCCAATGACAAACCTGCACCAAAGATGACTTGTTCCCACTCTTTCAGTCCTTGAAAACTGCAGATGTTCTTTGTGAGGATTTTTCTGTTCTGGTCATATTTCCCTAAGGAAGTGAACTATTGGTTCAAATCCGGAACTTTTAAATCTGTAAGTCTTAAATTTCATTGTGCAGGTTCTTTCTAACACAGTTTGTGATGGAGGTAGATCTTCTTAACAAAACCTATAGTCTTAATTTACAGATGGGAATATCTGTCATGGTTTTGCCAGTCTCTTCCAATGGTTACTCTTCTTGCTCATTTGAGCTTTGACTGTATTTGAATCCAAACTATTTCATAGTTATGCCTAGTGAATAGTTGACTGTTAAACTTTTCTTCCTAAATACTGGAAGAAACTAGATGTGTCCCCAAGCTGGGGCTTTTCTTTCCACATGTTTTGTTGGCATGTCAGCCCGTGAATGAACAGCAGTGGCTTAATTCCCCAGGTGTGTTAGCTTTTTGGCCTTTAAAAACAAGAGTAGCATTAAGGGGTGGGGTTTGTTTGGGGTTTTTTTTGTCAGAGGGGGGAAAATTTTTAAGGGCTTCTCTTATCCAAGTGGACTGCTGCTCAGCTCCTTATCTCTGCTTTCTTTCTCCACCGGAATGGGAACTGAGCTGAATTTACTGCATGGAAAAATGGTTCATACTGACAGTACAGGCAGCTAACCATTGAGCTCTTTTCTCTGATATGCTTGTAAAATTGCTAATATGTATGATAATCTCACTTAGAATGCAACTGTTCACTATTACATGATGGTTAGAATACCATAAACATGAGTAGAAATGGAAGACTGCTTTGAAAATGAAGACAGTGAAGTTGAACTAAGCTAAGTTCCTTTTCTGCATTAACATGGAAATAAATTTAGTGTTTGCAGTGCAGAGAAAGATTAGCAAATACCAGACAAAATTCTGAATATTCTTCCTTTTTCAACTATTGTTCTCTAATCTCCTGTCCTCAGTCAGAGAACAATGAGCAAAAATATGCATGTGAGAAAATGTTTCTGGTGCACCATAAAAGACAAGGAAGATGATCAAGTTCAGATCTCACAAATACAATCATTCTGGAAAAGATAGATGGATTGGTGGGTTTTGTTTGTTTCTTTCAGAGGTTGAGATTGTATGGGACTTCTGCTGTTTCCTCATAGCATAACCATGCTACCTATAAATTGAGAAACAGAATACAAAACGTTTAATACTAAATAGTTGAGCAGTTCTTACTCTCCAAAGTAATTGATTTTACAGTGGTGAACCCTGAATACAAGACTGGCTTAGTCAACAGTAGATAGTTGAACAGTTAGTTCTAAATGATCCTGGATCCCAGAAGTATTCTGCTGGTGGCTGTAAAGTGTTTGGTGGTCATACATATGTGGCCCAAATAAATAAAAATTCTTACTGCCTGTGTAAAGCAATGGTGCTTATACCCATTGAAGAGGCTGACTTCTGCTAACTAAACAGAAATCTGTATCCTGGAGCTATCAGTAGGATGGGATTCAGGTTGCCTGCCTTAATGGAGACATTTGGCCTCCAGCTGTTTCATCGGGTGAATGTGAATTCATCATGCAACTCATGTCCTATCTGCCAGCTTTACGCTGTTGTCATGGTGTCTAACATGGCACTAGATGCCTGTGTTTAGGCAGCTGCATCCCTCCCATGGTTCCTTAAGAACTCTTAGATTGTTACAGCCTCACGAAAGTATACTTGTGTTCAAATACTGCATATTCCTTAGACACATAACAGTGTGAAGTATGTGTTTCCTTGGTCACACTTCTCACTTTAGGAAAACACCACCTTTATCTCTTTATTCTGCTTTTAAGTGCATGAACCTGAGGAGTGTCAATGTGATGTGTCCCAAGCAGCTGAAGGGTTGCATCTTAAAAGAAACTTCTGTGCAAAGTTTTATGAAAACATCAGCTCTGCAATCAGATCCCATAAAATGTCCATTATTATTAAGAACAAAACAGACCCCCTCCACCCCATGGTCTTCTGCAACTTAAAGCAATGTAGTAGAACTTGTAAAGATCAGAGAAGGGTGACAAGCGAGATCAAAGCTCTGAAATGACTTCCATCTGAGGAACAGCTGAATAGCTTGGGGCACTTCATATTGGGGAAGAGATAAATGGTGGGAGGAGAATACCACAGAGACCTTTAAAATCAGAAGTAGTAAAAGGAGAATAAATAGAGAACAGTGTTTCTTTGTATAAGAACTTCTTGAGCATAACATTTAAGCAGTCTAAACCTTCAGTTTGGAAATAGTTTGAGGGGTTCTTTCATGAATTTGTCCAGTGAGGACTATGAAATACTGCTCTTGGTAGTCTTCCTGAACCACAAATGGTTAGAAGCTGAGAGAACATTCTGGAGAAGTGTCACTACATGCTTCCCTCTTACTGTGCACTTTCCTAGGTGTATACCAGAGAGACAGAGTGTTCAGTTAGGTGCGTCTTTGCTCTGGCCTCATGGTCATTCGTGCACGTCTTTGAAGCACAGTTAGCCTCACAGGAAAGAACTCTGAAGGAAATAGGATTCTTTTGTGCACTTTTCACAGAGACCTCATGGGCAGGAAACAATGACAGCCACACCAAAAAGACACTGTAAAATTCAGTTTCTTATCTGCTGAGATACTTTCATAAATCACAGTGTTCATTTGTATTCTTTCCCCACACAAGCAGAGTTGTTTCTAACAGTTTTTACAGGCTATAATGCTTAGACAATTAATCTCACAACTTGAAAGAATAGAGTTTGCTGTATTTTTTTTTTCCCTTAAGCTTATCCTACATTATTCCAGTGGTTGGATTAAGTTCTTAAATGAAAAATTTCCTTTAATTCTAGTCACTTGAATTTTCAGGGGGTCATTTTTTCTCATTTCTTAGTAAAGATAAATTTTGATCACTTCATAGATGCTCAGCAAACTGCTGTAGCGATACATAAGAGCAGTTTTACTAGAATAGTTTTATTTTGTCTTTCAGGCACAAATGGTGCTTGATTAGAAAAAACAAAAATTTATTTAAGGTTGCAAATTGCTTGTTGTGTTATGCAATATTTGCTGGCAGTTGCAAAGGTTTAGTGGTTAGGTGCTGATAAGTTTCTTTTTCTTTTACCTTTAAATATTTGATTTGCAGAACAGGTTTTGTAGTAGTAATGCATACGTCTAAAATTTCACTGAAAGGAGAAACAATATGATGGGTAGTGAATAATTAAAGTATTCCCATTTCTTACATTATGTGCAGTTTTAGAAAATGGTATTAAGGACATAAGCACAAATTTAATTGTGGTTTTTTTTTTTTTAATGTCCTGTTTGGATAGGGAGATTGTATTTAATGTTTCTATTAAATGACTTCCAGAACTGTTCGTCAGATGGCACAGGAGCAATTCTTTTTAATGGCTACCAGGTGTTGCATGGGACAGAGACCTCTCCTTTTCTTCATTACCCTGCTGTTTACTGTTTTAGGGGTAAGTTTTTAGAGGTAAAGGCTTCAGCACAATGTGAACTTCTGTAAAAACTAGTGAGACAAAATATCTGCAAGAAATATCAAATTGCTATTAACAGCAGTCACTAAAATACAGATTTCTTTTGACCTATACTGAAGCAGCACGGTTGACTTCCATTTGAGTTAGATGAGGGGGAAAGGGACTTTTTTGCGTTTTCTGATAGGAACATGAACAATAAGTTTTAATGTATGCGTTTGATCTTCAGTGAGTGCTAACCTTCAAGTAAAATTCATTAGCAGATTAGATAGGTACCTACAGTTATCGCTGCCTTTTACTGGGCCTGCCAGGGCTTTTCAGTTCTTGTGTGCTCATGGCTCTTTTGAACATTGGATCGCTGCATTGTTTGTTTCTCATTCAGGTATAGAAATAGCTACTAAAATAGTCCAGAAGTCATTCATTAACAGCTAAATAAAACTGTGAACTTTTGAAAGGTTAAAAATTACCTTACGCTTCTTTTCTTTCATATTTACTGCCAGTTTTAGGGAAAATGTGTTAGTGTTGCACTATAAGTAGAAGCGTGTATGAATTTATTTAATTTGTTTTTGGTTTACATAGAGTACCGCAAGAGAGCGAGCTAAGCATTCTGGAGACTACTTCACCCTTTTAAGACATCTTCTTAACTATGCTTACAACAGTAATATTAATGTACCCAATGCTGAAGTTCTTCTCAATAATGAAATTGACTGGCTTAAGAGGATTAGGGTAAGTTTTAGGATCAATTTATTTCTGATGATCAGCTTTTTGCTGCTTTGTTGTAAAGTATAGTTTCATGTTTGGTAAATGTATATTATTTAGAGTATCCTAACTTTCTCCTGAATGGCAGGATGAAGTAAAAAGAACAGGGGAAACAGGTGTTGAAGAAACTATTTTAGAGGGTCACCTTGGAGTAACAAAAGAGTTGTTAGCATTCCAGACACCTGAGAAGAAATACCATATTGGTTGTGAAAAAGGAGGTGCTAATCTCATTAAAGTAAGTTCAAGTTTTTTGACCTATGAAGTTTTCTTATTTTTCTTGTGTACTATAAATAGGTAAAAAGAAGCTTCACATCTTGCGGTCTGCAACCATAATAGGTCCCAATTTAGCTGTTTGACAAGGGCTTCTAATTGGAGTTTATGTTTTTTTTAAAAATAGTTTTTAAAAAAATTACACATTTCACTCATAAGGGTGCTTAACATTCTCATTCTTCAGAACCACTGCGTGTGGAGTTGCTGTAACCTCGTGAGCTGTTATTCCAAGGTTTGGCAAACACAAGGATAGTGAGGTAGATAGAGGATAATCCTGAACAGGACAGCTTGCTTTCATTACCCCTGTATTGTCTTTTCTCCACATGTTCTTAATTAGTGCTATTAATGTTCATGGCAGGTTTAAACAAATGCATGACATCCGAGCGTCTCTTTAATGAGACGTGTTTTCTTTGTACCTCTGATATTATACAGCAGCAATGTTGTTTTTTTCAGCACTAATTGGTAAAGAGCTTTGTAGATAATACTGGTTTGGCAAAAGAAAATTTTTACCAATCAAGAATAACACAGATTTATTTTTAAATTGCAGTAGCAGGGTGGGTTTGCAGGGAACCACTTTAGAATGGAGTTACTCTGTTCTAAATTTAAAAGCTCATTATGGTGTTGGTCTCAATTTTAACTCTTTTTTTTTTTTAAGTACTCCTCTGGTTCCCAAACGTTCATTTATATAATAACTCTTAACTCTGTTATAAAATAGTGTGCATTTCTGTGGTAACAGGTGATTTATTTTCTTTTGTTTTTTTCAGGAGTTGATAGATGATTTCATCTTTCCAGCATCCAATGTTTATTTACAATACATGAGAAATGGAGAATTGCCTGCTGAGCAGGCCATACCAGTCTGTAGTTCACCAGCTACTATTAATGCTGGCTTTGAGCTACTAGTTGCACTAGCAGTTGGATGTGTCCGAAATCTCAAACAGATAGTAGACACCTTGACTGAAATGTATTACATAGGTACAGCAATCACTAGTATGTAACATTTTTAATTATCTATTTTCTACTTTTTAATGTGTATATTATGTATAGGTTTTGTTTATGTTATCTATTAACTGAACTAAATGCTGGGTTTTTTAGTTTGTGGTTTGTTTGTGGCTGCTTTTAATGTTGCAAAATCAGGCTGTCAAAATCTAGAAAAGTTTATCAGTGTAGCCTTTATTTGTTCTTCTTTATGCAGTAAATGTACTGACTTGCATTACACTGTTGCATCCAAGTTCCAGCCCCAGTCACTTACATAGTCTGACCCTTCCTACCCTGATCTCTGGCTACTCCCCTTTGTCCCTACCAGCTCCAAGGAAGCTCGTTCTGTCTGTATCTTCTACTTTTGTCTCATCGTTTCAGGCTCTGCCTAACCAATCCCAGAACCTCATCAGGTATCTTCGACTTAGTTTTAGTGCCAGTCTCTCGGTTGCTCACCTAATTTGTCATCATTGTCCACACACAGACACAGGTCCACTGTCCTGTTTCCCTTTTTAGTCCTGTACTCATTCACTGCTTGTCGTAGTCCTTTCTCAATCGTTTGTTCTCTCAGTTTTGGCCTTGTCTCAGCACAGCTCTGCACTTAAAGAACTTTCTCCTTCACACCGGAGGAAGATTATAACAATTGCAGTATGTACAAAACCTTGGAAATGTTAGTGTTTCAAAAGCCAATAGTCAAGGGCTAATTTTCACAAGGATGGCAAAAGGCTCATGCTTAACACAGATTTTGTTATCGATTAAAAACATGTAAGGCTTCCTTAAAAATGAACAAACGAGCATATTTTCTGCAGCCCTAAAGGGGATAGCTAAACCATTTTGTCTGTAATATTAACAGAAAAGGGGGGGTTGAACCAACCAAGAAAACCAAACCAAGCAAACACAAGCTCATATGGGGAAAAAAGGCTGAAAGAGTTGGGATTGTTCAGCCTGGAGAAGAGGTCTCCAGGGAGACCTTATTGTGGCCTTTCAATACTTAAAGGGGGCTTATAAGAAAGATGGAGAGAGACTTTTTATCAGGGCCTGTAGTGAACTGAAAGAGGGTAGATTTAGGTTGGACATAAGGAACAAATTCTTTACGGTAAGGGTGGTGAGACACTGGAACAGGTTGCCCAGAGAAGTTGTGGATGCCTCATTGTTGGAAGTGTTCGAGGTCAGGTTGGATGGGCCTTTGAGCAACCTTATCTAATGAAAGGTATCCCTGGCTGTGGCAGGGGTTTGGACTAGATGATTTTTAAAGGTCTCTTCCAGCCCAAACCATTCTGTGATTTGAGAGAATGTTTAAACTTACAGAGTTTAGCAAAACTATAAACAACTAGAAGTAGTACCCCATAGTGGGAATTGTCCACTACCTCTCACAATGGCAGTGCTACTTGCCCAGTTTGTGGTATCAGTGAGTCATTTGAGGTTTTTCAATCTCTTCCTGTTTGGTTCCATCTCAAATGAACAAGTGAAAAGGGCAGCTTTATGGTTTTTCCCCCGCCTCATCGTTTTTTCGTCACCGTTTTCTGTTGGGAAGTAGTGTATTTCTTATCACCTCACAATCAGAAGGATTTTATGGCCTTTTCCTTCGACTCAGATATTTGATAAGCACGATAGAACACCAGATCTCCATAGTGTGTCAGACAGAAGAGAGAACACACGTATGAACTGTGCATGCTGTGTGTTTCATATACCAAGTAAAGCTTACTTGTAAACATGCATGCTCTTTTACTTACTTTTACATCAGAATTTTTTTGTGTTAAAAGCACATGACAATAGGTTAGCATAGGAAACCTGTCATTGTAAATGTACTCTGAAGAGATGTGAGAGGTCTGGTCTGAGGGAGAAGACTCAGGAGAAAAAAAAATCTATCACAAGTCATATAGATAGCATAATCTAAAACTGTTTCCTGTCCTGGCAAGGAGAAGTGAGGTATAAGTGAAATATTGTAATTCTAAAATTGTAATATAAATTTGTGAGTCTTATAAATTGTTTATATATTCTAGATTCATTCAGCTGACTTCTTCAGCTAATAAACTTGCTGGTATTGAGGGAAGACTTCTGTTTGGTACATAAATAAACTGAATTTTTGTCTGGCCACCTTTTTAGTTAGGCAATAGAAAAAAATGGTGTAATGTTAATATTACAGATAGAACTGTCGTTCATAGAAGTTGTGTTAATTTTAGCAATTAAGTTTTCTGGTGGAACATTTGTTTTATTAAACTGTAGTGTGCTACAGACTAATACTAATTTTATGCAACTGCCCTTTGTACTGCACTGATGGTCTAATTCTTTTATAACAAAATGGTTTCCTAATCACATTCTGTTATTTTCTTTTAGCTTGTGAAGCGCTTACAGAATGGGAGTATCTACCACCTGTTGGGCCTCGACCGCCAAAGGGATTTGTAGGACTAAAAAATGCTGGTGCCACTTGTTACATGAATTCTGTCATTCAGCAGCTGTACATGATTCCAGCCATCAGGAATGGGATTCTTGCAATTGAAGGCACAGGCAGTGATGTAGATGATGACATGTCTGGGGATGAAAAGCAGGACAATGAGGTAAATTTAATTACATAGAACTTGCTTATCTTTAAAATAGAATTCTTTCTAATGAAAAGGTTATAACAAATTTAAGTTGCTAATCACTTCACTTTCCACTGCTAGCAGTGGGGACAATAACATAATATTTGTTAACTTGAATAGGCTCGCTGCCAGACAAGGCAGTTCAAAACATGCAGGTAGCAGGGTTTGCAGACTTCCTCCTCGTGGGTCTGTACTTGAAAGCACCGTACGCCACTTCTCTTCACCAGAACTCTGTTAATGCATACAAAGATATTATTTGTTTCTTCAGATGAGAATATGAAACGCCTTAGATTGTTAAATGAAACCAGGGATACAACTAGTTATTGGATAGCTACATATCCAAAGTAATTGCACAAATTTTCTTCTGCTTTTCAGAGCAATGTTGACCCACGAGATGATGTGTTTGGTTATCCACATCAGTATGAAGACAAACCAGCACTAAGTAAAACAGAAGATAGAAAAGAGTACAATATTGGCGTTCTGAGGCACCTCCAAGTAATTTTTGGCCATTTAGCAGCTTCCAGGCTACAGTACTATGTACCAAGAGGGTTTTGGAAACAATTCAGGTAAATAGAAAATGTAGTATTGATGTCTGTTCACTGGACCACTGAAATGCAACAAAACTAATCATAGTAGAAGAAATGATAGTGATGTTAAGCGTAAATTCGCAGAACTTGTGCAGCATTGTATCTGTTATCCTACCTGTTTACCGTTTTGTAGAAGTCTGTTAATAAACCAAAGTTTACAGCAAGATGGTTATTTTGAATTCTAGCAGTTCTTGACCTTGATACTGAAACTTTGAATCAACTATGAAGTTATGCACAAAAGCTTGTTTTACTTCCTAGTAAGTACGTGTCAGGGACAGAGTGACAGTTGGTATACTATATCACAAACCAATAAATAGTTTTGCCCAGTAAGAAGGAGAGATTAATAGCTTGAATAATATTTTTTTGGAGAAGAAATTGTTGGAGAACAAAACAAAAAGTATTTGACAAGAATGTGCTTTTGTTTTCAGACTTTGGGGTGAACCTGTAAATCTACGTGAACAACATGATGCTTTAGAATTTTTTAATTCTTTGGTGGACAGTTTAGATGAAGCTTTAAAAGCTTTGGGCCATCCAGCAATGTTAAGTAAAGTTCTAGGAGGGTCCTTTGCTGATCAGAAGATTTGTCAAGGATGCCCACATCGGTAAGTGTTTAAGATTCACCTTTTTTAGAGAAAAACGAGCTGTGTTTGTATCCTTATAAAAGTGAGTGAAGAGTGGGGGGTTTGTGTGGTTTTGGGTTTGGTGGGGGTTTTTTTAAGCTAATAGAATTTACTACCTTGTTTTTTCTACAGCCTTAACATTAATTTGTGTTCAAGTGCCTTGAAATACTTGGTCATTATTATTTCTACTTAGCAGATTGTATGTGAAGCATTGTGTATTTATCAGGGGAGGAACAGATACAGCTTTTTCATGTTAAAAGTGAAAATAACTTAGGGATGAAATGCAATGTATAAAATTTTAAGACATGGCTAACAGCTGTTGCTGTCTTCTGTCTTCCATAGTGTGTGGATAGAGCTGACCCAAGTATGAATCTTTAATTCCAATGAGTAAAATTCCGTTCATACTCACTGTGTGAGCTGTAATGAAGGAGAATTGTATGTAGAAAGTTTATCGTTTTCTTAGGATTTCTGCTGTATTTTTAATTAACTTAAAACGTGAATACTGAAATTGAGCTTCATATAGGGTTATGTGAAAAACCACCCATACCAAATCAGACTGAAAGTCTGTAGCCCACTGTCTTGATAATGGTGACCAATGATAAATGCTTAGTGAAGGAATAGAACTAGGCATTGTACAGTTGTACTTCTCTAGACTTCTTCTTCTGTATCACTTTTGAGGTGGATGATTAGATTTGCGTGCAAGATTCAAGGTGGCCTAATGGTGGACTTGTTCTTTTTCAACAGTTGGCTGCTTTTATTATTGTGTTAAATTTTGTATCGCTAACAGTTGGCCTTCTTACTGTTCGCTACATCTTTCAGATCATCTGTGATTCTTAAACGATATAGATTTCTCTGCACATTGCCATTGCAAATTCTCTTTATTGTGAAAGTTGACCATTTACTGCTGTCCTTCAGTTAGCAATAAAAATACAGGAAAAAACGCTGATACAAATTGATTTTATTGCGGTAATCTTTCAACTTCAGTTGAGCTCATGTGTGAATTAGAAGAACTTATAAGTGGAACATCTTACGTTTCATGGGTTAAAATGTGTGACCAGAAGTAAGTTGAAACATTGCAAGATAAAATGAAAGCACTGATTTTATTTTATATGCAATGGTTAATTAGATGGAAGATACAGATGTGAAGCAACGTGAGTTACCATTCATTCCTGATATTATGTACTATTGTGAAGTATTACCTGTCTTTTTGGAACTCTACTGGATTTGCATAATTGTACTTCTTAATAAAAATGTTACCCTGATTGTAGTTTAGGGAGGAGAAAACTGATGATAAACTAAACTATTGGATTGGGGTATGGCAGATTAACAGCCTTTCTAAATTTGTAAGTTATTTAATAGATGAATGAATGTTACTCTTTTGGTTGAAGTGTTTCTAAATATTAATTTATTCACTGTTATAAAAACCTTTGTATGCTTGATTGCATATCAGAGAAACAAGCCCTGCAAGGTTACGTTGGAATAGATGCAACTTCTTAAATTTATTCATCGCTGCTGTATCTTTAAAAAAAAAAAAAAAGATGTTTCCAAGATGTCTTAACTGGTTGTCTCTCAAGCATTGCTGGTTCATTGCTAGGAATTTGTCTGAAGGTTATATCAGAACACAGTAAGTCAAAGCTTGTCATAAATATGCAGAGTGGTTTTATGAAGACAGCTATTCAGGTTTTTTCAGATAGAAAAATAAAAAGGCACCCCTCTCTCTCTCTCTGAACTGCTGTCTAGGTATGATACGATACTTGTTTTTATCAGTCTTAATTCCTGACAGTAAAGGTCAGCAATGGAAAACGTACTTCACTTTGCTATCTGTGCTTCTCTGCTAGCTTAAGTTAGCCAAGAGTCTTTCATGCTACTTCAGCTGCTTTAAAAACAAGCTGTGCTAAAAGGTTCAACTTCCATGATCTTTTCAGTGAGACATACAAGTTGTTTCTATGATCTTCATAAAATAACTACAGTTAGTGCAGATCAAAAAATACAATGTGCAGGTACTATAATGTAATTGTAGGAAGACTACAATAAAAAAAAGAGGTTGGTTTGTTTTGTTTTGTTGTTTTTTTTGTTTTTTTTTTACTGCTTAACTCCTCTTGCCAGAAGTTCACATCAAATGCTGAGTAAAACTTTTGCAGTAAGGTGCTGTGTAGCACCTGTAAAACATAAAAGTTGAACACGTTTCTACCTTTCTCTTATGTCTGTCTGTTCATTGGTAGGTACGAATGCGAGGAATCCTTCACAACTCTGAATGTAGATATAAGAAATCACCAAAACCTTCTTGATTCTTTGGAACAGTATGTCAAAGGAGATTTATTGGAAGGTGCAAATGCATATCATTGTGAAAAATGTAACAAAAAGGTAATGATTCCTTATATATTAAATTTGTTTACAACTGTGATGTTACAGCTGTACTAAGTTCAGTCTTAGTTCATGTTCAGGGGAAAAAAGTTATCTTTCAATTGCTGACTTTGGATGTTGGTATGGAATGGAAACCTAAGAGCCGATAACTGTTCATGTCCTTTTTTAGGTTGATACAGTGAAACGCTTGTTGATTAAGAAGTTGCCTCCAGTTCTTGCAATCCAGTTGAAACGATTTGATTATGACTGGGAAAGGGAATGTGCAATCAAGTTCAATGATTATTTTGAATTTCCACGAGAGCTGGACATGGAGCCTTACACGGTGGCAGGTGTAGCTAAATTGGAAGGAGATGATGTAAATCCTGAAAATCAGATAATACAAAACGAACAGTCAGAAAATGAACACTCTGGGAGCACGAAATACAGGCTTGTTGGTGTACTTGTACACAGTGGTCAGGCCAGTGGTGGACATTATTATTCTTATATTATCCAGAGGAATGGTGGAGATGGTGAGAAAAATCGGTGGTATAAATTTGATGATGGAGATGTGACAGAGTGTAAAATGGATGATGATGAAGAAATGAAAAACCAGTGTTTTGGTGGAGAATACATGGGAGAAGTGTTTGATCATATGATGAAGCGTATGTCCTACAGACGCCAGAAGAGATGGTGGAATGCTTATATTCTTTTTTATGAACGTATGGACACAATAGACAAAGACAATGAACTAATAAAATATATTTCAGAACTCGCTATCACCACTAAACCCCATCAGATTAAAATGCCATCAGCCATTGAACGAAGCGTACGGAAGCAGAATGTGCAGTTCATGCATAATCGTATGCAGTACAGCCTAGAATATTTCCAGTTCATAAAGAAGTTGCTTACTTGTAATAGTGTCTACTTAAATCCTCCTCCAGGTTAGTATGTTAGTGCAATAATCATGGATTAATTTCTTGCAAGAAGAGTTTTGATTTGTGTCGTCAAGAATTTGTCTAGCCAGTGAAAATTTTGTGCATTCTGCTTTGAATACTCTGTCTTTCTGGAATTCTGCAGTTAAACATCTCTTGTTGAGTTGTTCATCAGTGATAACAAGCCAGAATATTTAGCAAAAAATACTTCAATAAACTATCAGCTATTATTGTGTACTAAGTCATGTTAAATACTTAAGTTTGTGGGCTGTTCTGCTGAAGACAGTTCTGAAAGGTGAGATGCTGAATTTCTAAAAATCAGACATATGTTAGCCTCCAGGTACTTGTTACTATCTTAAAGCTTACATTTTCAAATGAAATATTACAGAAGCTCGAGGCTTTTTTGATCAAGTTTCCCATTAAAATTGGAACACAGTGTCAGACAAAATAGTAATCTGGAATCAGTTAAATTATTAAAAGTAAATTGCTTTTACTTTGTCTACATGTCAGTATTTTGATTTTTCTTTAGGACAAGATCATCTGTTGCCTGAAGCAGAAGAAATAACTATGATTAGTATTCAGCTTGCTGCTAGATTTCTCTTCACCACAGGATTTCATACAAAGAAAATAGTCCGTGGCCCTGCTAGTGATTGGTATCTTGTCTTTTGAAAACAATTACAGCTTTGGAAGTTCCATGTCTGTTTAAAAGATCCTGGTCATATACATATGACAATAGAAGGTGTTAGTGGTCTGCCCCATTTTCGCCCGACCCCCAAATACATGGTCAAGGTGCACATGAAAAGGGGGGAAAATTTGAACAGAAAATACTGGGAAGAAACTGAGCCTTAAAATAAGCTGCTGAGCCGAACAGCTTCAAAAGTCATTTTCAAACAGAGCTTAAGTGTACCTTTTGTCTGTCTTTTAAAAAGAATAAACGAGTATAATCTGTCGCTAGCGCAAAACTAATAAGTTATGTATTCTGACCTTAATTCAGAATGCTTTGTTCATGGTTTGAGTAGTTTTAAACAAAGATCTTTTCAACCCATCTTGGCATCTTGCATTTGTATTCTATTTCTGAAACATGTATAGTCTTTTCGAGTCTGTTAGAGTGCTTTATGTACATTGCTACGGGGCCTATAATTCAAATCTGTAGTATAACAAACAGTACAGTCTTATTCATAGCACCACAGCACTTTAGTCTTTAAGCGAGGTTATTCTGTGTTGGGGAGAGGAGTGTGGGTTACTACTGGTAGAACTAGGGAGAAAAATCTAGTATTCATGATGACCAGTAGTTTACCAGCTGCTAGTAAGTAGTTGTGTAATACATGGCAAATACATACCTCAAGTTTTTCTCCAATAGCAATTTTCAGAGTAGCTAAGTTACTCCTGTTATTTTAAGAGGTCAAGAGGAGTTCAAATATTGCTGCAGGAAGGAGGACAGTCACACAAGACACTCTCTGGAACAGATATTTTACTCTTTTGGGGTTTTGGGTTTTTTAGATCTGTAAATGAGAATATAAATTCCTGATAGGTTACATATTTGGCTACCTGTCTTATACAGAGCTTGTGAAATCCACCTCATGTTCTCCACTGCTCACCCTCTCCCCCAGTTCCAATACAGAGGGAATGACAGCTGCCAATTTAGGACCTGTGTTGAGTAGTAGTTTGGGAGTTAGGGGATGTAATGCTGTCTTGGTTCTTAGGGGCGATAGAAGTAAAATGCTATGGTTAAATGTTAGTTTTTTAATTGAAGTGTCTTTTTAATTTGTGATTGCTAGTAACAGTATCACTATAGGAACTACAGGTTATCTGATTGTAAGCATTTTGTGAGCAGAAATACTTGGAGATACTTTTAACATGTATTTTCTTCAAATTCTGGAAAAATTCATTAATGTTTACATTTGGTCATAATCTCTCAGTTGTGTAATCTTCTATTTCAGGTATGATGCATTATGCATCCTTCTTCGTCACAGCAAGAATGTACGCTTTTGGTTTGCACACAACGTCCTTTTTAATGTTTCAAACCGCTTCTCTGAGTATCTTTTGGAATGTCCTAGCGCTGAAGTGAGAGGTGCATTTGCAAAACTTATAGTATTTATTGCACATTTTTCATTGCAAGACGGACCATGCCCTTCACCTTTTGCCTCTCCTGGACCTTCCAGTCAGGTATTTAATGTTCTAATGAAAAACTTCCGAAACTTACTCTTACTTCTTCGTTATAAGCATTTAATGTAAAGTAAATTCCTGGAGTTAGATGCGTCAGTGTTGACAGGAAAGCTGTACAGTCCATTTTGCACTATATGCATCATGTTAACTCGACCAGTTTATGTGAGAGTTGCTGTCAGAGGGGTTCAGTTTCCCCTCATTTGTAAATCTCTATGAAGACTAAGTAGTGAGAACTTCAAGTTGCAAGTGTGAAATCTGCAAAATAAAAGTAGTGGCTTATAATAAAGTAATGTGTAGGGGGAGTGAACCCTTATTTTTAATTTAGAATTAAAAAACCAACCCCTCCCCAAAAAAACCAAAACCAACCAACCAAAAAAAAAACCGCCAACAAAAAAAACCCACAAAAACATGCAGGAGTTCCCTAAGTTTTCTTCCCCTGTGTCCTGCAACATTGAAATTGTTAAAAATTGCAACTTTGCATAGGAGTAGCCAGTGAATTGCCTAATTTTATACACCTAGAACTGACAAACAAAAAAAAACCAAAATCTTAATGTAATACTTGTCATAACAATGTTTTTGTTTGGACTGTATTAAAATTTAAAAGATCAACCTTTTTGAGCCTTTGCTTTGTCATGTTTTTAATATCTACAGTAAGACACTTTTTATTTGTATTCCACTTACCTTCTCCAGAATGTTTTCATTACTGTATCCAGCAAAAGAATTTGTATCAAGTGAAAGCTGTATGTGCTTTGACAGTGTTTTGTTTCATGAGGTATTTGAGATACACCTGTAGAGGTGATTTGATTGTCTGTCTTAGTCTATGAAGTTCACAGTGGAACTGCATGTGCTTTTCTGAGTATTTAAGCCTAGCTGCTGTTAGAGAAAAAGCTCAATTAAAAGCTTCTATGCTTGCATAATTCCTTGGACTTACATGGTATTTAGTGATGGGAGTCTTACTCCCTGTTATGTCTGTCTGTGTAAGATGCAGAAGACTAACCAGCTGCTAGCATTTTGGAGCTTGTATGAATCCCATACCTTTAAACCAATTCTGTTTTCTGCCATAGTAGAAAGTATAACCTAAATAAAGATCTGATAGGTTTAACCACTAATATTAAAACTTTATTTTTTTAATAGGCTTATGATAACTTAAGTTTAAGTGATCACTTACTGAGAGCGGTACTAAATCTTCTAAGAAGGGAAGTATCTGAACATGGGCGCCATTTGCAGCAGTATTTCAATCTGTTTGTGATGTATGCCAATCTAGGTAAGCAAATGACACACACTTTTACTGATGACACTGTAATAAACTTTTTTATTAATGAACCAGTTACACAGGTAACAGCAGGAGAATCCAGTTTTTTCAGCCTCAGGCAGATTGTTAACATTAAATGCCATATAAATGCTCTCTAGAGCATCTGTGCTCCTCCAGTTTGGAGTTAGGGGCTTTAGTCTTCCTGCCATCCTTGGAAGATTAACACAAGAAGCTTGGAGCAATAAGACTGTGACATTCTGAGAGGGTGTGGGGGTGAAAAAATGGCAAGAGAGATGATGCTTTCTTCAGGGCTCCTTTGCAGGGAGGTCATGAGACCCAAGAAGCGTGTGGGGCTCTCAACTGCTTTGAGCCTGAAGAAGTTGAGGAAGATAGAAGTTCAAAAAAGAGATGCATGATTCTCCTTTATGGAAACATCAATGCAGATGATCATGCTTAGTCTGTATATTCCAATTGTGCCCTTTCAGTATTAATTTCTTTAGTTCACCTTTGATGTTCACAGCTATGAATGCAAAACACTGACTCTGTATCTGTCTTCCCTTTGAAGAGTCTTTGGGAGGCTGAGGAAGTAGCTCAGTCTGTATATGTTCTTAGACATCATTGCTTGCCAGAGTGCTTTCACCATAGACATCATATGAGTTAAAAGAATGCAAGAATTGGGAAATTCCACTATAAATTTATCAGGTATTGTAGTTCCTCCAGGATAAACAGGCAAGAAAAGCCAGTGCTTTTGCAATATAGGAAGGCTTTAGTAAAGTTCTTGCAGGCTTGAGACAGTGATTCTTTTCATAAAGACTAGAGTCCTAAAGTTTCTGATGAAAGATAGGTTACAGATTGAGTATGATCACAACTGACTTCTTTTTTAGCACCTTTGAATGCAAGACTAGTAGGACTACTTGTATTTGCAGGTGCTATACTTAAGACCCATTATACACATGCTATAATATAACTGAGATGAGATGGTTGTCAGTTTTGTGGTGATCCATGTGAAATATTGGCTGTGGCACTTCCGGCATCACCCATGTTTCTTCAGGATCTTTAACTGTATCCAGCATTATGAAAATAGAAATAAGTATAGATTTAGAAGTATACAAAAACTTGTATTAAATTCTGGATTATGGAGGCTCTTGGCATAGAAAGTCACTAGCCTGTATACTAAGAATAGAATAAAATAATACTAATAGTATCTGAAGTAACTATTCCAAACAAAAATAATTTTTGCAGTTAAACTGAGATCAGTCCTATTCACAGTCAAATGAACAGCTGTAATCGTGCTTTCTCTTAGCATTATCAGCATGCTGAAAATCAATTGATGATTGATTGAATAAACTGTTTCTCAGGTGGGTTAATCTGTTGCTGCTTTATATAATTGTTCTTCCTCAGGACAAATAAGAGTAATAAAATGCAAGTCAAATGAGTAAAGGATTGCTTTTGCACTCTCAGGTTGATGAGGGTAGTCACAGGTTCATACCTAGTAGCTTTAACATTCTTACTTTCCCCAGTTATTAGGGTCTTCTGTCGGGGGCCCGTTTCTCTTTCATGTGTGACAGCCAAAGTGACAAAACATCTTCCTCTACGGCACGTTCTAAACAAGATGCAATATTCTTCCGTAGTGTTAGAATGCTCTCTTCCTCTTACTCTAATGCAAGATAGTTTCATCCTTTTATGTAAAGTAGTATTAAGCTACGAGATCCAGTTCCCTTGGAAATTTTAGAAAATGCCCGTAATACTGAGCAGCTCAGCCATTGCTGTTTATCGGCTCATGCAGGCAAGTTATAAAATTGAGTTTCTGTTAGATTACTTTGTGGCTAAAGTGTTAAGTAAATGTGTCAGTCCAAATGGAGTTATTTCAGCATTTCCACATAGAATTGAAACACACACACGGAGTTCTGGAAGCTCTTTAAAATTGTCTACCCACATGAAAGGAATTTAATTTCCTATCTGTAAAATTAATCTAGGCAATTGTGTTAATTTAATTTCACTTATAATGTATGTTGCTTTCATATACTTTGTCTACCAAAGCGTTCTCTGACAGGCAAGGTTCCATCATGACCCCCAGAGTGGTCTTAATGTCATTACAGAAGAGAGAGATGCAATTCTTCTGCTCTAACTTACCTTTTCTTCTTTACTAGCTTTTCATAGTCAGTCAGTGCAGTTGAAGCGTCTGACTAGGAAGGCACTCAGAAGCCAGACGGGAAAGCATAACTAAATTTTATTTCTGGGTCTGATCATTATCACAATCTACCCTGCAAAATAAACATGGAAATATGAAGCAGTTGTGCTTGTCTTACTACTGTTAACCGAAGGCTTCTGTATGGATGTAGAGTGTTCATTCAGCAAAAGCCACAATACATCATTGCTGCAACACCCCAAGTTCTGGGAAAAAGATTAAATTGACATTTTGAGAAATCAAATAATATATTGTTCATGTCAAAGCGAGCAAGATCAGTTCTACACAGGATGTAACTACAAAACTAACATAATCAAAAAGATACTATAAAAGACCTCTAATAAGGTGCTATCTGGATTCCTTCTTATCAGAAAGATGGTAGGTAAGGTCCAGTTGTATTTCAGAATAAGAAAAAACTTGGAAATGTATGAAAATCATGACTCTTAACCAAACTGAGAAACAGAATACAAGATCAGAAAGGACATATCGAATTTACTGGTAAGTCCTTGTGTAGTATGTGCAAAGTATTCTTGCAGTGAAACTAGGTGTACGTTTGGAGTTTTTGGTTGGTTTTGGAGGTTTTCTCAGGTTTTGTGTTTTCATAAATTGATTTTGTCACTTATTTACACTTAGTGCATAGTATGACACAGTTGGCAATGTCTCAAATTTGTAATTGATGTGTCTAGGACATGACAGAAAAATAACAAAATACACTGTGGAGGTTGTTCATCCTATCCTGGGCCTCACAATAAAAAGATTAATTCTTTGTCCAAAAGACTTCTCTGAGGCTTTGCTATTAACACAGATGCTAGTTACTTAAGTGCTACTGAGCACTGTTAAGAAATTGTAGTCATTTACAGCTCTCCTTCAATGTGATTTTTCAGCTGAACATAATTTTCTTGTGCATCTTTACTGATTTGATTATTTTTTTTCCCAGGAAGCATAAATGATGGTTATAATAAAACCCAGCAACTGAAAAGCTACAAAGCATAGAACAGTAGTTATTTTTCCTTAAAAAAAAAAAAAAAATTGTTAGGGCCAGAAACAAGGTGTGTCTTTTTTTTCCTCCCCCCCAAGGTGTAGCAGAGAAGACACAACTTCTGAAACTAAATGTTCCTGCAACCTTCATGCTTGTGGCTCTGGATGAAGGTCCAGGTCCTCCAATTAAATACCAGTATGCTGAACTGGGGAAGCTATACACTGTTGTGTCACAGCTGATCCGTTGTTGCAATGTGTCATCGCGGATGCAGTCTTCTATCAATGGTATAGTGAATTTTAAGTTTTCCTTAGATTAATTGAATATATCAGTAAATGTCTTTTGTGCATATGTAGCTATTATGTGTAAACTGGATTAGCTGGGAAAATGTTTGCCTTTTATGTTTAGCAATTCCTTTTGTTTAAAGACAGAAATCTCTTTGTTGTAAGCAAAACTGATTTGCTATAGCAACATACTAAAAAGTACAAGATGGAAATCTGTTCTGTATTTTATGCTTCTTGGTTTATTCCGTAAAGATACAGGAAAACTACTGAGTAGTAAAGTAGTAGTTTGTTGATTTCAAAATAGTAATGATTTTAGAATAGTTCAAGCTCATTGTAAAGAGTTGCATAAAGATCTTTTGATTCTGAGCAGGCAATAAAATAACATTACTTTCATGTTACCAGTATGAAAGTAATCTGTACAGGAAAAACACTAAAGAAGGCTCTGAAATAGCTAATACTGCTTATCAATAAAGAGATCTTGCATTGTTGTGGATAGCTCTTGAAAATGATTTGGTGCTTTTTCACAGTCAAGACTGTGAATAGAAGCCAGCACTTTAGTTTATAAAAGATAATCAGCTAGAAATTGGTCAACCGCAGTATAAATCATTAATATCTCTAGTAGTTGAATAGAGTGCAGTTATTTTTGAGAAATGGTGACAGAATATTAGGCTACATGGACTTTATAGTCTGTATATGTTCATGTTCTATTAAGCATATTTTAGAAAACCTAATTAGGAATCTGTAGAGAAGCTATTTAATGGTAAACTCATTACAGCTTGATGTGTCAGGCTATAAAGTCAATAGTCTGGAATGTGTTACAGTAAGATTAATGAACTGAAAATTTTACTGTACTGTAATGAGCTTCAGAACTATTTGGCAATTTTGATTTGGTTTTGTTTCCAGTGCATTATTTGAGGCTTACACTGAAAAGATATTCTACCTATGAAAAATAATTGTATGTGCACTGCACTCATAATGTACTAAAAAAACTACTTTGAACATTACTCTGACTACTAATTATGATTACTATTTGCAGAGTAAAAGGTTTTTTTGCTTCAGCATATTAGGCTAGAAAAGTTCTCCCTTGGACTTCTGGGCATCTTCAATAACTAAAAACACTGCTAAATTTAGAAACACCAGGAGCAAATCAACAGTATTTCCTTACACAAAATGAAGCTTACTAAATAAGATACATTGATTTTTATTCTTTCAAGAGTGTATTACTTCTTTCTACACTCTAGAGATTCAGATGGGACTGTTCTGACAGATATTCCTCTGAACCCTTTTCCATTGCCTCTCAAAGTAAATAGACCTTGTGTCCTAAAATATGATAGATTTGGGCTGTGTCACACAAGCAGTGAAGCAGATAAGTTCAGGAGATAAGAGGATTTCACTGAGGAAACTCTCAGTAATTTCTCTTCTTGCATATGAACATGTCTCCAGCTGTTCTGCTTTGATTTGCACTGCATAATCTTATCTGAGAGGGAGAGATAGCTCTCTCAGGCAGCAAGTGTCAAGCTTCACAATCAGAAAACTTAGTTACTTCATACCATAGTATTTTTCAAAGAAAATCAGCTGTTAGGGAGGGGTTGGGTTTTTTCTCCATCTATCTTTTTTTTTTTAATGAGTTACACCAATTTATATTTTGTTGTGTCTACACTGAAGGTAATTCAATACCTTTTCATCTGTAATAACTGTTTGTTCTAGGTAATCCCCCACTTGCCAACCCATATGGTGATCCTAATTTATCTCAACCTATAATGGCACTTCAGCAGAACGTAGCAGACATTTTGTTTGTGAGAACTAGTTATGTGAAGAAAATTATCGAAGATTGCAGCAACTCGGAAGAGACCATCAAGTTGCTTCGTTTCTGCTGTTGGGAGAATCCTCAGTTCTCTTCTACTGTCCTCAGTGAACTTCTTTGGCAGGTAAAAATAAAAAGCTAGGAGAAAGATGGGAATATAAAATGTGTACGGTGCATGATTCTATATTTATATGTAGGAATTTTGTATTAATTACTGAACAGGTGCTTGATAAATAAACTTTCCTTAAGGTGGCATCCTCTGTCAGTATTTACACTTTTAGGTCTATACATGATGTTGGAGTACAATGAGAAGTCCTTTTATGAGTTTAGGAAAGCAGTCAACCTGTTACAAGTTAGGAATGCTATGTTAAGGATGGAAAATAAGTAATCTGAGGTGGTCTTTACATATTAGAAGAGCATTTCCTTCAGCTTTTCTGTCATTATCCATAAAAGAGCTTCTTACATTGCATGGAAAGTTAGAATCATTTCCTAAGATCTCCCATGTATTTATTTTGAGTATGTTTGTAAGGTTCTTTTTTACAAGTCTGCAGAACATACTTGGCTTCAGACTCAGGAAAGAATCTTTGGGACTGTCTTGTTTTTCCTTTGTAACCTCTGTAAGGTTAGTCACATATTTCCACTCCAAATAAAATTTTGTACTTCTGTTAGCTCATCTTTATATTCACACTTCTTTTTTTTCCCATGTAAACAAATTTTTCTATGTCCTTTTGTTTGGCAATTGAAAGAATTATCTGATATTTTGCTAGCCATGTATTTTACATTTTAGGATAACCTTTGAAGATAACCTTTGAAAGTACTGTCTAGAAGTAGCAATATCAGTGAAAAATACCGGTTTGTAATTTTGCTTTTCTAAAGGTATTTTTTAAGGTAGCTTCTTCAGCATTTCATGCCTGTGGCTTCAGATCAATTGTGTTAGAAACTCCTGAGGAAACGTTTTATCCTTTGCAAAACCTACTATATTTTTAAAATAAAAATAAACCAACAAAACTACAAAAACTAAAAAACCCTGACACAACATTTAAAAAAAAAAAATACTATGCATTGTATCTTGAAATACCCTTTAAATTACGGTAAACTTCAACTGAATTGTGTTCACGTATTGCACCATGTAATCTGCATGCTTCAAGGAATGCTTTCTTACGTTCTCTGCATTTTTACTTTTTAAGGTTGCATATTCATATACATACGAGCTTCGACCTTATTTGGATCTGCTTCTGCAAATCCTATTAATTGAGGACTCTTGGCAAACTCACAGGTTGGTATTTACCTGTCATCTTATAATTCAAGATTATTATGTTTTGTACAGCTTGTTTTCCCAGTGGTTCTGTTGCTAATCCTTTCAAGAGGTTTGTTTTAAATATATATTAAATCAACATACAGGAATAAAGCATTTTTTTCCACTTTTATCTCAATTTTTGAGACAAATCTACAATTTTTCACCTTGACCTTCCTTACTGTTGAGAAATTTGCTACTTGGCCCTATAAGCCCAAGATTTTTCACATACAAGAGAATGTGCCATTTAGGTGAAACTCATTGGTATTTACTGCGAGGTGCTTAGATTGATTTGTAGAAACTTCTCATTCAAGAGGGTCCAGTGATAGCCTGGTCTTACTAAGAAGTATGTCAGTCATAGTAGTGATACCAAGACATGGGTAAAGTGCAAACCTGGGACAAAAGCGTATTTCATACATAAATATTCTTTATGTGATCACATTTCAATAGAATTTTAACTTCAATATATTAAATATTTATCCAGTTTCAAACCTAATTTTCATATGTCTATAGAATAAGGTTTTTGAAAGTTGAGATTAAAAAATGTAGGTATTGCAAATACTCTTCGAGAGAATAGTTAATTCGTCAGAAGTTTTATATAGTAATAGGTGAAGTAACACAAAATAAATGTAATCAACGTGCTACCTGTCAATATTTCAAAATGTCACTGTTTCATAATAAGTGAATATAGGTAGTATTGGATTTACTAAATCATATGCAACCATGTCTCATATGACATGTAAAATACTTCAAGAGCACACTTGCCGTGTGCCATAAGGGTATTGGAGTGAACTCATGTACTTAACCTGTAGAAGTAGACTGCACTCTTAGGATTTTATCAGTTGCCTAGCCTTACTTTGGAATATACTTTAAGAGAAGATGGTGGTCTGTCTTACCACACTCCAAAACATGAAGACTGAGTTGGAGGGATTTCTTCATTTTCTTTATAGGAATTACAGATTTAAGTAAGGGACAAGAATACCCTTTATACATAGGCTTTTCAGTTTTGCATATATATGTATAAGTAATGCATATATAATGTGGTTTGTTTATATTTTCTTCCCGATAAACAAATACTTCCGTGAGAAGTCCACAGAATGCTGGAGGATGGGCATACTTTAGTAGACGTTAAGTAAAAGAATCTATTTTAGGGTGGAAATGCAGGTGAGAAATCATGGAAGTGGTTGCTGAGCATAGTGCTACATTTGAAATAATGGGGTGTGAAGGAGCTTGACTGTTGTAGTATGGCTTTCACTATACTTGGCGATGTACATAACTTTGTATTCAAGACTGCAGTCTCCAGAATAGCAGCGTTCATTGGAGTTGTGTTGGGCTTCAGCAGACGGGTATATTAAGTGGCCAGCTGCAGTCACCCTCTGATTTCTTGGTGCTACTCCTGGCAGTAGCTTGAAGTACTGGTCTCTGTCCTGCTCTTGGTTTTGCTGTGATAATCGTAGAGTTTTAACAATCTTTGTCTTCTGTTTCTAAAAAGAAAAAAACCCCAAACTGTCCATAGTAAATGGTAATATCTTCTAACTCTTGGAAAACTAACATCATCGGATCTTAGGCAGCATGCATCCTTCAGTGCTCCTTGTATTCTTATACTGTGAGATGGCTGCTGCTGTTCTTTGGCATCGGACCCGCTCTCATAAATTTCTCTTGATTTGGCAAGTTCAAGTGCCAACTTTGGGATAATAGTGTTACAAGTACCATTAAGTTATCACTTTACAGATGGAGTCTAGGTTACCGGCTGCCTGGAGTGTATTCGCTGACTGTTGCCAGGGCTATGAGGAAAAAGGGCAGTTGCTTTTCCTACAGTGAGTGTAGCTCTTCAAGACGTCAGTGCAGGTTCCATGCCCTCCTCTGACTGTTTTTCAAAGCCAAAAGTATGTCAGTTCTCAGTTCTTGCACAGTTTCAGGGTGGCAATTAATTCCTCTACCCCTTGTTTGAGAGCAGAAGGCACAGAAAGTGGGCTTAGTTCCAGGGAATGCCCATGTCCCTTCTCCCCATGCACAAATATGTACCATTCATTCCTCTTTGGAGGAGCTGCATCTAAAAGAGTGTATCTTTGAGAAGCATAACTATAATGTAAGTAACCATTCTGTTGAGGATTTAACTGTTCCAGTTCTGTAAGGACTATTGGGTTAACAGGTGTATTTTGTAAAAGCAGTTGATTTTAAAAATAAGTAATGAAAATTAACCAGTTAAAAGTTGATTGCTGTGAATAGAATTAATCATACTTACATGTTTTATATATCTCATTCAGAGAGTTTAAATATTACCAAATGTGCTGAAATTATAAGTTACGTATGTCATGTGTCAAATTAGTTTTCTGATTTTAAAAAAAAAAAAAATCTTTACTAAAACCAGCAATCAGAATACGAGCTATCCCTTTTGTAATTACATTGTAAGTGAAGCTTTAATTCAAATACTAAAACTCTAACACTTGAAGTTTTGGGGTTTTGTGGTTTGGGGTTTTGTCGGTTTGGTTGTTTGATTTGGGGTTTTTGTTGTTGTTGTTTTTTTTCCTGTAGGATTCACAATGCACTTAAGGGAATCCCGGATGACAGGGATGGACTATTTGACACCATTCAGCGCTCTAAGAATCATTATCAGAAAAGAGCTTACCAGTGTATAAAGTGCATGGTAGCTCTCTTCAGCAACTGTCCTGTAGCCTACCAGATCCTTCAGGTGATACCTTTCATTCTGTTTCTTGCTGCTTTTTTTTTTTCCAGTGTGTAGGGGGGAAAAAAAAAAAACCACACCACCATTATTCAGTTGTCATCTCCTTGAGGAAATTAAAACTTCAAAGTACAACTCATTTTGAACCTTCATCAGAAGGTCAATATATGGGATTGAGAGCAATTTGGTTAAACTTTCTGTGACACAGCTGCAAATCTGCAGACTTAATTTTAAATTTGAAGTTTTCTCTGAGCAAAAAAGGGTATTTCAGGGAGTCTTATAAACAGCAGCATATGTGTTGGTAGTCTGTTCTCTGATAGCTGATGTATAGGAAGGGAAAAATACTTCTATTTTGAAGAATAGAGAAAATAATTCTGAATTGTTAATTTTCCATCTGCAGAGCAATGGAGATTTGAAGAGAAAATGGACTTGGGCAGTAGAATGGCTTGGAGACGAGCTTGAGCGTAGACCATACACTGGCAATCCCCAGTACACCTACAATAATTGGTCTCCACCAATACAGAGCAATGAAACATCAAATGGCTACTTCCTAGAGAGATCGCATAGTGCTAGAATGACTCTTGCAAAAGCTTGTGAACTCTGCCCAGAGGAGGTAAAGAATTAATTTGACTTCCGGTAAAAAAATCTGAGTAAAGTGCTTCTATAAATAGTTAACCTTATCAACAGTCTCCAGTCATTACAGAGGTAACACATTTTGTAAGTATTTTATAAATACGGATTCCTGGTTTTGTTGGCTTCGGTTACATACTCCTGTGCATTTTTCCACTTTTAGTACTGTTTCTATAGATATCTGTCACTTAAAGAATTATCAGGCTAGAACTGAAATTGACCATTTAAAGTAGATAATGAATGGGTCCGTTTTTCCAATAATACATTGATAGTGGGAATTTTTATGTAGTATAATACAAGCTATGGGTGACACAGTGGGGTGGAATTTTTTCTCCAAGCATGTCTGAAACAGTGACTTGCATGTAGGATTGGTTCTCGATAGAGTAATCGTAATATGTTTTACCTGAGCAAATGAAATGTTTTTTCAAACTTTAGGAACCAGATGATCCTGATGCCCCAGATGAACATGAGTCTTCTCCACCTGAAGATGCCCCACTGTATCCCCATTCACCTGGTTCCCAGTATCAACAGGTAAAAGCTCAGAGTTGAACCATTTATTCAGAGTTCCAGGTTAGCTTTTTTTTTTTTTTTTTTTTTTTTTTTTGGCATTTAAGGTAACTTAAATTATAGGCATTTTGCCAGGAACAGTTTCACCATCCGAGTTTCAGGTGAGAATTTTAATGTTACCAGATCAGGGACTAATCATCCATAGAAAGGAGGGGGACAGATGTCATCACAGTCTAGTGCATACTGAATTTGATTCTGTCACATTTGTTGACATGGATGATAATTTGTGAGTTGCTGTCTTGTTTTTAAATACAAAATCAAGCCTCAAGGCCTGAATTTCAGTTTGGGTAATTGGAAGGCTTGCAGAAAAATGCAGATGGCTTTGTTACGCATAATTTGTGCTATGAGCACTGATCTCTAAACCTCAAGTACATAAAATCTAAATCTGTTTTTATGTTAAATGGCTGCATTGTTAGTATCTTTCAGTGGAAAGCGAGATCTGAAAGAAATCATAACCATGTTTTTTTTACTGAATTGACTAAATTAGTAGATCCCTCAGTTACCATTTTTTGTTCCAATTCATTTTATATATTCCAAATCTGCTAATTTAATTTCCTTTCCTGCCCAAACCCATTTTCCCTCCATCTTGCTTTCCTTACTTGATGTTCTCAGCAGAGCAGTTGGTAAGTCATGCAGATTTTCCCACTCCTTTCTGAGCTCCTGAGTTCAGACACATACTGTAACCTCACCATTACCTGTGTGATGTGTTCACTTTCTTGCAAGAGATGGCATTTCTCACTAACACACACAATCCTCATACTCCTAGTTTCTCCACAGTTGGTTAAACTCTGCAAAACAGTAGACAGTTGAGATGTTTTCATTTGCCAGATGTGTGTATGACTTTTTAAATTGGGACAGAGCATCTGGAGGAAACTACTGGTCTAGATTTCATTCAGTTCTGTAACATTTAAGTTTTCCCTCTTAAAGTATGCTGCATAAATACAGGTATGCTTTTTCCATTGTCTTCAGAAAAAAATTGAAGCTGGTTGAATCTGTTGATAAATATGTGCACAGTTTAATGTCTGCAGCACATAGGCAGCCTCTTTTCGTCTCCTTTTTTTCTTTCTTGCTGCTTTTGCTTTGCATGTAAATGTTTGTTACTGACAAGGTGAGATTACTATTTTAACTAATCCTTTTATCTTTACAAGTTGAAAGTTTGTTTACCTTCTGTGTAAATTAAAAAGGTGAGTGAAAGATGATTCAGAGGAATGAAGAAACTGTGATGTGTGTTCATATAGGTATTACTACGCAAGAAGTTCAGTCTGCTTGAGGATACTTTTCAGTAGTCTGAATGTAAAAGGGTAAAGCAAGTAACAGGTTAGGAAACGGTCCACAAGTTTAATGTCCCTTTAAAATGTTTATGCTTTATTACAGAATAACCATGTGCATGGACAGCCATATACGGGCCCGGCAGCACATCATATGAACAACCCTCAGCGAACTGGCCAACGAGCACAAGAAAATTATGAAGGCAGTGAAGAAGTTTCCCCGCCTCAGACAAAAGATTAGTGAAATGCACATAATTGATTAACTTGCTCCATCAAGACTGTGCACCCAGGCCTTACAGTCCAACCTTTCTCTGTATCTGGCTAATATTTAAAACTAGAAAAACTATTCCTAATCAACATGGAGTGGAGAGTCTATTCACTGTCTTATCTGCAGAAAATTGCTGTCAATATATAACCCGCCTGCAGTGGAAAGTGTATAGTGTTTTGTAATAAATGGCCTGATGCTAATGTGTAAATGGCAAAGGTGTATATAGTATATTAATGTTTGACTGTTAATTCTTGAGCAAGAAACATTTTTTTTTGTCTTGATGAGACTCACAGATCTACAAAAACAAAAAAATAATTTCTTGATATATCTGCTGCGCTCTGCAACCAGTGTTGCCTGCCTCATGGCAGTCGGATCAATTCCTTTACGAAAAAGCCTATCCATGTCAACCACAAAAATAGTTTCATGTTAATTCTTTGCCACTGGAGTCGATTTTACTATGAGCAACGTAATGGCTGGTAACCTTTTAATTATTTGGTTGATGTGGAAAATTGGTGATGTAACATTGTTTCTAGATCTTTTTTCATTGCCTTTTTCATTCTGGTATTAGGTTAATCACTTTGAAGCTATAGTTATGCTGTAACATTTAGCATGGCTTCACACCAAGTTAGTGTAGCCAATGAGGGGGGAAAAAAAAAACCGTGACAGCAGTTGTCCTGATGTGACAACTGGATTGCTCAGAACTTTTTCTTCTTACACCTAGACTATAAAATGGGGAGGGAAAATGTGACAAACAAGTGGTTTTCAGTTTCACATATGTTCCTCACAATCTGATGTTTGACAGTTCTGTCTCTGGGTGGGATAAAGAACACTTAGTTTTCAGTAATAGGAATTTAAAAGATTTAAAACAAATATGCAAAAATTTGCTATGCCAGGATGCCTGGAGCATAATAGACTGTATTTGGTGTGCTTGTTTTGTTTCTTTGGTAGAGCTTATTAGATAAACTTCTAACACTTTCCTTCTACTGCATCCCAGTGAAGTGGAAGTCAACAAAATCACACAGTACTTGTGAGTGCCACTGCACCAAGTTAACTTGCTGGTTTTCTGCTCGTTCACAGTTCTACTTGAAAGAGAGAATTATCTTAGCTCTTTATCCATTATACAGGAAATCTTAACAGTAGAAGCAGGGTTTAAGTATAAAAGAAACTACTGGTTAGTCAAATACAATTCTGAGGTATCTCTATTCCAGAATAAACATTTGTTTAAAGACTTCAAGAAACGCATCAGTAAATACTGTATTTAAATGAAAATTGGTAATTTGAATGTGTGTAATTTTTTTGGAACCTGTCTAAAACCAAATACCCCTGCAAAACAGATACAGCCCACCCTATACTATTTAAATATTTTGCTGTTTTATTTTATAGAAATTATTTTGCTGAATTCACAAATAGAATTTGATTTAAGAAGAATGTTTTGTCCTGTGGTGTGTGTTGTTTTTGGGTTTTTTTTTTAATTGGACTGCACAGAAAGGTGAATTCTGTGCAGTGGCACTATGCTGAATTCTGGAACAACAGTCACATTGAGATTCTGTGCACAAAAAAATTGGCCCTTAAGAATAAAATAATCAGGACAATTACACTGTAAAAGTTTCTTAATGTGATTTATCTTGTACTTTTTGTATGTTTTTATATATACATATATATATTTAATGAGCACAAGCTTGATGGTGTTTTTTACAAATGAGTTGATAGAAACAAAGCTGCTTATCAAATTAAAGGTCTGTAGTTTTGAAATGAACAAAGGAAAATTCAGTCGCAAGTGCATTCTTATGCATTTTAGTATAATAAGGAAGGGACACAGAAGATCTTTTGAATATGCTGTGTAGTGATGATCACTTTTGTGCTTCCATGTTTTCCCCAGTGCTCAAGTTAATTCAGATTTTTTCATAGTTTTTTAATAATACCATTTTCCCTGGACTTAGTCAATTTGGATAAAGTGTTCCCGTTTATGTTTGGGAATGCTTGTTGGAGTTTTTAACTCAAAAATTCTACCCTGGGTACTCAAGTTGAAATAGTTCATATTGATTTGGACCAGTAATTGTTAAACAAGCTATCTCAGAGGTAATTATTATGTATTTTTTACTATATAGGTGAAATATAGTTCAGTCTTGCCAAATGTGTTTGCTTTTAATAGTGCAATGATTGTAGAGACATGTCAAACCGGAGACACTTTAAGGCTGTGACTCTCTTCAGCCATACACACCCCTGTCCCTGAATTGAAAGTGACTGCAGTGCCACTTGTTTTTCAGGCAGCAAATTGAGAACATTGTGCATCTTTGTGACTTTGAAGAAGGATAGCCTGTATTGTTTGTTGCACCTGCTGCTTTTAAATGGATAGCTACAGTAAAAGGTGCAACGTTTTCTTCACTCTGGGCAAAACAATTCTGAATTGTACTTAGCAAATATTGTACATGCAAAAAGTTTCATATGCATGTTATGGTCACGGCATTTTGGCAGTGGTCATTTTCAGGCGATACACAGTACCTCGTTGTTGATGGCACACTTTAAAATACTAGTCCTCAAAGTGCCTAAAAATTTGATTCGCCCATCGCTAATTTCAGTCCTCTTTTCTGTTTGGAACAGTTACTAGGGAATCTCTGGTCTTCCATAAAATGAGCCAATAAATAGTAAAGCAATTAATCATGTTCCTGACAATGTAACAGCTACCTAGAAACTGAAAATTCATAGGTGATGTTATATGGTGGTTAACATGTAGTTTGACCTAGGGGGAAATCCATAACCTTACTACGCAGAATTTCTCCCTCTTGTACATTTGGATTATGGTCGTTTAGTGGCTAAAATAAGCTTTTAACACTTGCTACTGTTAGTGTTAAAAAATCAGTACAGCCACATATAAAAAGAATTCAGTTACTATTCGTGTATCAGTAAATGTACTAAGTTTCAGTCACAAAGTTAGCCACCTACACCTGTGTTATCCCATTGACGGTGATGAGATTACACAGAGTTCAGTCAAAGCTTATTTGCCATGCAGAATCTGTTTTTGTAGTGATGCACAAGCAGAAAAGGAGTCTGCTTGGCTTGGGGTTTTTTCAGATTATTTTCCCTCCTGTCCACCAGCTCTGAAAATTTAAGTTCTCTATTTTTAAAGCTAGGGTATCTTGCTGAAATTGAGCCAGAAAGAGATGAAATGCCACAATGACATTTCTCCCCCCCTCGCCCCTTCCCAAGTGAAACTTTACTTTATATGACATGAGAAGATTGTGTTATGGTAATTGCTATTACGCCTTCACAGCCACTTTGTTGTGCCTAGCTGGTGTGTTTAGCATATGTATCATGAAAAAGCACTTACAGTTCCAAAACTTTCTATATATTTCCTAAGTTCCAGGAGAGAATGAGATTAGCCATTCTGCCAAAGCTAAAATGGGCAAAAATGGGCTGCTTGTAGCAATTTACTTCATCTTTGGTTCAATAAATTTTGTCTACCTCCGAGTCTTTTGCCAGGAATGAATAGGCGGATAAACTATGTCAAGGCAAAGTGGCTCAACGTTTTTGTTGGTATGTGTTTCAGTTACTGGGCATTGCAGCGAGGCTTTCAATGCAATGAATTTAACTTCAGATGAAACTTTAACTATATAAATTAGAGGAAAGAGTGGCACAGTAGGAAATTTGCAGAGTAACTAATTAAGTGTTTAAATATCTTAGTTAAACCTTATTAGTCCACCCTTGCAAATCCACTTTGACAGGAAATTCACCCCTGTGGTGAAAGACACACACCTTAATTGCTGGGAGGTTAAGATGCTGATGCTGACCTTGCATTTCTTAAGACAGGTGCGGGAGTTTCCCATTTGTGGCCCTGCTCCAGCACAGTGTAATCAGGACAACAGGAATTTTGGCTCCTCATCTTCTTGCCTCCTGTGCTGTCCGTCACATTCATGATACCACTTTTCTCACAGCCATAAGGTCTTGGGGATAGTCTAAACCTGCCTTCTGTTTAGAGCAAGACGAGGCTTTCTGGGGGAGAAGTAGGAACCATCTTGTACATATTGCATGCTGCACAGTGGTACTACAATAAACAGCAAGGTGAAAGAAACCTGGCTGCATCCTTCTACATGATTTCTGTTCTTCTTGCAAGTGGTCTCATGAGGAAGACGACAGCAAACAGCTCTTCGAAGCTCAGTGCATTTTCTTTCTGGCTTGCAGCTAGAATCAGTCTACACTAGCGCAGTAAGGATCTCTGTGCAGCAGCAGCACGAGCAGCGTGCCCTGTATATGCCCTCCATACTGTTCCAGGGTGTTCATTATACCTTCCTGCTATTGCTCTTTGGGGATTGTCATGTTAATACATTCATTTACGCTGAGATTTGCCCTCCGTTACGGACTAGACAGCTCTACGGCACTAGAAGGGCTTTCACCCGATCCGAGCACTGTCACTTTTTATGCTATGTAACTTCTTAAGGTTTGTACTATAAATGTCCTTTTATTTCTAAGGTATAAAAATTTCCCTTGGACTAACTATTTTAAAGTGTCAAATAGCCATTCTTTTGTCCTTTTTTACAAGAGCAAGTGTTCAGTCTTGCCCCTGCAGCCTCTGTTACAGCAGGCTGTTCACAGAAGCGTGTTGACGTAGATTCCAGCACTTAAATTCAGAGATCCTCATCCTGTGATCTGATTTTTTCCAGTGCAATCTGTGGTGGATCCATGTATTTCATTGGTATTTGTATGAGTCCTGTTGATTTCAGCACCGTAAGAGTTGAAGCTGGTAATGTGTTGCAGGGATCACACCAGATAAGTCGGGGGGGGGGGGCATGGGGAGGCACAAAAGGCGGCTATCTTTCTTGCTTTATTTATGCTTATTTGCAGACAATGAAATCAAAACAAGCACAGGAGAACCAGTTTCTGAAGGAGAAAAACTCTCCTGAATAAGGGCTAATGTTTCATCAGATTTTAAATACCCAACTCTTTTTTTTTAGCTTTAGAATTCCTTAAAGCCACTTTTTGATAACAAAACTGACCTACAGGCTGTTTCCGTAGAAGAACTTAATATAGCCTTAATTACATCAGCACAATTCTGAAATGACAGTGTCATTCTTCAATGGTGAAAATAATGAGCAAGTGTATTCTAGTTTTTAACAATGAGCTAACCTTGAATAATGAGGAGAAAAAGGAAAACAGGTTCTATGAATTCATCCAAAATCTAACCATAGAAAAACATCCAGTGCAGGAAAATAAGATCATTCCCTTCTTTTCTGTCTCTGCGCTATTTAAAATGTCTGATAATGTTAATTTTTATTCTTAATTTATGTCCCCTTCAGCCCTTAACAGAGCAAAATCTTTAAATGTTTGGTTTTCCCATATAAGCCAGTTCCCTATTCCGCATTTCCATTTTCGTTGTCGTGATGCGCTGTTTCTGTTTTCATACGATGACCAGGACTGGATGAATGCTTTCCAAGTGTGATTTCACCTGAGCCATTAAGCAAGCAGTTATGTTCCTTTTCTGTAATGATACCTCTGTGGATGCAGCTTTTAAAGGTAGCTGTATGCAGCTTTTAAATATAGCTTTATTTATTGAATGCTGCTCAGTTCTTGTCCACCATTCCTAAATTCCTGTCCATTACTTCTTACAATTCTTTCTTACCAAGTTGCTCACTCTAGATTGCCAGGACCATTTTCTATTTAATATTTTTGTATTTTCTTGGAATCCAATCCCTTCACTTGCCGTGATGGTTTTTACCTCCTTTTCTACCTACACCTGCTGTTTTGCTGTTAGCTGCTACAAAAGAACCGTGTTTGCCAAGCAGCCCGGCTCTCCAAACCGGAGCCCTTTACAGTGCAGTAGCAGCAGCCACAGCCTTGACCAGGTGGGCTTTGTCATCTCTTAAATCTTCTCAGAATCGATGTGGGATACGAAAGCTTCATGCTACTGATGGCAGTCTCGAATTCAAATAGCTCGTAGTTTACTGGGTTTTGTTTGTTGTTCCCCTGCCCCTTCATTTTCTGTCTTGAACAGTTAGTTTCTACAGGTCAATAAAAATGGTAGGTCTCACTGGAATCTACTTTGGAAAGAAGGCTGATTGAAAACTTGAACACTTCTTAATATACTTGATTGTATTTAAATATCTGGTGGGTGCTTCAGAGTCCTTAGAAAGTCTTCTGGAAGCAAATTCAACAGCTTAGAAACATGAAGACTAGGTCTTCAAGATTTAATGATGCTCACAAAATCTATCTACCTGTCCTGCTGCGAGATTAAGAACAGGTGAAATAGCAGAAATGGAAATATTTCGCTGAAGGGAGAGAGGTCATGCTGTGCGAAATCCCCTCGGGAACGGGAAACGCTGAGCGTGCTTTGCCTGGGCTCACCCCCCTGGTAGCAGCTGAGCGTGAGCCCTGCGGTGGGAACTCGCCTGAACCAGAGGCTTCCCCAAGCACCGCTTGCTAGCAGGACGTTGATGAAGTAGCATTGGAAGCGTTTTCTGTTATTTTTCTTCTCCGAGATCTGTACCGAGTTGAATGCTCTGACCAAATAAAAGCAGGGAGCGGGGCTGAGCGGGGAAGCTTCGCAAGCTTGTTCTGTTAATACTTTCTACCTCTTGACGTTCATTGCCGAGCCGCTGCAGGCTGATGCGCCGGTAAGTGGCTTCAGCAGCATGATGGTTTCTTCTGGGTCAGGCCAATGCAGGTGCAGAAATACCTGGTCGGGCTTGTCTGCTGGGCAGGCGCAGGGCAGTCCCTGCCTCCCCCCAGGGACGTATGAAATCATTTGAAACGTGACTCAAGAGTAGGTACGTATGTTTGCGTCGAAATGAAGGATCCCCTATTTTTTCAGGTGGCACCACGCGGACTCACAAACACTTCTACTCAGTCTCTCCTGCTACCTCCTTACCCGTGTGAAGTAGCATAAAATCCATTTGCAACTAAGACTGTTCAAACAATGCAACCGCAGGGAGGTATCTCGGTTTCTAGCTGTGTTGATATGGTGAGGGGCTAGAAAGGGAGGGATGTTAGAATGTGAAAAGCCAGTATTCTGCAGATCAACCCAGGTGTATATCTAGAAAGAAATGTTACCGATCGCTACCGTGGCTGTGTGTAAGACTGAAATGCTGAAAGAGAACTGTGTAACCCTCCCACTCCGAGTCTGAGAGAGACCTGGCATTGGCTTTCTGAACACTCCTGCAACCTGAACCAAAAAACTGCTGTGGGAATGTAGACTTACCATACAGCTGCGGAAGAAAACTTCAATCGTGTCTCTTCTCTCGGTCTTCAGAGCAGTCAACATGATTTTGATGTAGGTTTTAGATCATGTATATATAAATCTGATTGAAGTACCAACAGCAAACCATAAATAAAATGTGGACTTAACTGAAGAATGGGCTAGTGGAGGACTCTTGTGTTGAATTTATTAAAATGCAGTATAACAAAGTTGTTGATGGAAGAGACCCGCTGTGATGAAGACAGGGAAATAAAGCTGGGGCGTCCTCGACTTGGGAAAGTAGCCAGGTTTGCTGTTGCCTTTGAATCTATTACAGCACCTAAGGACCGACTCGAGTGCACTGTAGTCACTGGAGAAGAGTTGGCTGCAGGGGAACGTTCCTGGGGGGTGCTCCACCTTCCTGCCTGCCGAGGGCCAAACTCACTGAGGGGTTATTCCAGGGACAGGCGTCCGTTCACATTCCCGCTTGTTAAAAGCCAGTGCAGGCTGCTGGATAGCCGCTGTTACCCCTGCGTTTCCCTAATGCACCAATTACCCAGTCGCTTTGCTCTACCCGAGCAAGGGCCGTCACCTAAAATGAGTTTGAAGTGAGTGTAATGGAGAGCTAATGGAAACCTCTGGTTTACTGTGTTTGCTCTTGGCACTGCCTTTGAAGACATGTAAATGAAAATACAAAACAATGGCAAATTACTGGGAATTTGTAGTACTAACATTAAATAAAAATTTAAGCGAGACATCCGTGGAAGCAGGTAACACCCGCGTTTATCGTAGCTCTGTTCAGTTGATGTAACCCCTTTGAGTGGACATGCGTGTGAATTCTCTGGACATCAACATGTTAGCAAAAATAAGAATTCAAGATAAATTTTGGATGTATCCCAGTAGTTCATTGCCAGTTGGGGGGTTGCTGTAAACTGGGGAGAAGAAAGCTTTTGATGAAGACAGCAAAAACGTAAAGCGACTCCCACGAATGTGTTCTGTTCTCACATTTCTCTCTGAGAATTCACTAATGCCACAGGACAAAACCAGCCAATTTTTAATTTAACTTCTATGGAGACTGTGAAATCTGTAATGATTTATCGATCACCCGACTCCCTAAAGCCTTTTAGAATTTGGGCTCCTGTGGTTTTTACATTACCTGAAAATATGGCCTGAAGCGTTTCTCCTGGTTTTGATACTCGCTTACCTGGTAACTTCAACCTAACAAAGTCAGCATTATAATTTTGTCACTGAAGCTTGTTTCCCCGTCCTTTTTGCAAAACCTCTCGGGATGCATTTGCTCTGACCTTGTTCTACCTTGCGCAGTTTCCTTGCATCTCCCCTTTGTATTTCCTCCCTCCCTCCCTGCGCTGGTGCGTAGCGGGCTGTGGATCGTCCAGAAATGCCCCCCGCTCCTGCTTGATCAAGGGCGGGCGGTTAGTTTGCGGGCGTCCCGGTAGGACTGGGAGATGGTGGCGTGGAAAGCACCGGAGAGGCGAGCCTTGCCCACCTCTGGGTGAAGTCTGGCTTCTGCCGTGTGGGTCTCGGCGCAAGTTAGAGTTGTGTGCTGCCTGTGCAACAGCCATGGGGCTGCTGAGGTGTCGGGGGAGCAGTAGATTGGAAAGGGATCATAATGTTAATGAGGGTGTTATATTAAGATGAAAGAATTTGTGATACCTGTCGATGCCTAGGTAGGACTTGGTGTTTCTCAGTACTTAAGAATATACTTTAAAAAATATACTTAAGAAAGTATAAAGAAAATGCTGTTTCGTCTTTCAGTAGGTGGAAATTTGAAGCCCTTTGAAAGGAAGACTTTTTAGTGCTTCACTGGTATGTATCTTTTTTTTCTTTCTTTTAGTAAACAAAGCCTTCTATTGGAAATAACCACTGAAATTCCTGCGTGAACACTTTAACACCTTTCTTTAAAATAGAGTTTGCTTCATTTCAAGATTTCTGATGTCCTTATAGCCATGCTAATCTTTACGGGAGATTTCTTTTATTGTTATTTTAATAATAAGTATGGCTGTGGTTTTTGAAGTTTGAATCCTGTCCTCTCTGCAGCTTTAGCACTGGGAATTGAGACACTCATCCATGAAGCAAGTATCCTGGATGTAAAGTACATAAGCAAAGCAACTGTGTAATCTATCATGCTGATAAGAACAGCTGGTTTGAGCAAGAGGTTGCTGAATTATGATATACATTTAAAATATAATTGCTAGGAATTTATATAAAAGCACAGGATGAGTCATGGGGGTAGGAGAAGCACAAGACCATGCAAGGGTGCCACGCATTTTCTATTGAGCCTGGTTTGCATTTATTTTGCCAACTTACATTCCACAGTGGTTTTGTATTAAAGCTTCTTCGGTAAAGCGAGAAGCTCCGAAGTCTGTCCACTTCCCCAGCAGGTCAGCAGTTCGCTTTCCTGCTGTCTGTGGTCAGCAACTTCTCAACAGGGAGCGGGGTTTAGGGCCCGGGGTGGCGGGACCACCCCGCTGGCTGCCAGGGGGTGGGGGACTGGTACCTCCTGCAGACGCAGGAGAAGGGGGCAGAAGGGGGAGGCTTGAGCTTTAATTTCTTCTGTTGGCACTTGATGGCTTCAGCGGTACCCAAACTGTGTAACGCCGGAGTGCAGCAGGCGTCTGTGTGCTGTGCGATGGAGGCGATACCAACCGAGGCGGGAAGTCGGGGGGGCTATTTCCAATCAGCTTACTTCACTGTATGGTAAATCTCTCACCCGTGAATCCCAGGACCAGCCACAGATCACAGTGAAACACACCACATTCTGCTCTATTTATCCTGACAAAATGCTCCTGATTTATCGATTGTCCAAATGCTGTCCCGCTTGATGCTGCGGTGTTTGCACCACATTTTTGTTCTTTGAAAGTAGCAAGCCTACGCCGAGGATCTTGCCAGCCAAGGTGGTAAAGGAAGGCGCCCTGCTTCTTTGCCGTGTCCCTGTCTTGTTTAATTTCCAATCTCTACAGCCTAAATTCAGAAGGAGCCGCTACCCTGTTCGGCTGAACCTCCTGCCTGCCACAGGTGACTGACACTCCATTCAGCCCACGCAGAGGCCAGCGACTGATGTTAACTTGTCACATTTTCATTTTCCATTCAGTGCTTTCACACATCCTCCAAGGCTGAAGTAAGTTTGTTAGTAACTCAATGGTATGTTTTTATGGGGGTTTTTTTATTATTATTATTCTTTTCTTGACACATTTTTAATTCTCTTAATTTCCCTTATCATGTAAAGTGCTGGAGTTCACCCTCTATTCTACAGCTTGTCTTAAGTTCGACCTTCAGTTTGGAAAACATATTTCAGTTTATTGAAATTTTTCATTTTAGGTTGGTTTCTTTAGAGCCTCTGATTTTTCTAGTCTTTCGCTTAAATCAAGTAAGTTTGCAGATGACACCAAATTGGGTGGGAGTGTCGATCTGCTGGAGGGTAGGATGGCCCTGCAGAGGGACCTGGACAGGCTGGATCGATGGGCCGTGGCCAACTGTATGAGGTTTAACAAGGCCAAGTGCCGGGTCCTGCACTTCGGTCACAACAACCCCATGCAACGCTACAGGCTTGGGGAGGAGTGGTTGGAAAGCTGCCTGGCTGAAAAGGATCTGGGGGTGTTGGTAGACAGCCGGCTGAACATGAGCCAGCAGTGTGCCCAGGTGGCCAAGAAGGCCAACAGCATCCTGGCTTGTATCAGGAATGCTGTGGCCAGCAGGAGCAGGGAGGTGATTGTCCCCCTGTACTCGGCGCTGGTGAGGCTGCACCTGGAATACTGTGTCCAGTTTTGGGCCCCTCACTACAAGAAAGACATTGAGGTGCTGGAGCGTGTCCAGAGAAGGGCAACGAAGCTGGTGAAGGGTCTGGAGCACAGGCCTTATGAGGAGCGGCTGAGGGAACTGGGGTTGTTTAGCCTGGAGAAGAGGAGGCTGAGGGGAGACCTTATTGCTCTCTACAACTACCTGAAAGGAGGTTGTAGTGAGGTGGGTGTTGGTCTCTTCTCCCAAGTAGTTAGCGATAGGACGAGAGGAAATGGGCTCAAGCTGCGCCAGGGGAGGTTTAGGTTGGAAATTAGGAAAAATTTCTTTACGGAAAGGGTGGTCTAGCATTGGAACAGGCTGCCCAGAGAGGTGGTGGAGTCCCCATCCCTGGAAGTGTTCAAAAAACAGGTAGATGTGGCACTTCGGGATATGGTTTAGTCTAGTCTACCCTTGATTGGTTTAGTGTGGACTTGGTAGTGTAGGTTAATGGTTGGACTGGATGATCTTAAAGGTCTTTTCCAACCTAGACGATTCTATGATTCTAAATCAAGTGAGTGAATTAAAAACTCTCTTCCCTCACATTTATTGTCATAAATTTATAGCATCCCACAGGGCTAGTGCTGGGGGGAGCATTCTGCCCCAAAGAATGTTTGTCTTGTGCTGTGGTCGCTTGCTAATATCACCATGGATTTTTTTACTTTAAGTTACGTGTTACTGGACTTAAAGCCTCTAGAGTAATTTTCCCTCTGAAAGAATTAAGTTCTGATACTGCTCTTCTGTATTTTGTCCCACCGGATTGTTTGGCAGCCTGGCTGTAGGTACCCACAGTTTCGCTAAGCAGCCGCTCCTTTCACACCTCTCCCACCATGCGCCAAGGGGCTTGACTCGACGCCACGGAGGCCGAGGACTCCCGTGGGTGGCAGCCGCCTTTGTGCCACCCTGCAGCATACTCGTCGTGCAGCTCCACCAGGACGAGGGGTTCCTGCAGCCTGATGCTTGCGACCATAAACGCTGCTCCACGTGTACACACACACGGGTTCCCACAGTTTTGGTTTTTTTTCCAAGCACCATCTTGCATAAAATTCCACCTCTGGCTTCGTCTGCTCCTCCAGTTCAGTTTGTCCGAGGAGTCCTGTCCTACTGCTCTGAAATGTGTTTTGCCCCAGGGACCACTTCATTACCTAGTCACGTGCTCAAAGTTTTCATGTGTGAGCAAATGGACGTATCTAATTCTTCCTCGGTCGACTGGCTTAAACTCCCTGTTTAGCAGTTATGGGGTAGCGTTCAGAACATACTCTATGATTTTTCACAACCCTGGCTTTCATTTCCAGGTAGTCTTTCCGAAGGAGCAGGTAGAACGTGTTGCACGCATTCAAGCCTATAGGATGCAAGCATTAAAGATAAGCCTCCAACCTGCAGCAAACTTGATAACAAGAGCCCATACTTTAGTTACTTGCAACAAGAGCAATCGTTCCTCAGTTTGGAGACTGGACTCAGATCTTCAAAATCCTCACGCTACTGTGTGAATTTAAAGTGCATCCTGTGTATTTATATTAAATGTGTCTGTAGCTACCTTCAGCAATATGGTACTTATTTATTTGTGCAATTATTCCGTGCCTCTAGATTTAGCACGCTGCTATTCCAGCTGTCGGCTGTGAACACCTGGCAGTCTGTGAGCTACCTGCCAGAGCCTGGGATCAGCAATAAAGGCAGCAAGAGCTGTCAGTGAGAACCTCCCCCTTCCCTCAAAAAATATATGGAGTCAACAAATCCAAGCATGGTTGGAAAGTATGGTTTCTGTGAGTCCTTTCGGTGTATTGAATGCAAATTGTTCTGGAAGTTCTTTGTACCAACAGCCTGAAAGAATGGCTGTCACGTGAGGAAACTTCTACTGTATTTGATGCATTGCGAAATCTTTCTTAACTGGGCTCTTGTCAAGGTAGTCATTTGAAGATTAAATACTTAACTGTTTTTATTCTGACGTTGTTTGGGAAGAGTGTTAAATTTAGATCCATGTCAGGAGAAGACAAGCACATAAACAAGAACTTCTGACCTCATGGCAAAAAAACCCCATGAGACATGAACTTTCACAAACTTTGATAGTACTGGGGGTATATAAAAAGAAACAGAACTTGTCAAATTGCTTTTTAGATTTTTCCCAAATGTGATCTGTTGCCTTTCTTCAAGGTGTGTGGTTGGTTTTTTTTTTTAATCACCTTTTCCTCTCTAGACATGTGTGGCCAGCTACAGTATTATTTTTGCGGGTAGATATAGCAGATAAGTTCTTGCTTTGCATTCCACTGGATTCCTATCAATATAAGGTCATACTCCTATGCGGAGGGCTGGCACAGGCATTTCAGGATCAGTGGTGTTATTTTTAATTGCTGTATGTGAACTACCCCGTACTGTAAGGGAAAGAACCTCTTGCTCTGAAGACCAAATACACTTTTGCATCCCACATACCTTGTTGTCACATCTTCCAAAGGATTGTCGCTTTACTATGTTTGGGAATATCTAGCCCTTAGATGAATTCATGTCTATTCTGGTAGCACTTCCAGCTATGTGGGAGTTAATCACAACAGACTGAATGATAGGACTCAAGGAAGTCCACAAACAAGTCAGTATCACAGAAACAGGGCCTGCCCGCATCCCTCTGCCGCTGGCTTGTAGTGGCAGCGATACTGGCTGAAGTCACAACACAGACTGGGTGTGGGCACTGCAGCCCGCGGGGAGCGTACTTGTCCCTGGGTGCCATTTGGTTTGCGGCAGCAGGCACGTACGCCAGCAAACCCCAGGACCTGGGTACCCCCCTCCCCGAGGCGGGCAGGCATGGAGGGCGTGCTGCAAGCCAGGACACACAGGGGCTGCAGCAGGGCAAGTCTCAGCCGAGATAGGGAGTGAGCAGCGGTGCTGCTGTGGTGCCCTCGGTGCTGCTACCCCCTCCAAAGGCCAGTGAATTAAGCCATTTTGCAATAAAACCCTCAACTTGTATCTCATTCCCCACCCCTCCAAAAAGTTGGCTTTTCATAGGACAGAATACAGCTTCCTAGTGTGAAGCATTAGTGCCATTACTCATTACAGTACCTAGGACTAGCCAGTCCTGAAAAGCTAGACCCCACCCTGCTGAAAAGCCTGCAAAGGAGAGAATTTTGAAGATGTTTGCCCTTTCCAAACACTGAAGAGTAAAGGTAGCAGGTTGTGTGAGAATTCAAACTTTAGAGTTTGTGCTCAGGGGGACATGTCTTTGATTTGATTGCAGCCTGATGGTTCAAAAAAGGAGGCCCAAACTTGACAGCAATAGTAGCTGAAACACTTCCTCTCTAAGGAGTTCTACAACTCTCACAAGCTTTTCCTCCAAAGAAACACAGCAGACAAAAATGGAAAACCATTACGTGAAGAGTCTATGAACTTAGAAAACTGAGTACCCTTTAACCATTGCAGCTAGATTCCTCATTAAACCAGGTAACCAAGGGATTACTTGATCAGTCTGTAATGCTTTGTCAGGCCTAAGCAACCACGTGACCAGGCCAGTGTTAACATCACACCTGGGCACAAGAGCATCTACACCAAGTGTTATTCCAGCCTGTAGTGCCAGCTTACGGACTGGAAGTGCTGGCTGAAAGAATTCCTGCTCTCAAAGGCAGGGGAAAGAACCCTCACCTCCGCTCACAACTCCCTCTGTTGAAGCTGAATATTACCCCTATTTTAGCCACACTACCAACAGATAACTTGAACTTCACACAAGCTATGTTTTAAAAATTTATTCTGTAAACTCCATACTGGGTCTTTAGTTCTCCTTTTCCTGCACAGTCTTTGTTCCACGCAGTCTACCCGTACGACGGGCAGCAATGAGACCAACTTTGCGGCCAGCAGGAGCATCTCTCCTGATGGTTGACGGCTTGCCAATGTGCTGATGGTTGCCACCACCAAAGGGATGTTCTACAGGCTGTGGAAAAGGAAAGCAAAAGTCGTCAATGTAATTAACAACAGAAACGAGTAGGATGATTAACAGCAATAAACTGACTTCAGGAACAAAAAATTTAACTGCTTTGTTTTTCATACAGTGCAGGAACTATCAAGCGCTGCTAGCTACCCTAATTAAATGCGCGATTACAGGGTAGTCTGCAAAGCTTTCTTTCCAGATACGTGCCAGACTCCTCCCCATCTCAAACAACTCATTTCTAAACCATAAAAAAGCAAAGTGAAAACTCTTAATTGAAAATAGACTCACATTCATGGCCACACCACGGACACGCGGCCAGCAGTTTCTCTTCGCCTTGTACTTGTGATAAGCACGGCCAGCCTTCAGGATGGGCTTGTCAATACGACCTCCACCAGCAACGATTCCTGAAAAAAATCAGAGGAATGGTAACATGCAAATGTTGCAGGCAAGAGAGAGAAAGAAACAGTTTATTCCTAATAATACTCAAGGTCTAAGAACAAGCTTCTGAGGAGCAATCTCAAACAATCCCAACTGTGTATTCAATCCAATATTTTCCAGCTACTAGCCACACATTAAGTGATCTGCAAGGAGACATGTACCTTAACCACCATTTTTCAATCCATACATATGTATGATTGAGCTTAGCACTCCTTCTAAAGCATTATCAGTTTTACTGCTAGCATTTCTTGGGGAAAAATGTTTTGTTAGTATTACAACTAAAAAAAGCATGAATTGAAAGAGCTCAGTGGACTTTAGAGCCCTTTGAGGTTTAGTAGTTAGTTATTTCCTTATTTATTTAGTCAATTTTACTAGAGTAAGAGACCACAAATTATTAATTTTTATGTTTTCTATTTGGATGCAAGGATATTTGGTAACTTCTGTCTCATCAAGACAAGTAACACTGCTCACATCCAACAGTTGTCTCTCTCCCTGCACCTTCAGCACTTGCCCAGGACTACATCAAGTGTCAAAAGTACAGCTGTCAGTCAGGTGTATAACAAACCTGGTAAGACGTCTCCTTCTCGACAACAGTATTTTTATTGTCAGACCTTCCAGAATACTTCACCCAACTGACGACACCTACAGCAGCTAAGCACCTTCAGCACTACCCCTACAGCCTCAGGCGCTGTACCAAAAGCGGGAAACCATCAATGCCATTTTCTGCAGATGTTATTCCCCAAGGACTGCACATTCTAGAGGGTGAGCGATTCCATTACAGCTTGAGGACAACCAGCATCTACTTTTCTGTCCTCTCCCTAGGTCAAACTATTTCCCAGCTTAAGTTCCCATTACCAAAAGTAATGCAGGCATAATATACTCTGCACAGACTGTACCTGTGTATAATCCTGAGTCCAGCCTGGAAATTATGACATTTTCTAGACAGTATTGGGAATTGGGGCCCCGTTTGAAAGCTTGCTTAGCAGTACGTAAACTCAGTGACAAGACAAGTTCATAGGTGTTGCTCCTTACCAACAACAGCTCTGTTTGCAGAAGAAATCACCTTCTTGGAGCCAGAAGGCAGCTTCACTCTGGTTTTCTTTGTTTCAGGGTTATGAGAGATAACGGTGGCGTAGTTTCCAGAAGCACGGGCCAGCTTTCCACGGTCACCAGGTTTCTCCTCAAGGCAGCACACAATGGTGCCTTCCGGCATGGTGCCCACAGGTAGAACATTGCCAATGTTCAGCTGAGCTGCAAAAAGCAATCAGAGCACTAACAGGTTCATTCAGGCTCCTGTACTTGAATTACCATTCTATTTAACGTGGGCCTCTGTGCATAGAAGGGCACCATGCAAATGCCTTGGTAGCAACAGGCAGGGGCACTTTTTATTGTTTGACTCAAAACACAAGTTTCACATTCAGTATAACAGAAAAGCAGGGAAAATGGGACTCCAGACAGAACAATCCAAACACTTGACAAGAACCACGGTTAGGCTTGTTAATCAAAACAGGCTGCGTGAGAAGACCGCAGTCTCCAAGGAAATCTAGGTCTGCTTGAAGCCAGAGGAAGCTACTGCTTTGTGATGGCTCACAACTGCACTTAAACATCCTGAACTTCACATATTCAGATGCCATCTGCTTTAGCCTTCTGAAACTGCCCAGGCAACACACTCTCCATCTTAACTCACCTTTCTTGCCGCAGTAAACAAACTGACCAGTATGAATACCCTCAGCAGCAATGAAAAGCTCGGTTCTTTTCTTAAACCTGTACGGGTCACGGAAGGCAATCTTGGCAAGGGGAGCGCCTCGGCCAGGATCATGAATGATGTCCTGTTGGAACGTAGATATGTTTTAGGACACAGTGTTTTGTCATGGCTTCTGCAGAAATCAAAGAACTAGAAAAACTGGAGATCATTAGTACCAAGATAATTCTCACTAGGATCCCCCCTTTCTCAGAGGGATCTTGATTTCTCCCAACATGAACGAGTTGAAGATTCACATTTGTAAGAATACAACCTCAAGTATCTGTATCACAAAATGACAACTCTGGTTAATTGTGCTGCTTTAAACTAATTGTGTCTGGTTTATTCCTGACATTCTGCAGATATTGGATCTCTCTGTACTAAGAAATGCACTTTCACTAGCTGCCCAATCACCTTTGGGCAGAGACAAAAGTGGACGCAAGCAGCAATTTCTCCAAGTGTTTTCTTAGAACGGAAGTGTTTCTATCTTTCTGATATTAAATACACTGAAGTTATGTAAGTCCCTAAATGAGGGAGTGCAGACTTACTGTTTCTTTTTGCGTTGGAAAAATATATCAATTCTGTTCCTGAAGTACACTGAGATTCCAATACACAACCATATATTTAGACTACAGCTAAGTGATGAATGCTCTTTAAGATGTGTCTCTTTCCTAGGAAAGCTCAGATGTTGTTGGTGTCCAGTATTACTGTTTTTTCTGCTGGTTTCGACCCTGTCGGGCAAAACCCCCCTGTGTATTACATAAGTTTAAATCAAACCTACCTACCGTTTACCATCAAACTCAATTATGGCAAGCATGAAGAAAGTTCTTTCCACAGCCTGAAGATGACCTCGCTCTAAAAGGCTGAAGAGACGGCTAGATGTTCAGCGCATCTAGCTAGGTACCCAGTGGCACTGTTGGCAGGCTAAGTCGCTGACACCCAAAAAAATACCTACAGCACACCTGGAACACTGCATCTTACCCCAAATAAAAGTACTGCCTTGCCCCCAGCGCTCAGGACTAAGATGATAGATGCTAGTACAAAGATGGATTTTTTTTTTTTTTTAAAGATGCAATCAACACGTGGACAACTCTGCCCACCCATGTTTCACGAGGCACCCGGAGTTCTTAGGGGATATAAAAGCTTGCTGATATTCCTGCATTAGCAAAGCTCTCGGAAAAAACTGTACTGCTGCCTACATGCTGCCAGCTTCTTTACTGAAACGCTGTCGCAAATCCACAGTAGTTTAACGTTTCAAGTACCGTGACTTACTTAACAAACACGAGAAGCCCGAATAAGGCACAGCCAAACGGCTTCCAGCACAGCTGACCGGGCTTCAGATCCCTCACGCCAGCGAGGAGTGGAGGGGCGCGGGCCTCGCGGCCCCACGCATTCGACGCCGGGGCCTGCGGAGGGCCCTTCCCCCTCCCGCGGGGCCCACCCCGGCCCCCGCCGCGCAGCCCCGGGCCCGCCCTCACCTTGACGATGCCCTTGATGTAGCCGTGCCGCTCGGCGAAGTCGACGGCGCGGAGCTTGGCCGGGCCCTTCCTGTGCTTCACGTGGGCGCGGAAGACGGAGCCCGCGCCCTTCCTCTGGCCCCGGATCACGCGGCCCATGGCGCCCTGCGGGCAGAGGGCAGCGCGGCGCCAACGGCCGTTAGAGCCGCCGCGAGCAGGGGTGCCCCCTCCTCCCCTCCCCCATAGCCCCCGCGGCCACTACCGCCAGGCCGCGGCCCCCGGCCCCCCCCGCCCCCAGCGGCCCGGCCCCCCCGGCGCGGGGGCAGCGCCAGGGCGGGCGGCAGCGGCGGCCGCGCCGCGGGCGAGGGGCGGATGGCGGCGGATGGCGGCGGATGGGGGACGCGGCGGCCGCGCTCCTACCTCCGCTCTGGCCTCGCTGGGAAAGAAGGAAGCGCTGACGTCACCGCGGCGCCAAGGCCCTTCCGGCGCGGGGAAGGGCGGGCAGCGGTCGCGCCGCCGTGACGTCACGCCGCGCCCGCTGCCAGGCAACCGAGCCCTCGCGCTTCCTGCGGGGGGCGGGGCTGCGCCGGCGCTCTGCCCCGCCCCTCCAGTGACGTCAGGGAGGGGGAGGGTCCACTCATCCCTGGGAGCCGTTAACGCCCCGCCCGCCGCTTCCCGGGGCAGCGGCTCCCCTCGGCCGGGCGGTTCGCGCCTCACTGAGCTGGGGCGTCCTCAGCTCCCCCTGGGCCGACCTGGCGGTGCCGGGCGTGAGGCGGCCCGGCCCGGGGAGGCCGCGGTACGGGGGCGCCGGGCGCGTTTGCGTGGCCCGCCCGCCCGGCGGGCGTCGTCTCGGCCAGGCCCCGCCGCCCCCGCGGGCCCCAGCCCAGGCGGGAGCCCAGGGCCGTTGCCCGGCCCGGGGCCGGCCGGCCGGCGAGGACAGCTGCTCGGTCACTCGTAACGCTGTTTGAGGCAGCTCTGACGAGTGGGGAAGAACTGCCCCCGCACTCCGGCCAGGAGTCTCAAAGTTCATTGCTCCGCTTCTTTGGGGTTTTCCTGAGGCAATTGCTGCTTAAAAATTCCGAGGGCTGATAGCCTGTTGCTTGGAGACCTCGCGTAAGCAACCGAGTTCCCCGAGCCAAGAGCCATTCCTAAAATAAGCCGTCATGCCGAAACTTTTTCTTAATTAGCTGGGCCAAAGATGCTGTTTGCAGGAAGAGGCTCCTTGGCTGGTTTGGGGTTTTTTTGTTGTTTTTTTCTTTTTTCTTTTAAGATTTCTGTATTGTGCAGTTCAACAGCTGCAGATTTCAGGCGAGGAAGTGACTGAAGGTAAAACCCCTGCAGCTGCTTTAAGCTGCCCTTGCCACATTTTTATCAATATTAATTAGGGCATAATTGAGAGATGCTGCAAAGCAGAGGTAATCGTCTTAGTGTTTCTAATCAACTTGTGCTATGCCCTGGAAGGGGAAATGAAAAGTGCCTTAACTTCTTTAACGGTCCACCAGGTTTTCCGTATCAGAGGCCCTTCTTCCCAAAGAGGTCACTGCTGATGACCCAATTCACTAGAGATGGACCATTTGACGTTAGATTGACTCACTGGAAATTAGGAAAAGTTTGTCAGTGCAATTGTTTGCCTTGCCTTGAACTGAGAAGAACCTAAGTACCCACGATTTCTTGATGGATAAGCTTTCCCACATCCGGCTTCCCAGGACAAATGGAAGTCACGCCCCTCATTACAGGCAAAAAATCCTAATAGCAAGGGCTCTGAGTCATGATCCTTGTCAGATTCAGCCACCACAGGTAAAGAAGAGATTAGCACAGCCAGTTGTCCACTCTGCCTGTCTGCTGGAGGTTCCTGCCCCTCCAACAAAGAGCCGGTGTGGCAGCTCCTCAGCCTGCGCCCCATTGGACGTACTACAGCTCGATGTATTATGACAAACCGCTACTTACTTTGGTTTATGTTTATACACTGAGTGCAAATATCTAGAGACTTTGATTTACGGTTCCTGTTGGCTTCAGCTGTGGGGGCAGGAGCGTTGTTAGTTTTTGCTACTAAATCTGACAAGAATCAGAGCCTTAAGGAGCTGTCTGAATTTCCAAATAATGCCCATATAACCGGCAAATTACATCGGTCACACCTCTTTCATGTTCTTAGTAAGGACTTAGTAATCAATTATATAACAAAAGTAGTTGTGTAACAATTTAGTACACTCATTTGTTTTATTATCCTGTATCAACTACACTCTGTATTCATTTTATTATTATTTAATTCATGGCGCAGTCTTGCATACTGCTATCACCATCTGTGAAGCTGCAACTTCTCAGTTACGTTGTGGGCTTGGCCAGCTGCCTTGCTGCTAAGGTATTGCTGCAACATGGAGGGTAAGGCTGAGACTGGAATAATCCCTTGCTCCTCCCTACCAGCTTTTTGGATGCTCTGAATATTGTTAGAAACGTCTGTACCATAACAGTATGAAGAGTTCCAAGTTCACTGTTGCAACAGGTGCTGGTTTGGCCTTTCCTCCCAGTAATGCTGAATGGTTATCACCTATTTGAATACCTCAGGCTGTGTTTATGTGTACCTCTTGACTGGAGCATGCTGTGTGCCCAGGGTTCCAGTGCCAGTATCGTCCAGGCTGGCTCTTAAGTGTTTTTCCATCAGAGAAAACCAGGAGGAGGCTGGGAATAGTATGCATCTAGGTCTCATCTCTATATGTGCTCATTATTTCCTTAGGGTATACACATGGACGCAAAACCCTGAAGGCAGCCCAAGTCTTCTAGCCTTGACGGAGTTTGGGAATCAGAGGAGACATGCAAATAGATGACAGGACTGCATCAATGATGAGGTAATTTTATAACTGATTTCTCCTGCTATAAGAGACAACATTAGCTAAACGCTTTCATCATCAAGGAATAACAGCATTGTATTATCTGACCCAGTCAAGCACGGACTGAACTCACCGTAAAGCTAAATATTTTGTTTAGCTGTGCCTTCAAAATTTCATGGATCCAAAGAAACAGAAGGAAGTAGTTTACACCTGATTGCAGTTAAAAAATACTGTCCAGGGTTTGTCAGAACAGTGTTGCTATGGGTCATGCCCTTGAAATCATGGTGCTGAAGAAATGCGAGTGTTGGGTACTACCAACGATCACTAATCTGTTAAACTTTTAGGAGGCGGAGGCAGTGCCGTGGTTTGAAATGAGGCTGTTTCCCTCCTCACTCAGCCCCCATTCCTTGGGCTGACACTGTCTCCCCAGAACGCATCTGTGGGGGCTTTCGCTGCATGAGGAGGAGGAGGAGGAGGAGGCAGTGGCAGAGGTACAGCAGGACAAGCCCATGCTGGACAACAGAGCATGAGACACGGGGCTACTGATAGTGCGACAAAAGCATTGCCTACCAACAGCACTGCTGTACAGCAGCTGTTCTCTGGTGCAGCTTTGAGTCCCAAGATTTTGGCCTTCAGGACGTCATTTTTGGTGACTGCAGCTGCTTTGGCTTAAGATGTTACTGCCTTTACTGGCCGCCCCACCTCTCTGCTGGGAGTTACAGCACATGGGAAGAGGAACGGAGGCAGGGCCAGCGTGCTGGATTTCCCCAGATAAGGCTTCTTTTTCCACCGGAACTCAGGCTGTGCTGGAGCTAGGGGGGCTGGCTTGTCAGGCTGAGGGTTCTCCGAGGCCTGGCAGCAAGCACAGGGATGTCCAGATAACCTGGGCATGTCCTGCACATCTGCACAGATCAACTCCGCCGTACAAGGGCTAGAGGTCTGAGGCTCTCGGGAAACCTTGGCCTTGGCATGCATGCATTATGCCTCCCAGACACGCGCACAGAAATACGGACGGAAGTCTGATGGTGTGAGGCAAAATAGGGTATGTTTCCAAAGCACAGCTGCTGCCACATCACAGCCTGATATTTTCGCAGCGACTTCATTCTTTGGCTGCTTAAACTACGACAGTCACCTGAGGTGGCTGAGGCATGGCCCCACATCCTTGCTACCAGGGCGGTAACATTCAGAAGTGGAGAAGCACCCACGCTGCTGGGGAAGGCCAGGTCTTACATCACCATAACTACTTCCATGGGACTGCATCTGTCAGAACCCTTCCTCACGCATCTCCCTGTGGCTGGCAAATTTGCTGGAATAATGCAGAAAAGTTAACAACTACCCCCATGATTCTGGAAGGTTTTCGGTGGAGCCATGAGTACGCTGCTGCAAATGCAGCACACTACACGCATGGTGGGAACAAGTCAAGGGTGTGTTGCCTTAATCCTTTCATGACAGTCACAGGCTAATTAGCTAAAGGTTAATTGCACCGTAAATAGCAAAACGGGTGGTGTTCTGCTTGTGACAGATGGCAGCCACTGAGAAATTTTGATGAGATTGCTGTTTGGAGAGGGGGAAGAAGCAGCAAGGTTTCTCTAGGACCCTGCCTTGAGACGGGAACTGAGAAGAAGGGAAGCCCTTAACTCCATCTGGCATCTTTTGAAAGGAAGGGAAATAAAGGATGGCTGTAAGATTCTGATCCTGACCTCTTCAGGTGGGTGCATTCCTCTGTTTATGGTCTTGCTGACCTCTCCGGGGCTTTGCATGGGATTAGGAACTGACATGTGGACTCCAGCCAGGCTGCAGCGTCACACTTCCAGTCTGCAAAGATAACATACCTGCTAATCCCCAGCAAACACACTTAGGGCGATCCCATTAGCGTGGGCTGCTGTTCCCAGAGCAGGGCACAAGGGGAGCAGTCACCTGCTGCCACTGAGGCAAAGGGCGGGCCATGGAAAGGAGCTACCGCATGGACTGTTGAAGCGGCAAAGCCTCACCTCCTGCTGTGCATCCAGAAAAACTCCCTGGACTCGGAGGAAACGTCCTGGGCCTGCAGTATCCTGTATCTAAAAGCAAAGGAGCCCTCTGTGAGGATCCCCTCACAGCAGACCCCCCATGCCACCCTCAGCATCCCGGTGCGGTGCAGGCCACTCTTCTGTATTCAACTCTTCTGACTTTTCAGAGGAGACAAATACTCCTCTGCTGAGACACCACAGGCCAGTGACTGCTCCCAAAATAAGTACTTGTGTTCTCTTCAGAGGAACTTCTCCTGAAAGGACCAGCTTCTGTTTGCTGTCTTGAAATAAACATTCTCCCTCAACTGTACCCAGCTCCCTCCTCCCCAGCCTGTCTCATTCCTAAACCCTGGAGGGAGCTCCAGGAAAATGACTTGAGCTTTCCCTTCTGCTCTTGCATGAAGCAGATGAGGTCTCTGGCCTCATGACAACCGCTTAATCATAATTGTAGCTCCTCTCTAAACCTCCCCTGTAGCACTGGGTGACCTGGAAGGAAACCTTGCTCTTTACAGGGGTTCCTGCGTCTGCAGATCATAATTTGCAAGGCAAAAATGTACGTAGAAAAATCCTGGCCAATTACCTAATCTGCACGCTTAGCCTGCGCTCCCTTTTGAGTTACTGCTTTCATGCGTCAGCACAAGAGAAAGAACTGGCATCCCTCCCACCCTGGTAATGCTCCTGGCATTCCCCGGGCTTACAAAGGTGTGGCAAAGACATTGCCCATGGGGCACAAAAGACTCCAGCTGTGCCAGGGCAGGTTGTATCACGGAAGCACGCAGGTAAGATTGGAACCGTGGGCAGAGGAAAGGATGCCAATTGGGTGACTCGGCTTTCTTACCCAAAAGGGAGCTGACTTCCGTATAGCCAAGCCTCTCCAGGAGGGTACGGGTTTGCAGGCGTTTTATGTTATTCGCCATCTATTGAGAGTCTGAATTCCTTGCGAGAGGGGAGACACGGAGCTGCAGAGGTGGAAAGTCCCAATCAAAACAAAGCAATTTACACTTCACAGATGGCTTTAGCAATGCTCACTAATTAGGTTCTGGTGACCTCTAGAGGCCTTTAGCCCAAAGCACCTGATTTCTGAGGATCTTTCCTGGTCCAGAACAACGAGCGCAACACGAGTTCTGCTTTATTTTAGTTTCAAACCAAGATTAATTTTAGCCTTAACAGGGAAGGTATTGGGGAATAGGAATTGATGGTTATTCTTTTCCTCCCACTGAACACGGTAATAATAATTTCCTGTGTGCAGCAACCTCAAAGTCTGCACAGTAAATGTTGCAGGTGTTCTGGGATTCCCATTTTGCAAGAAATTTGCTTTGTGCATTGTCACATAGGAGACATTACCTCTAACGATATAGTCAACTAATCACTGGTCCTAGAAAAACTGCCCACCTATCTGGTGAGATAATCTGGTTGCTTACATGCATGCAAATTATGTGTGCTTAAGATATGGGCATTACACGTGCATTAAGATGTCTTTGCAGAACACAGCCTTTGTGGACTAGTCCTTGCAAGGGAGTTTTCAAATACCGAGCTAGTCCTCTCAGATTGGAGTATGACCATGTTTTCTGAAAAATTATTTGCAACTGCAAACTGGGAAAAATTGACAACCCACCAGATTCAGGGCCAAGCAACATGTATTGTAAAATAACAATAAAACTACCTGCAGACAAGAGTGATGTAAGAAAATGTCTAAGAAAAAAATGTTTTAGTTATACATCTGGATCTGCTTTTTTTCTTAATGAGATAAATAATAGGGGCAGCTGATGGAGAAGGGGAGAAAGCCACTGAGCTAATTTTCTTTCCTCTTGAGCAGCTGAGATATGGGATAGAAACTGTACCAAGGAACTAAGAGAATTGGAAGGAGAGACAGAAGAGCAGTGAGACGCTGCCCAGACAGACATTGGGGAGTTAACCAAGAGGGGCTTACAGCCATAGAGAAGCTTAGCAAGAAGCAGATAGAAAAGCTGGAGGAGGTGAAGCATATCTGCAGCAATGTACAGCTCAAAAAACTCTTCAGCGAACTTGCAATCTTACAGGGATGTGTGGGAGACCTCCTAAAGATTTCTAATTTAAGAGGACCCAGCTGTACTTCCAGATTTAGTTATTAGTTGCTTTTCCTACCCACCCCCACCCCACCCCACCCCACCCCCCAAATTGTTTTTCTCTTTGCATTTCCTAATGGACCTCCTACCAACACTTTAATGGCAGCATTTGTTTGGTGACAACATCCCTGGAGGCTACAGCCAGGATAGTTTGTGCATCCAGCTTAGAAAACAAAAACAATAGCACAGGATTTTCTCTTTCTTGATAGATGTGACCCATAAGAGAGGGTTTTGGTGGGTTTTTTTTCTTCTTGGGCAATAATGTCGGATGAGCTTTTTTAAAAAAGAAAATTTCATTATTTTCTTCTCCCCATAATCTCTTGCTTTGTTCTTGCTCTTTTTGTCATGTAGGCAATAATGCTGAAGGGATTGCATGCCTCAAAACAGAAAAGAATCCTGAGCTACTGAGGGCAATTAAAAGTAGAGTAAGGGGGAAAGATTTAAAAAAGGATTTTAAAAGAATTTTTATTCAGACTGTGTAAAAACTCTTCTGAGATTGTTTGAATCAAAACTCCTGAGAAACACATGGGAGAAAAGCTCAATTTGTTAAAGATCTGCATTCTCCTGTATCTTCCAAGTGCAACCTACAAAACTATTTTGATTTCCTTGGTCCTCCAAGAAGTCCTCTAGCCAAAGAAGGCTGGAGGTGGGGGGAACTTTTCTTTTTTGATATTCATGAGATAAAAAGAAAACCAAGTTCTAAGGCCACTTGCATAAGCTTTGTAAAGCACTATGAAGTTAAAAAAAAAAAAAAAAAGTATTTATTTTGTAGCTACCAAGAAATGCTGGCTCCATATAGTGCACAAGCATTTTTAATTTACACAAGTTTGTTGGCTGGATACTTTTGATCAATAGTACAACAGTGCTAATCAGAAAATGACATGTACTTTTCATGTGGACTTCTTCTGGGTAAAACCTTTTGAACTTTTCTAATTTCTTAACCAAATATGAGAAAAAAAATATTGTTTGTGCCTTTTCTCCAGATACTGTTTTTCCATCCTTTTTTGGAGATAAAATAGGAGAAAGAGTAAAAGGAAAGATGGGAGAAAGAAAACAAATATAAAATGGGAAAACAGAGAAGTGAAAGTCCTCCTCCCTCCAAGTAACTGTTGGTTTTTTTCATTAAATATGCCATTACATTTAAGATTTCCATTTCCAAATGGAAAAAATGTGACTGGCTCCAAATATAAGAACAATGCTTGAGGGCAGGCCTAAAGAGAGCAATAAATCAGAGCAGAAAATATTTTGCTTGGGGAACACATCATGATTAGAACATAAATAATCCTCTTCTATATGCAACGTAAAATAAACACAGCTGTGTGCACAAGCGCACGAACATACACATGCTCGTACACACACGCACGTCTCGGCCCTGTTTCCCCAGGGCAGTTCTCTGACCGCACGAGAGGTGAAGAGTTATGGCAGAGGGGTCGGTCACATGGTGTCTGCTGAAAATCTCAGTAAAATAGAGTAGCAGAGCCAAGCATGCAGAGAGCACTCCGAGATGTCACCAGGAGGAAGCAACCCCTTGGCTGCTGGCCAACAGGAAACTCTGTGTACCGGTCCCCGCAATAAAATACTACTTATTTCTTAGTAACCGTGACAGTCCCAAGATACTTGCTTCGCTGCGACAGGATCGCATAATGGATGGTGGCCTTAAATTGGGGCTGTGCTGAGAGAGAGGCTTGCCAGGGTACGCGTCTACTCCCAGCTCTACTCCGGAGCTCAGGATCGCTGCACAAATCGTGCCTAGGTTGCCTGTGTAGGCTAGATGCTTGTATAGGGCTGATTTCAAGCACAACATCTGGGGCTCCAGAGCCTTCTACCTGACCGGGGCTCTCAGGAGCCTGTTGCTAGTGCACAGCAAATTTGAGGCTCACGCTGCTGAATCTGGCCTTGCTGCACAGGCTACGCACAGACCCATCTCACGGCCTATGGGAGAGAGGTTGCTCTCTGCATTGGACAAATCCAAAGCACTGCAGGTGCTGCAGATGCGCTTATGCACACCCGCAGCACCCTGTGCCTTCCCAATTCTCAACCCAGTCTCAAGTACAAGATTTGTTTTCTCCATTTTGGGCCCTCTCGCTGGCCTTTCAGCGTTTGCCCTCCCAACAGGCATGGTATTAGTCTTCCTTGTACATTTGAACATTTCCTTAGTAATTTTTAGCACCAGAAATGAAAAGAGAGGTTTTTTTCATTTAAGACCCCCGAGGAAAGATAGCTTCAGTGTCTTCAGGGACAATTCCAAAATCCAGCACAGGCAGACCTAGGGTGAGCCACACAGATGGGAGCGATGCTGGGGCAACTGCTTCTCTTACCAGTCCTGAGGAACTTCCAAGATGAAAACAATTCAATTCAAAGTGAGTCTGAGGCATCTGGAGGGATCCTGGGTGGGCCAAAGCTCTTTTGCAGGGAGAAAAGCAAATTCACATACCTTCCAGCAGAACTTGCTGGGATCTGTGCGGCAATTTCCTCCCTCTTAGATCTTCCAGTGAATTTTTCCATGACAGGGATAATCCAACCTAATCACTTCCATTTGACCCAGTTTAATCACCACCTTCCTGAAATGGAGTTAAGATGTGCTTAATGCTAACCAGCAAAGAGATGAGGATGGTTCATAAAAGATCTCGGAAAATCACTCTACAGTTCCTAATGCACTCAATGTTTGTCTTTTAATTTGTTAACCAGAGTTGGTAACTTCTGACGCCTAAACCACAATACATCTTGAGCTCACTAAGCTAAAAATACTGACTCGACGATGTCAGAATACTAATGAATCCTCCACAGGAAAACTAATCTGTCATTTCCCTCCCCACAGGAACACACACAAGTGGTTAAACATCTAAAGATTTTGTACAGCCTCTCTGCCTGTAACATTGTACACTGAGATCTTGATTCAGACACTGTAGGCATATATTTTCTTTCTTTCAGGATTTGTTTTTGGCTTATTGTTCCACGTCTGTCATCCTGCAATAGCACTAGTTTTAATTTTGCTTTGCAACCATGACAGCATTCATATAGCCTATGCTTTTGAGATTGTTTTGGTTTTACTCTTAGATATACGTCAGGGAGCAGCAGGAGTGGTGCTGCTCCATGTGGCAGGATGAGCTGGGAGCCCTGGGGAGCCTCGAGGCAGGCAGTGCCCTCACCTCCATGGTGCAGCCCAGGCATGATGCTCCTGGACCAGTGGGTGCCTGGGTGGGGGTCCCAGATTGGGGTCCTCAGGGTGGCTCAGGACTGTTAGTGCACTCAGGGCCCCAGTGATCCCACAGCAGGACAGCAGCACTGTCCTAGTTAAAGCTGAAGACTGCTTCTTGGTTTAGACTATTCTATGTTCTCTAAGATTCACATCTGTCATGTTGTCTTGAAATCTCCTGTAAGCTAGGGAATAATGTTGAAATGTCATTTGAGCTGAGGCTGTCAAGTTACAGCCACCTCCTCCTCCTCCCCCCCTTCTCCTTCCTCCAAAAAGGTGATTTTACACATATTTCCTTGTTCTCCTTTGAGTGACAACATTTGTAAACATTGCACTGTGGTGACACGTGCACTCTGGGTGTGTGAGCTTGGCTAACCTTATGTACATGGTACCCCATGCTTGCTGCTGAGAGCATGAGCAGGAATGTGCACGGAGTTCATTGCAGTTCACCTCCACTGCCTCTTGACTTGAGATGGAGTTTCTTGCTGCAGCAAAATCACTGCTTCTCTGCAACTTTATGTATTTGTCACCTAATTAGACCAAAAGTTGTTTTTCTCCCTTCCCCGCTACCTGTTGGCACCCACTTTTTGGGTTGTGGATTTTCTTTTCAATTTCATTACTGCTTATTTTTTATTTAGTTGTTTGTTTGTTTAAGCTTTAAACATGGATCTTTGAAATAGTAAAGACACTTGATGCCTTCACTGCCTGGAAAAATCTCACATCCCAGGGTTGGGGTCCTAGTGGACTTAGACTGCAACAATCTCAATTGCCTGTTGTCTTCTCATCTCTCACTGATGGTAGCATCACCCTCTCCAACTTCAACACCAAGCTCACCTGCTGTTCTTCTACTGAGAAAAGGACCTTGGAATCATCTGTGGATAGAGCGTGTTTGCTCTGTTCAACCTTGTCATCAGCATCAGGGGTGAGTGGGATTCAGTGTTCACACAGATACCATACCGGGGGACTTTGCTCATGCCCCAGTCAGAGGCGAGTATCACAGAAGAGCTGCCAGTCTTCCTATTGAGTACAGTTTCAGCTACTGGAAACTTACTCATTCACGGCAATTAAGGCAGAGGGTCAAATAGCAGACGCTTATCTTCCCACCCTAAGAACCTGTCGTGGTTTAGCCCCAGCCAGCAACTAAGCACCATGCAGCCGCTCACTCACTCCCCCTGCCCCGATGGGATAGGGGAGAGAATCGGAGGAGTAAGAGTAAGAAACACTCCTGGGTTAAGAACAGTTTAATAATTGAAATTAAGTAAAATAGTAATGATAATAATAACAATATAATAATGATAATAACAATAATAATATACAAAGCAAGTGATGCACAATGCAATTGCTCGCCACCCGCCGACCGATACCCAGACAGTTCCCGAGCAGCGATCGCTGCTCCCTGGCCAACCCCCCCCAGTTTCTATACTGAGCATGACGTCATATGGTATGGAATAGCCCTTTGGCCAGTTTGGATCAACTATTCTGGCTGTGCCCCCTCCCAGTTTCTTGTGTACCTGGCAGAGCACGGGAAGCTGAAAAGTCCTTGACTAGCATAAGCAGTACTCAGCAACAACTAAAAACATCAGTGTGTTATCAACATTCTTCTCCTACTAAATCCAAAACACATCACTATGCCTGCTACTAGGAAGAAAATTAACTCTATCCCAGCCGAAACCAGGACAGACCCCTTGTGTAATGCTGTTGTGTTCCCAAAAACCAGTGAGACTGAAGATGAGGAAGGATTCAGGGGCAGCTTGAGGACTTGTTGCGGCTGTGCACTCCCACCAAGAGGACCGTTGCCAAGAAATGGGAGGCAGTGGATGTGCACAGCTGGGTTCTGATAGATGTCAATCCTGAAAAAATGACTATTTAATAAATAAACAAACAAGACATTATATCCCCACAAGCACTGTTAGCAGAGCAGCAGGTTGCTTGCGAAGCCTCACTGCCATCTTAGCATGTGAAGATGCTCTATATTTAATCCTTTGAAACTTATATTTAATCCTTTGGAACTTCCCAAATAATAATTCTTTTAACACGAACTGAAACCTCTGACCACCACAAAATACATGGTAAGGTTACATGTCCCCACTTCCTCCCTCTTGCCACAATACAGCCTTCATACTTCTGTGTTTAAATCATCAGGTTTCCAATGCTAACACCCAGTCTTCAGCAGTGTTACTACACAGTAGGGAACAGAACATGTGTCAGACAAAACCTGACAAAGCAAGAGTTGGATTTAGGTCAGGCACAGCAAACAGGAGTTACTTGTACGCTATACCTGGCTCCCATTCAAACACGGAGCCTGGTGAATTCACACTAGCCCAGACATGCAGAACGGTATCTCCCTTTTTCCTTTCGACAGAGATTTCTTTTCAGACAGTACCTTAGGCTCCTCGTTTCTGTGCCCCCACAACTACGATTCACCTAGACTGCCTGACTGCCGGCCAGCCCCATGGCACACATGTGTTGCTCCTACTATTTACACAAACTGCAGAATTCACTGCTTGACACAGGGCATGTCTGAACCACCAAGATACACATTTACCTCTCCTCTTACTGCAACTGCAGCACTGCCAGCATGCTGGCACGCTTACTCACCCATTACCATTCAATACTGCTACAACTACTGTCATAAAGCAGGCAGCAGACAGTGCTGAAACTCCAGCTGCACATCCTAAACCATCCAGATTGTCTCGCTTGGCCTCCTGCATAACTCTGACCAAGAAATCCTCTGCTGGACCTAATACCTTATGATGGACTATCAAGACTCACAGGGCATGCAGCCTTCATTTGATGATGCCAAAGATGGCAAATTCACCTTTCATCCTGATGGTCTTTTAGCTTTTGTCTCTCATCCCACTGTTTCTTGATCTCTTCCCATTTTCCCCTGGCTCCTATCGCTTCCCGGTGGTAGCAGCAGACTTCAGTTTCTGCTCCAGAATTGGCAGAGGCTTTTAACTCTGCATATTAGTCTGGTTTTGCAGAGGCTGCAGTTTGTAATACCTTGACTCCTCATTCACTGGTTGTTGGAGTTGAATTTTGTCCTTTCCTGTCTTCTGGACCAGCGCAAGGCTCCTTAGTGCAGCTCACTCTGCAGTAATGAAGTTATGGGCAAATGTTACAAATCTTTTGATTAATCTAAGTATTGTTATTCCATAATAAATGCATTATGAGTTTACACATTTATAGGGATTATCTTTACTTATGTTGTATGTTCAAAATAGAAAAGTACAAATATTACAAACATAAAATACGCTGAACTTGGCAATAAAGTATTTCTCAGCTTTGCTAACTTCTGATGGAAAAGAGATTAAATAGACTGAGAATTTAGCAACCTCATCTACAAATTTAAGACTGATTTGGTGGTAGGAGATCACATAGATACTGATGGTTTCTATGCGATCACTTGGATTAGGTGGCATCTTGAGTATTTTTTCAGGCTGTACTAGAAACCAGTATAGCATGGTTGTATTTGTTCTTGAGCTTATACTCGAAGTTTAACATGTATACGTCTCAATCTTGAAATGATTTTCAATGTTTCTATTGAAAACATACGCAAGTTAGGCACGGTCAACCGTGGTATGATTTCTCTGAGACATATCTTAAGCGCTGGGATTCCTGAAAAGCTTTCAGGCTGTTCTGAAGGGAAACACACAGCTCCTCTCTACAGCGCACGTCCCCCCTGGCTTCTGCACATGCATGTGGGTCTGGAAGGCCAAGTTCATAAAATGCAATAACTCTTGTCCTCCCAATTTGTGTCTGCTCAGTGCTTCAAAACAGTTAACTAGTGTGGATTTTCTTCACATCGCTAATTCTATGTTGGCTTTCACAGGCTTGGGCATCCCCTCTGTAGCAGCCAGAGTAACTTTCCAGCCCTTGGTATTTTCAGCACACGTCTAAAAGTCTGGAATGGGGCAGTGAATTTAAGCCCTAATGGTTCCTGCATGCTGTAATTGTTGATTTGGACGTATTCGCTACTTTTCTTTTCTACCCCAATTTTGTATTTTGTATAAAAATTAAGAATCCTGGCAGATCTTTTTAGTGCAGTTTCCAGGGACTTTGTCTTTTTCTCAAGGGTTTAGATGGGGGACTCTGAGTTCTTTGTTAGCCAGTGCATTGTCGGTACTGTTGCCATACGTTAAAGGAGCTGGAATAAAATTGGCGCACTATCCAGTTTCACCCAAATGAGGTTGTTGAGCAGGATCCAGAAGATCTGTATCCACGGAGGGCAAGCACAGTATTTAAACAGAAACCAAGGCTGTGATTTTTTTCATTATTTACTAAGTGCTGTCATGGTACTCAGTACTATATAAACATTCTCTGCCCCGGGTTATTAATACTACAAGGCACAAGCAGGTTCAAGACTCAAAACACTTTACATGAAATATTCCCAGAATAAAAGCTTTAAGGACAAGTTAAAAGGACAAGTTATCCATAGAGGAATCATGTTAATGAAACTTCAGACTTCAAAAATAGCTACGTGTTCCAATAAGAAGAAATCTGCACTTGAGGACCTAACTCTCTACCTATCCTCGTATAACCACCCCTCACTGACTATTGCTATAATACATTTCTGCCCTGTTGAGTGTGTGAGTGATGCCAGTCTGGTCTTGTTGTTTAATAAGGAACATCCACCCCTCCAACGAATATGGAGAACTAGTAGGAGATCAGATTTTGGGGGTTACACTACATCATCATCCCATATTTAAGAAGAACAAGAAGGTTTTGGTCTTTAGACTGCTCAGCTCTGGTAATGCTAGGGAGTCACTGCAGGGTCCCCAGCCTGTGTCGTGAGTGAGTGGACAGTAAAATGGAAAATGTCGTGCTGGAAGAAAGATGGTATGAAAGGACTGTTAAAGAGCATGTCTTTAACTCTTAGAGAAGGACTAAAAGAGACAAGCCTTTTGGAGGCATACTGGCAGAAGAAAACTAAAGAGTGTTTTACTTACAGGTAACTTACACACATTATAAAATCTTGAGAAAGGCTGGGAAAATTGTACTTTTACCTAAATACATCAGGTTGAAATAACCCCAAAGGTATATGATTCCTTGATGAAAAAATCAGTGAGTATAAAAAAATGTGTCTGCATGCCTAGGTCAATGAAGATTATATCTCATGTAAGGCCACTTAAAGATAGAGCTCTCTATAAGATTTACAAATTATTCTGGGCCCATGAAAATCATCCTGGGTTTGATTACAGCATTAAAGACAAATCCACAAAGTTATAAGTTCTGCTGGCATGGCAAGCAATCATTATAAATCTGGACAAGACATTGCACAGAAATTGTAAATAATGACTGTGAGAGATTTCAGTATTAGCTATTTTTATCTTTAGAAATGTTTTTCATTTCAAAAAAGTCATTAGCACTTGTGCTCAGCCAAAACTTGCTCATAAGACTAACCAGGAGTTCTTAACATAAACTGTTCTTAAAAGGATACTGCCAAATCCCAACTACTCAGTTTTTCAGAAGAATTTTAAAGATGTTTCAGTACATGAATCCCTGGGCAATGCCTGTCCTTTTGTCACAGTACTATACCTTTTTTTTCAGTGCTTTACCTTGCCCTGTTGCAGCATCAAAGGCTCCACACAAGCTCAGGGAACCAGAAAATAGGGAGGAAGCAGTGAAACTGCCTGGAAAGCACTGTCAAAAGCTGAAAATGAGCCAGGGGAGCTAAACAAAGAACTGAAAATGTATATCTCCTTTTATTAATTTTCAGTTCCAGGAATTGTTTGGAAAATAGAGAAAAATGTCAGGTAATGATGTCCCTGTAATTTAATGTTTAATTACAGCCAATACTGCAATAAAAAGAGGAAAGACAGACAAAATGAAAATTCTCTTCTGATATTAAGATGACTTTTAAAAAAGAAAAAGATGTTTTAAAAGACAAAAAAACCCAACCAAAGCAAGAGTGCAGCATGTTGTGGAACAGTCATACAATACAGTTCCTCTGCCTTGGCACTTTAAAACAAAAGTTTGTTATGAATATCATGATCCAATGCCAGCATGAGTTGCTGGAGATGATAGTTACACTGACTTCAGTGGGTACTGTGGGCCAAACTGGGAGAGGAGTCCCTCAGATCATCAGACGAGTTGTACAAGTCTGTAATGCATTTTATTATATTACATTTGTTTCAGCAGCCCTATGCTGCCAGTGGGATATGTGTAGGCGGGTCCTTCTTCTTGCAGGGACCCTAAATGATAGCAACAGAAATCTTTCAGTAAGGATGACACTACGAGGTTTTGGCCTGGATGGTGGAACAAGGTAGTAGCTGAACAGGTTGGAAAGTCTTCTAAAGCTAAAGCTGCTAGAGTTTAAACTACACTGCTTCTGCCAGGTTTATCTCAGTACTAGTGTCGTGGTTTAATCCCAGTCAGCAACTACGCACCACACAGCCACTTGCTTACCCTCCCTGCCCTGGTGGGATTGGGGAGAGAATCGGAAAAAAAAAAAGTAAAACACGTGGGTTGAGATAAAGGCAGTTTAATAGGACAGCAGAGGAAGAGAAAGTAATAATAAGAATGATGATAAAAGAATACACAAAACGAGTGATGCACAATGCAGTTTCTCACTACCTACTGACTGATGCCCAGCCAGTCCCTGAGCAGCGATCGCTGCCCCCCGGCCAACTCCCCCCAGCTTCTATACTGAGCATGACGTCACATGGTATGGAATAGCCCTTTGGCCAGTTTGGGTCAGCTGTCCTGGCTGTGCCCCCTCCCAGTTTCTTGTGCACCTGGCAGAGCGTGGGCAGCTGAACAGTCCTTGAGTGGTATAAGCAGTACTTAGCAACAACTAAACCATCAGTGTGTTATCAGCATTATTCTCATACTAAATCCAAAACACAGCACTATAACAGCTCCTAGGAAGAAAATTAACTCTATCCCAGCTGAAACCAGGACAATTAGTCATATAATTAATACCACATCAGGAAAAAAAACCCTCTGACTTTCTGATTCTAGCTACATAGCCATTTTGCCTGGAGTGTGACAAGGATAGATGTGTGTTTATCCAATTTCTGGTGATGACTTCTTGGAAAGTTATTTGCAAAGATGGAAAAACCCTAACTCTTCCTGTTTGTTGGAACAGAGTCTAGATGCCTGGAAATTTGTGACTGACTAGACAGACACTTGTACAGCGAGACCTGTGTAAATAAGGAGCATTAACTGATAAGTGAGAATTCACACCATTAAGAATCAGTTCCTATGCAAGTGGAAGGCAGAGGTGGGTGAAGAGGTAGAACTGCTGACGGTGGGGTGGATACATCTGCTGTGTAATCCTTTCCCTTCTCTTAGCCCCTTTTTAGCAACTTCCTTGTCAGAATTCAAACACTGCTGCCCCGCTTCTGGTGCTAGGTTTGCATGAACATGAATCCTACTGGGACCTTCATTTGGCCTTTTCTCACCTTCTGCATTTGTTGAGAAGGGCTGCAAGGACAGCCCTAAAAAACAGCCACTACAAGCCCCTGCCCAGTCCAACACCAGCTTTACTCTAGATGCAGAGATTTGGATCTGGTACTCCAGATCATCCATGTAAGATGAATTTCATACATAAATGAGCATGCATATGAGTCTGTCATTATAGGCTCATACCACGTAACTTTAGCTGTCTAACGTTAGATGACAAGTAGGCAGAAGCACCCTTTGGAGGTGCTTGTGTCTCCTGTTGACTCAGCAGGATGACTAACCTCCTCACTGGTGCCTACAGTCAGGCTGGGCATGTTCCCCCTCCCACTGTGCCAGACCCTCAGTAGGCAGTTTTCCATATACAGCAGGCAACTCACGTGCTCCACAGACGTCACTTGTGGTGTCTGCTGATATCTTAAGGTACAATTATAAAACAGTTATTTGGAAATGGCAGAGTTTCTTAAAAAGACAGCCTAAGTTTAAAGCTTGGGATGCAACTCTTCTCCTCTGCTTTCTTCTTTCTGTTTGTTTTCTCAGCTGCTCTCATTGCTGTCTAGCATTTGGCACTGCTGTAAAAGTTGTTGTGCCAGAGTGTTTCAAAAAATAAGATAACCTTCTGCTGTGTTTTATACTGGGTGTATTCATGAAGACCAGAACTTTCTCTCCTGCAATGGCAAAGAGTTAATATCCCTGAGATATTCTACTATTCTACAGCTGTAAAAAAGAAGCCAAATCAAACCTAAAAGAATTTAGTATGGCAAACATATTCCAGCTTTAATGACACACTGGGATTTTGTATAGGTTTCTTTATTATGATGATTCACAGTATGTAAACTTCACATGCAGTTACCGAAGTCATGTGTCTGCCTTACTTTAGCTTTGGAAACAGCAGCAATGCCAACATCCTTTGCTGCCTTTGAGAGGGGACTTGAGAAGTCCTGAAAAACAACAAAGTTATGGTACCCTAATGTGTTGCTTTTTCACCTTTTGGCTAGAAAATAAAGGGGTAGCTTCTCTAGACGAGTCCTCTCCGCATTAAGTCTTCCTATAAACACCTTGGCATTGCTAATGCTGGCTCAACTCCGCTGGTGTCAGCAACGATGGGATGCCCGTTTGGGATGGTCTGACCAAAGCATGTCTCGTTCTGTATCTATCTGGCCCGCCTTAAACAGAAGTGAGCCATACACAAGTAAAATTAGCAGAGCTCTGTTAGTACTGGTAGTTCCACTGCTACTTTTATTACTGGAGCTGTGCCAATGAGAAATTCCTTCAGAAGGGCTAGGGTGAACGGAGTCCAAAACCACCTCCCCGACCCTCTCATTACCTCTCAGCTAGGCCCTACAGGGGACTTAAACTAAGCAGAGAGATTTCCACTGTTCTCATTCATCAGGTGAGTTTCCTGCAGAGCGCCTCTGCAGTCCTGCAAACAGACTCACAGAGAGGGGTAGAAAGGAGACAGAAGACTTCCTTGGTTCAGTAAGTGCAATGCCCATTCTTGCAGGTATAAAAGGGCAGCATGCAGTCATCTATATAAAGAATGTTCTTCAGATGGGTTATGTATAACTCCCTGATGGCAAGGGTATCAAATGAAGGTTGAACATCAGAGACCTTTAGGCTATTACGAAATATGACTCATGGATTAGTTAACTGTCTGTCAGATTTTCCATTACGAAACCTTAACCACAGCCCATATCTGCACAGCACCAACACCTGTAGAAGTATAAACAAACAAGTGGTTATGTATGCATTTGCACTGAAGTGGGTCAGGAGATGTGCTATGGTATCAAGAGAACCTTTTTCCTTAATTACAAACTATTAACAAAGGAATAAAAATTAGGGGAGGGGGAGAAAATTCTATGGTAGTAAAAAACATTGTTTTGAAGCACATATTTTCCAAAGATTCTGCAAGATAAATCTTTACAGTTCAACTGTATCAGATGAATCCAACCTAAAAATCCCTCTTTGCAGAATATCATTATTTTAGCCATGATGAACATCAGTGCTTCCTAATGCAAGCATCTGCTTTTCCAACTCCACATGCTGGCATGAGCAGAAGTGAAAAAGCAACTATTCCTGTTCTGAAAAATGATTATTTAAATACTAAACTAAAACAGAAGGATGGATTTTTTTTTATTATTTTGAAAATCAGTAAGAAGATTCAGCCATTTGGTGGAAGACCCTCATATGTCTCTCAGCAGCCATAACATCTGGCTGTTTTGAGGTGGCTGTAAATTCAAAAAGGCAGAAAGTGTGCTCTGAAAATTCACCACAGGAAGTGGGGCTTTTGACCTGTGCGTCACCAGTTTAATGGACTCCACAGGTGAGATTCAGCTCACCTAATTTTATGTCTAATTAGATGTCTACAGTGTTTATCTCTACATCTGAGCCTGTTGCCCCATAGGCACTTTAAAGATATGTCTTATCTGGCCTGTTTTAAATATCTACCTTAGGATGAGATGATTCATGACCTCAGAGTGTCTTTTTCTCCGCTGAGGCTGTAATAGGGGCTTGAGGTGAGTAGCTTGGCTGGAGAGCCTTCCATGTAGCCATCTACAGATGATTAGATGAACCCTGCCTGAATGCTCTGCCTCCACAAGGCTGGCAATTTATGTGGAATGAGTTGGTTAACACTCTTCATTGCTATTGCAGTGTTTTGTCTGTATCACAAAAACACAACCACATCTGGCACAGATGAATCCTAGCAGGCTGAAACAGCCTGGAGGCTATTGATTAAAGAGGAAATCTGAATCACTTAGATAAATTTCATTGCTACATTATCTTCTTGCCTCTAGAGATGTTCCAGATCACAAGTTAGGTATGGAGTTCTCACTACACCTACCACTGTGGTATCTAATCTGTGAAGACAGAAGTCTCTGTTTCCATGCCTGTTAGTCCACCTCATTTCAAAAACACTGTATTCATTTAAATGTTAAACCACTGCTGTACTGGAAGTTCAGAAGATATGAACTGTAAGGCACAATGAAAAACAATTTAGTCTCAAGAAGAGAAGTCTGAAGAGGTGGAAAATAGCCATACACAAATATATAAAAAGTAACTGCAAAGAGGAAGGAAATAAACTAATCTTCCTGTTTACTATGAATAGGCTAAAAAGCAATGAGCTTGTAGTACAAGGAGACTTAAGTTATTCCAAAGTGAGGTGGCATGCAACAACAAGCCATGCAGCCACTTCTTGGAGCTGAACAGCAGCATTGTGCCATCTTTTAGACAAAGGGGAACTCAACAGGAGCTGCTGTCTCACACAGAGGCAGCAGCAGCTCCCGCTTCCCTGCAGGCACTGAGGCGGCTGCCTCTGAAAGGGGTGGGAGGGTTACAGCTCCACCGTGCCCGTGGGCCTCTGAAAGGAGCTGGGAGCCCTTGGCTCGCTAAGCAGCTTTTCAGTCTCAGCATGAAGCAGGGGTTCCTGGCTCGCAGCTGAGGAGCGGTGGCTGTGGTGACATGATGACAGCCTGGTACCCTGCTCTTAGGAAAGGCCAGTTGCTACTGGGGTTGGGAACCCTCCCCCAGTTTGGGGATGCAGTTGATGTTCTGGAGATCCAGTCTGGTGAGCATCCATCCAGAGGGTACGGATACATTTAGTCTTAAAGCAGTGTGATGGACTAGATGTCTCAAAACCCCTTTGCCTTCTTATGATTTGTTAAGCTGTAAGGGTGCAACATGCAAAGTGAAGCCTGAGCTAACCCTCCTACAATGGCATGGGCCAGAGCTCCAGCTGTGTGACCTGCAGTGCTGACCAAAGCCAGCAAAAGGGACAGGGTGGTCTTTGAAGAACCCATCTAGAAAAAAGACTCTTTTCTCCTGACATAAATTTTTTTATGGTTCTTTCTCTGCTACCATCACAAGAGATACAACTGAAAGACTACCCAGCTGGGTGCTCCTATTTACTACTCCTTGTTCCTCTGTAGGAAATACTGTTGTGACACTGTATGAACAATACAGAAAACATCTCGGGGGGGGGGGGGGGGAGGGGGAGCAGACCTTAAGGAGGGGAAAGTTATTTTCTTTAAAATAAAAACCGAAACAAAAGAGGTTTCACTCACCCACATTCACAGTCTCCCACTCACAAGTGCAGCCACCAGGCACCCGGTCAGCATGTTCAAGTCATCCAGGCAACATGAAGACTGTGCTCAGATAATAGGTCCAGGATCTGTTGTGATGCCAATGGAGAACAAGGGATGCCATCTATCAAGTCGTCCTCATGTCTCCTGGGTTATTCTTGGGTTGGTGACCATGCACAGGGTTTGGATATCTTTTTATATCTTTTTGGAGCTGGCAGTAGCTCCATCCTGTCCCAAGTCTGGCAGTCATCAGGACTACTCACTTTGTCTCTAGATCTGAGCCTCTTGTGAAACAGCAGGTAGATGCCCTGTGGTCTTGATGACCTGCTAATCCAGGTGTCATTAACACAGGCCATTCAGAGAGCCCTTCCCCTGCTGAGTGCTCCTGCTGGTGCCTCCACACCTAGGCCCTCCCACTCCTCTGTTCACACCTATACGAAACTTTGTATTACAAGTCTCTACACTGCTTCCATTCCCTTGCGGTTGCTGGAGATCCTTCACTGGCCGAGGGACAGACCTAATCAATACTCAACAGCAACAGTGAGGGAACTAGGAAGGTGGGCCTTTCTCTTGAAGACCACTATTGTGTTTGGTTCATTTGCCCCTCAGGCTTCATGACTTAGGTATTTTAGTTCCTGGCAGGGCACAGCAAAGGCAGCGAGGGCAGTGGCTGTAGCCACTGTGGCATTGCTGGGGAGGGGCTGATGGCCCTCGGGGGCTGACATGGGGCCCTGGGCTGTTGGCAGGGTGGGGGGTGCCCCGGGGGGCTGACATGGGGTCCTGGGCCACGGGCAGGTGGGGGGAACAGTCAGGGCTGGTGGTGTCTTCAGGACCCTGACAATCCCATGGGCATTTTTGAGCTGTCATCACCCTAGTATTTGGTCAATGATCCTCTAGAGGTTTTTCAAAGGCTCCTCTAAGGTGATATAAAAGTTACATTTGGTATTTAGAAATGGTAACTGGAAGAGAAAAGGTTTACAGAAACCAAAGTGAGAAGCAGTAGTGCCTTCTTCAAATTATAATATTAATGCTGCTTAATATCTTGACTAGGTGCCTATTTGGATTTAGGCAATTACTAGCTTACCAGTTCAAACCAGTGCGCAATGAGAATATACAGCACCCAAGACCTACCGACGTGCCTCTTTCATTTTTTCTTGCTGCTATAAGTCTCTCTTCTTTTGTCTTCACCTTCTGTTACTTTGAGCTTGCCTACAAGAGAAAGACACATTCATAAAATTGCAGTCCACTTGTAAACCAATGCAGCTAACTCCAGGCATTCATGCAGTGTTCAAAGAGGGGCAGTAGATGGGTAGGCATAACTTTTTCCTATTGAGCAAGATCATACTATTTTTTTTTTTTTTTTGGCAAAGGGCTATAACTTTAACACCTGTAGGAATGCAGTGGTAGCAAACACCTTGCACAGAGGCAGCAGTCCCTACTCCTGGTCTATGAGTGCTGCGGACCAGGCTGCCTTGGGTACGAAAAAGGCAGTTGCTGCAGTGTGAAGCAGCCTGCCTCACAGCACGTGCCAGAACTTAATGGCAGCGGAGGCTTCTGCTTTGGTGGGACTAGCTGACTGGCGGTATGTTACCTCTGTCCAGCAGACTGTGGCTCCTGCTGAGCTCAAGACCATGCCCCCAACCTTTCTTCCCATTTGGAGGACACAATCTGCAGGAGAAGCTTCTGGACTCTCTTTGTTCTGGCGTAGGAAAATTTATTGCCTTGCAAGTTCTTCCTGTTCCTAATTGACCTGATCTAACCTGAAATAAGCCATTTGTATTCCTGCAAAGGAATACCAGGGTATCCACATGGCCTTTTGCCCAGGTTTAATATAATTTCTTTAAAGCAAACTGCAAATTAATAGTAGCACAACTTTCCTGTGCAGGCAAGCCCTTAATCTAATTGGAACATGGAAAAGAGCATTTGGGAAGACACGGCAGTGCATAAGCTTGGGGAGTGAGAGAGGGAGGCAATATAATTTGGAGTCCAGTGGGGAGGACGGAGAGATCTGAATGCAGAGAGATAAAAGTTATGAAGGTTTTAAAAATCCAAGCTAGCAAGGAATCTAGGGATATGAAAAATAGAGCCTGACACAGAACTTTTCAATGTTCACTGAACTGCCATGTTCCTTCAGTTTGTTCTTCCACTTGGGAAAACAACCCTTGCCATTTTAGTCAAAAGCCACTCTCCCTTCCATCCTCTACAACCCCGAGCCACGGAAAAAGCCCAACATGGTTCTGACAGTGCACAAACTGAAGCATACAGTTAGTGCTGCCTCTAAGTAACAATATTTACTCCTTCAAAATCTCTCTCTCACTTAATAAGGAGTACTAGCAACTTTGGGCATTCCTCAGACAGCTGAGGCTACTGCTGCTTAACCTGAACGCTCCTGGCAGTTGCACCATGTTGCACAACCACCACCTGCAAAGGTCAAAGCTTGCCAGGTGTTCACCCCTGGCAGCAGGAGTCAAACCCATTCGCACAAGAGGGGAGAGCGCTGGCAAGGCCCTTCCTTGAAACCCCAGGACATACCTGCCCCGTCCCTTACGTGCAGTGAGGCCAGGGCAAATCCTCCACTGCCAAGAGAGGTGCACGGCAGAGTGAGGGACTCACTGGCATGACAGAGATATTTAGCTGGGACGTGGGCCAGAGGCTGGGAGTGAGGGGCTGGATATTTCATCAGGCTCTGCTCTGGGTAGTCGCTAGGAGCAGCAATCCCTGCTAGGCTGGGCTGAGGACAGCTTTCTTCAGACCACAGGACAGTGACTTCAGCAGCCTGTTGGCTGTGCACACGGGGCGAAGGGGCGAGTGAGGCAAGCCTCTCCGCTGCAGTACTACACTCGCGCTGGAGCCAGGCAAGCGAGGCAGCCCCAGTAAGACACCAGGCCAGTTCCTTCTTGGGTCAGGCACATAACACTGTAGGCTCACAGCAAGCAGCATGGGTCTATCTTTGCTAGTCCGCTTCCTCTTGCCTCGAAAGGGGACTTACTCCAAGACCCAAGCAAGAGACACATAGGAAGGGAGTGCCATTAGAAGCTATTCACCTACAGCAGACAGCTAAAACTAAGTTGTCTTGTCTCCCATCCCTTTGCCCATATTCTTGTTCCCCCCACCGCCATTTCAGTGGCAGCCTTGGGCGGCACTCAGGTCGCTGGCTCCTGGGCCCTGACCCCAGCTCAAGAAGTATCTCCTGTGTAAAATTTGTGGACTCATTCTTCCCTGTGTCTGATCCTAGTGTTACACAAAGAATAAGGACAAAACTACACTTGTACTTCCTCAGTTCCCACAGAAGCCTGTGACTACTCAATCTTGTCACTAAACCTTTATAGAAAAGAAAAAGAGGACTTCATTAAAGAAAAAAAAAAAAAAGAGAAGCCTTGAGTGCTGCCTCAGGTACGGACTAGCATATGTTTGAAATGGCCAAATCCTCTCTGTATATCCCTATTCTAGAGTCATAGCTTATAAAACTTCCAGGTTCTCTCTCTCCTTTCTGTAGAAGTCTCTGCTTACTGTAAACAGTCTTTTGTGGCTTTTCAGGAGAAGACGTGAATGTCTTTGAAGTTTGCAAATACGCTCCAGGCATCTTTTCAGAGAATCATCATGAATCTGCTCTTCATCAAGGCCTCCCCAATCAATTACGTACATTCTATCAGCCTCTACCAGTCTGGGAGCATGGAGAAACAAGAGGAGGGGAACCAGCAAGGCTTGGGTGGCAATACACTAGCCAAAGAACAGAGGAGCTTTTAATCAGATTGCCTTTTAATTCTTCATGTAAGTTAAAGGCATAATGTCCTCACTAAGACTTAGGGTAGAGGTGTACTCAGCATAGGCAATGATAGAACAAGGTGTTGCTGCATAGTGGAAAATTTTGTAAATATTCTGTTGAATACTGTCCAGGCACAGTTTAATAGTCATATTTTTATTATTAGCAACTTCCTTTATTCCTTAGAGTAAGGCTTTGTATCAAAACAGAGACAAAAACCAGAAAACCAACTGTGCACATTTTGGCTAAAACACCTAATGTAATTCTACCGGCAACAGAAATCTCTGCCCAGATTTTCCTGAGATTCCCCGCTGACTCCCATGGTTTGTGTAATGAGCACCCCAGTGCACTCCCTCCCGGAGAAAATGTGGGTGCGCATCCTGTGCTCTCCTGTTCTGCCCCTGCCTACCCAGAGCAGGGGGCTGCGGCTCTGCACAGGCTTCTTCAGCAGCAGTGCTGGCTGCAGCCTCTCCGGGCCCCTGTCTTCCCTGCCTGGGGCTCGTTACCCTTGCTCTTGTTGGATTGGCATAGGTGTTTGTGTAGCCACCCCAAACAGACTAAAGGACTTACCTGGGTGAAAAATAACACCCTCTCCCCACCGGTTTAGTTGAGAGGCTGAAATGCGCTGGGGGTGCAGACTGAGGTAGGGACTATGTAAGCTGGCAATGCCAGTGAAAGAAATGCCTGGCTTAAGTGCACTGGCTTTGCCCTGCACACTGAGATAAAGCACGTGTGGTGGGAAACATTCACTAAATTGAAGAAACTCATTGACTATGAACCAATATCCCACAGGCATTTCTCTGGGCAAAGAGTTGACTTAGGCAGGTTTTTTTTCTTCCCCTACAAACAGGCAGAGTTATTTTAAACTCAGATCAGTTCCTTCATTCACTGCATGGACTGGCATCACTTAACAGCTATATGGGGACAGCCAAGGGGACACCTTGAGGACAGGAACAAATGGCAAGTGCTGGGAACTGCCTACACCAGTACTGCCGCTGAGAGAAATGTCTGAAGAACGACAGCCTCCCAAATGTGAGGAACCTGGGAAGGCCACCCAGTGCAACAGGCCTGGTTTTGTTTTGAATTTAGAGGAAGGGTGCCAGCTTTAAAAATGCTTTTTAGTTTTATTCTGCCACATAAGTTGCTTTTACATACATTATTTTAAAACTTATCCATTGGTCCAAAGAGTTTTGTAGCTGCTGCTGTAGGGAAATGCAGACTTTGCAGTGAGGGCTTCACTAACAGTATATCAATGGTTGCACGTGGTTCTTCTTTTCATGTTACTCCTCCAAATCAGTAAGACTCTGTCTTTTGATGCCTAAAAATGTCCTCCAAAATTTGGGAACTGATCAGATGCCGCATTTAAAAATTATGCTGTTAAAGACAGATGTCTGATATTACTGAGAGATATACACTGTTGACTAAAGACTGTTTCTCAGTCCCTTTGCTAATTTGTGGCTGGAAAACATTATGTTTTTTATTGCCCTGCCAGCTTGCAATATGAAAGACTCACAAAAATATGGTATAAGGTCTTAGTCTCATAGCTAGCTCTGAAGAACAAGAAGCAAGTTTTCAGTACTGCATCCTGAGAATTATATCCATGGTAGGATTTATTTTTTATCATACTCTTGATTTCAGGGCTTAAGTCTGAGTTGTCTTACCATTAGTAAAACACCTCCTTCCCTTATAAGTGAGCCCATAGTTCTGTAAGATGGGAAACCTGCTTGTTAAGATGTCTAGTACCGTATGGCCTGTTGATAGTCTCAAAACAGATAAGGAAACTCGTGTACGCAAGGCCAGCATCTATCAGCTTTGGGTGAAATATTCTAAAAGGCAACTACAACTTCACAAACAGTGTTGACTTCGCAACCCACACTGCTTGGTGACAATTGGGGATATGGCTTTCCTAATGCACAGCAATGATCTCAATGCTCAGAAAGCTGTACCTCTAGCTATTTTGAGACTAACAGTGTAGCCTTTCAGAACGCCTAGCAGATGAGGCTCTGCAGGTGAGGGAATAGCAAATTTGGGAATCCTGCTAGGATTTAAGAACTGAGTGTCCAAGCACCCAGCAGTGTCAGGTTTTAAGCAGTTTTGTTTGAGTCCATCAGCAAAAACTTACTGAGTGAGCAGGATTTGCGAGGACTCCAGTGCTAGCTTAACGCTTGACTCAAGTAGTCATTAGCTGCTCAGCTTCCTCCAGCAAATTGTCTCTGAGTCAGCTGCAGGATAATAAAAAGTGAAACTGAGAAAATGTAGTCCTGCCTAATGCAGATGGAAACTTAATAACAAAGGGAAAACTGACTTCCCTAAGCAATGGGAGCACTTGCGTGCCTGCAGCAGAATACTCCAACCTTCTGATTTGCTCTGCCTTGGGTGGACTGCGTGGAAGCACACTGCCAGCGTGACGCAATGTGACACACACAGGCCCCTCTACTAACCTGTCACGGAGGTAAGCGGGCCCACCTGCTTTCCTGACTGCAGGGCCAGGAATTAAATTACTGTGATACTTCTAAAACCTGTACAGTGAGGAGGGATTAATGAATGTAATTTTCTAGTGCATATGTATTATATCAAACAATGCTCTTGTTTACAAAAGCGTTGCAGACATTGTAGGGATGTAAACATTACAGAATTGTTTAGAATTTAGAATTGTTCGCGAAGTTGTAAGAAGAAAATGAATTAAAAGATTTATTTCAAAATTGCTTTTAAAAAACTCACAATTTGGGCCTAAGTCCAATAACTGCTTTTTCAAAAACAGAGAAGCTTTTTTTTAACTGCCAGGCAGCCTTGGTGAACACACCTGCAAGCATTTAAATGATACAAATAGGTGCACCTGGGGAAGAAGTACAAGTATAAAACTTTAACTCTGGAGCTGTAGCTGGCTAAAGAAGCATTATGGAAGACCAAAGCAGAAGAATGGTAAATGTTTTGTTTAAGGATAGACCCTGTCCTGAACAGAAGTAGCTGGTTTGGCTGTGAGGAGGAGTATGTGTTGCTCATTTAAGGATTGGTTTGTGGGTGTTTAAATCTCATAGGGCTTAATTTCTGGAATGGAAGGACTTTGGCTCTGGATGTTCAACCTTAAGGGCAGCTATATGAAAGAACTCTGTGTTCAGGAAAAGTTAGGTAAAGATAGGGGGTTTTTATGTGTGAGTACTGTGGAAAAGTTTTGTCTTGCTTTAAATCTCACAGTGAATCTAGCCATCCTTCTGGAGTATGAATCTTTCTTCTGCTTTCCTGTTGGAAGAGGCAGGAGCCCAAGGAGGAGGGAAATGGAAGAATAATTGCTATGTGTGGGTCAAGGACAACCAAACCCCATGTCCTTTTCCTTGTGACTTAATAGCCTCAGAGGTATCCTGATCCTGTAAGCATGTTTGTCAGTACTTTTACTGACCCAAATTCAAGGAAATGGCTCTAGTATTTTCTGTGTCAGCAGGCTGTGATGTGATGGAAGGGTATGGGGCTGCTTCTGTCTTTTGAAAAGTGACAGGTAGCTTAATGCTTATTATTATTTGACTGGCATCTTACAGGCTAACAGTAAACATGAGACCTAATGAGTCCAAGGTGGGGCTTTTTGTGGTTATAATGGGATAGTTTGGTAAAACTGTCGCTACAGGGAAAACAGGGGTGACTCTTGGCATCGCAATAGATTTAATGGTTAAAGAAGGCTTTGGGAAAAGGATGATGCCTGTCATAACTAGCATTGACCACCAACACCAATGTGTTGCTGTAAGTGGCTCACAGGGTTGTGCCATTGGACAGTAGGCACAGTGGGTCACTTCCTAGCCCTGTAGGCACAGCCAGAGCTGCAAGTTAAAAGTATCTGCATCCCTGTTGAGCGCAGCTGAGCTGTGATGGTCCAGAGCCGGTGAGATGGGCTGCCTGGAAAAGGCTGAGACAGAACTTCTCAGGAAGCAATACCATGATGCACGGTGGGGCCTCTAAAGGGAAGGAGCCCAAGTTTCTGCCCTACAAAGGCACCCGGGGGGGAGCGGGAGCGGGGCGGGTGTGTGAAGCAGGACGCCGGTGTGTTTGTGGGTTAAGCAGCCCCTCCCCCGCTGACCGCAGTCCCAGCTCCCGCTCTAGGGGACACTCAAGCCCGGCGGGCCCCTCGCCGCACCACAACTACCGCCCTCCTCCTTCCCGCGCCGCGCTCGAACCCCGCGCCGCGGCCTCGCCGAGCCTCCATTAGCACCTGCGCCACTCCGCCGGGGTGCAGCGCACAAGATGGCGGCGGGCGCCGGCCGGGCCGCCCACGTGACCTACAATCCGACTCCTTCTAGAGACATCGCAGCCGCGCGCGCGCCGGGGCGCTCTCGCGAGCACGCCGAACAAAAGGAGAGGGCGGCGGGGGGGGGGGGCAGGGGGCTCGTGATCTCGCGAGACCTCGGTGCCGTTTCCCCCCCCTCCCCACGCGGAGGGCCGCCGCGGGGAAGCCTCGCGGTAGCTCCGGCAACGGCCGGGAGAGCCGGCGGGTGCCGCGCGGGCCCGGCGCGCGAAGTCTCGCGACAGCTCCGGAGCGCCCTTCAGCGGGGGCTGAGCTGCGGAGGCCGGCGCAGGTCTCGCGATAGCGCTTCCCCGCCGGCGCAGCGCCGTCGGTTTCTCTCGCGATAGCGCTGGGCGGGTAGGAGGAGGGTGGGGGAGGGAGCGCTCAGGCAGGGGCGGTAGCGTGCGCGCTGAAGTCAGCGCGCGCCGCCGGGCAGGCGGGGGGGGGGGGCGGGGACTATATAAAGGCCGGGGCCGAGGCGGGGGGGGCTCAGTCAGGAAAGCGATTCGTGGTGGACGAGCGGCAGCAGCGGCGAGTTCCCAGCCCGGCGAATCTGAATTTCTCGAGGCGGAGCGGGACACCCCGAGACGATCTCTCGTTATGAGTCATGTGGCGGTGGAAAATGCCCTCAGTCTAGACCAGCAGGTGAGGGAAGGGCCCGGGAATGCGGCGGGGGGGGGGGGGGGGGGCGGCAGGCCGCTCCGTTAACCAGAGTGCGGCGGACGGGGCGGGAGGGGAGGCGCGGCGGAGGCGCTGAGTGCGTGGGGCAGGGGTGGTGGGGATGCCTAGCGTGGGGCTTGCTTCGCTCTTCGGTCCCCGACGGTTGCGTCGTGATTTCTCCCCCCTGCGTGTTTTCGCCGGCACCCCCCCCCCCCCCCCAACGTGGCCCGTTTGTGGCGTATTCGGTTGTTGCGCAGTTCCCGTCGTGCGGCGGCTCCGCACCGGGTGTCCTCCCGCGGGGACGCGCCATCGCCGCGGCGGGGAGGGGGTTTGGGGGGGGTGGGGGGAGGCGGCGCGGAAAGGACGAGACCGCCGGTGCCGGCCGAGCCGGGATCTGCGCCTGCCCCCGCGGCCTGCTCGCCACGCTCCAGGCCCGGCTTTTGTGTGGCGGCGAGCGACGATGGTAACGCCAGCGGCCGGGCCCCCTGGCGGCGGGGCGGGGAACGGCCGCGCGCGGGCGGCGGCGGGGGGGGGAGGAGGAGGAGGAGGAGGAGGGAGCCCGGGGCGGGGGGGGAGGGGGGGCAGGGAGAAAGACGCGCTAAATGGCGGCCATTGTGCCTTGCCGGGGCGAGGCGGGGGCGGGGGAGGACGGCCCTGTGTGTTGGCGTCCCCGGGGAAGGGGCAGGGGGAGGGGGCGCTGGCGGCTGCCTTTGTTCCAGCTGCCTCCGCAGAGGCCGGCAGCAGCCTTTCCCGCTCTTCCCTCCGGTGCCGGTGGGCCCCGGTGACGCAGTTGGGCCTGGACGAGGAGCGCCTCAGCCGGCATGTGCCGGGGCACCTCCCGGGCCCGCGATGTTGTTGTTTTCTCCTCCCTTTTTTTTTTTCGTTCTCCCTCCCCCCTCCCTTCTTCCTGCTCCCTACGTCTTCCACCCCCCCACCGCCCCCCGCCGTTGCTGGGCGGAGTCAGGCGCAGGCCCCTGCCCAGTGTGGAGGGGATAGATGGTTATCTAATCCCTGGAGAAAGGGGGAGGGGGGGCGGGAAGAGGCCCCTATGTTGTAGCGAGACCCAGGGCGGGCAGCTGGCGTGGCACGGCAGCGCTAGGCCTCGGTGGCTTGTAGGCTTCGGGCGGCCGCTGCGCCGGAGTCTTCGGCGAAGTAGGTCAGGGAGCCGGTCCCCCCCCTCCCCCCCAGCTTCTCCTCCCCCCCCCCCCCCCCTTCCCCCCCCCCCCCCCCCCCGAGATAGCACGTGACGGGTGCCGGCTGCCGGATTAGCTGGGCGGCTGCGGCTGCTCCCTGCTGCGCCGAAAATCCCAACCCGCAGTGCCGGCTGCACCGCCGCACTGAGATGGCGGCCGCGCCGGGCTTCGTCGCTGCGCCATCTCCGAGATCGGATTTTGGCAAGTGTTGCCCCAACGGTGGAGATGGTGGGGGTCCAGTGCGAGAAGATTTCTGCATCACTTCTGTTGACTGCTCCTGGAGAGCCAGTTTTACCTAGCAGAAAGCCTTTGTTTACTGTTGAAATAAGAATAATTTCTTAGTCTCATGATGATGCTTGGGTCAGCTGAAAAGATCAGATTTTAAGTAGCAGCTTTATAGAGGATGATACGAGGCCTGCCATGGGAGGGTTTTTCAAGAATCTGAATGTCCTAAATGGCAGCACACACAACATCTAGAAGGACAGTGCATTGGGATCTTCGCTTTAGATTGATTCAGGTCATATTGGAAAAGGCTTTTGTGCAATTGGTCTTTCATAAAATTTAATTGTATTTACCCATGTCCTGTTATTCCCAAATAAGTTTTTAATCCTGCCGTGCAGGCAAACAACTGTAATAAGCTGGTGTTCAAGCTTTGTGAGTTTCCTGCTGCCTTCTGCTGAAATAAGTCCATATTGTATTTGACCTAAAATGTTTGTGTTACATGCTAGTAGTGCCTGAACTGAAATACCTTTTGGTAGACTTTATTGGGAAACTGAAGGTTGTACATGAAGTTTTAGAAAAGTAAACTAAAAATTGTATTTGCTGAAGCACTCATAGGAAGAAGTCACCTGATGTTTTGTGAACAGTAGCTGTTTCAAACATGAAGGCTATAATGTCGCAGTAGTGTTAACACAGTGTAAAGAAATAGCTGTCTGCAAGTGAAGTGCCCAACTGAATTGGTATTACTTGGGCTGTAGTCTCTGTAGGCTTAAAAAAAAAAATGTCGTTTATCTTGGTTAGAATGCATTTGAGTGGACTGAAAGACTATTTTAAATGGCTGTTTAGCCTGCATATAGTGTGTGAAGCAGAAGGCAGTGCTGTTTGATTTGGTGGCTCTAAGATACTTTTCTGGCCTTGCCCATGTGGTGCATGTTTATTTGTGGATATGAAGACACTTGAAGATGGTATAGTCTTGAGTACTAGCTGTAGTTTTGGTTCTTTTCCTTTATAGGAGGGGTAGCTGGCACTATAAACAAATTTCTTTGCAGCAATAACTTGTTGGAATGCTGCTTGGCCTTGATCAGCAAAAGAGCTTTTTCTATCTTAGCATAAATTCATGGTATAACGTGTTGATACTTGTTTTCTTTCTTCTAGTTTTCTGGTCTAGACTTGAATTCCTCAGACTCTCAGAGTGAAGGAAGCTCTTCAAGCAGTAAGTACATGCAAGTTCTCAAGCTTACAAACACAGTTTTAGAAATATGGGGTTTGTAGCTGTGAAAAGTAATGTCTGAAGCAAAGATTCACTGAGGCTGATGGGGAAATTGAGGGGGTTGCTAGTTATGCCTGCTTTGAAAATGCTGTATACTTTAGGTAGGTGCACATAATTTAGCAGTGATATGACATGTGTAAATTTCTTAAGAACTAACTTGAGAGAACTTAGTGTTCTGATTTTGTCCCAGATTTTCTGTTGCCTCTAGTCAAACAGTTGAGGCCGCTGATTGTAGTAGTAATGTGATGATCTGTCTTTTCAAAACATCCAGCTAGAGTTGGGATGTTTGAAGGTGAAAGTTTTGATAGTTAACTGTACTAATCCTAATTAATTGAGTAGAAATTGTATTCTCTGACACACAAGGGTTATGTATGTTAAGAAGAGAGGGGAATCTTCCAGGAATTCATATTCAGCTTGTGCCTGGTACATTCTGATTCATGTTGCTTAGCAGACAGATGCTTCTGGATTGTAAATGAAGAATGCTATTCAGAGGCAATTATGTGTGCCTTCTGGTTTGATCTGAGCTGAACTGATAGGGATGGTTGAATTTAAGGGGAAGGAAAAATACTGGTAGTAATAATACTGGGAATGACATGGTGAAAAATCTTGGGCTGCTCAAATATCTGGCACCAGGTGAAGCCTTAATGAGTTCTAGGAAGGCAGGCTTTCATCACAGGCACTGTAACATCCATAAAGGGCATGTATGACTGGGTCAAAGAAATAGCAAGGCATCTGTGCCTTAAAAAAGCGGGTACCTAAATGAGTATGCAAGAACTTAATCTTCACTGCGTTGGTCCTCTGAGAGAAGGATATTAAGTGCTGTATTAAAGGACTCTTACTTAAAGATGCTGTAAAAGGCCTTAAAGCTTGTGAGGCAGACAACTTTTTTTAACCAAAAGCTGTTGTTGGAAAGGCTAGTATCTCAAAAGGTGCTAATGCTGCAATCTTGTAACACTGACTTTCTTTTGTCCTTTAGAAGGCCGATACATTCCTCCTCACTTGCGGAACAGGGAAGCTTCAAAACAGGGTATGTATCAGAAATACAGTGGTGATGCTTGTAACTGGTTCTTGGCCTACTTCTGAATCTCTAGGAACAGACTGTTAAAGGCTTTGATAGCACTGTTAAAGGTGACTGTACAGACTGTTTGACTATTCTGTATAAAACACTGCAAATTAATCTGCTTTTAGTGTGCTGTTCTTGGTTCCTTCACCAGATTATATTCTAAGTGCAAGTTCAGTATCTGACTGGCAAAATATGTTCCATATCTCATCAAGCAATTAACTGTGACTGAAGCAAGAGGGAGTCTCCCATCTTGACTAGCTCTGTAATCTTGAGTATCAATTTTAACGGCTTTTGGGAGTACCAGTTTTTCTGCTAGTGACCATGATGTGGCATTTGTAGTAACCGGTTGTTTTAATATGAACAAATCACACAGTTTCATTTTGTAAATGGATGTTTTGCACAACTTGCTTTTAACTAGGGAGCATGAGAAGCAAAACAGGGATGTTGTCCTTGTTTAGCTGCTTGTAGTTTTTATGGAAGCCCACACGAGTACTTGCAGCAGAAATGGGGGATGCTGGTGCATGAAATGTGAGATACATGACCAGTGTTGGTCTGTGTTTACACAGAGGGGTTCCTGCTGAGAAGTGGCCTTTGTATCTTGCACTTGATTTCCTAAACAAAACATGGTAAACAGGAAAAATTTTATAGAGTTCTTCAGGGAAGTAGGTCATGACATTTATTTGTAAGATACAAAGATTGAAGATGGTGCAGCATGCATTATCATCATGTCTAATGACTTGCATAGATACAGAGAAACAAGAGACATTAACACCTGCTGAAATCCTGGAATGGAGGAATTAAAATACTGGCTGCTATGCTACAACTTCAGGAAGACTTAAATCTCATCTGTTTCTAAAGCAGTGGACTTTCACAGATTCTCTTTTCAATGCTGCAAGAGGACTCCTTCCATTAGGAGTGGGTGGGAGGAAGATACTGAAGTATGTGCCAATACATCTTGCAGTACTTGTGGAGCTATGTAATTTTGAATTTGACTGGATGAGAAAGGCTCCACTCCAGTTCTATGCCATTTGAAAAAAACAGATCAGTCTGGTTTTTGTCTTACATTTGCATGTGTTCAAGCTAGCGTGGTTTGGCTTTTTTTCTATTTAAAAGCAGCATGGCCTAAAGCACCAAATGATGAACAGTCTCTTAGCTGAATGTTTTGGGAAAAGGAGAGGGACTGTTTGGCAGCTCAGTGCTCTTGAAGTTCCTGATCACATTAACCCCAAATGTGAACAGTTTTTCAAGAAATTGACTAGCTAAACCTGAGAAGAATGTGCAGAGTTTCTCAAAAGCAGGAAATACAGTTGGCTTGCAGACATTTCCTGTTTATAGATTTCCTTTCCCTATATGGTAATCTGTACCAAACTCCAGTTTAATCTCTTGGGATATTGGATTGGGATATCTCTTGAATTCATATCATGGCCTGTTACATACAGGGCTGTCACTGTCGTCTTTTCTGTGCAAGGCCAGAGTTTAAACATTGCAATGTATGTGTGATCACTTGTGGCTTTTCTGGGGGCTTCAGGCTTCACCTTGCAAAAAGGTAAACAAGTCATGAAACTTGTTTGACACATGGCTTGTTCAATTAATAGAACATTGGCTGCCAACTTTCCTATGTTTCAACCTAACGTTTCAAAACTTTCTTTAAACCTGTGAGTACTGCATCGCTAGATTCCTTGTGGCTCCCTGTGACAAGGTTCATGATGGCTAAACAGAAAAGCTACAATTCCAGTTCAGGCCCCTTACTGAGAAGCAAAGTGGATATCATCAGTACAGTGATGTAAAGCTGAGCTATTTTATAGGATGATTTGCAGTCTGTTACACAGTCATACTTTCATAAAAGTAATGTTTGTTTCTGTTAATTGCAGCTAAATTAACGAGTGCTTCTTTGGCTGTGTTGAAGCTGTTCTGTATATCAGTTGATCCTTGGAATCTTTAGCTCAAGGTGTAGACATTAGCAAGCAACATGCAAAAGAGACCTTGGATAATAGTGGTATTCAGCCATGTGACAAAACTTGATGCAGCCTTACAAGTGTAGTAACCTGATAAAATTTTTATTGATGTAAAAATGAGTTAAACTGCTTGCTAGAACTGTATTTCAGTAATCCAGTAGAATTGTCTTCCATGGCCTTACGGACTTCTGTGAAAGTGTTAATTAACTACTGGTACATTCAAAAACTTGAAAAAAGAAAGGAAGAGTTTTTTCTTCTGTTTGTTGTTGTCTTAGACATGCTCTAGAAACAAATAGTATGTAGTTTCCAGCTTGGGGTTCTTGCTTTCCTCTGTAGCTGATGATGGTATAGTAATTCATAGACACTCTTGAAGTTGCACAATGGGCTTACTTGCAGCTAAGTAAGAAATTGCTTAAGGCAGTGGATTTAATACTTTAAAAATAGCTGTTCTTCGTGTTCATGAAGAGCTGAGCATCTTTGTTATTTCAGGAGGTATTGACAAGGGAAGCACACCAAGGGATCTAGAGTATTTGTTTAAAACTCCCACAGTGCTTTCTTCAACTTACTCTTCCCATACACCTGCAGATCTGTCGCTATTGTAATACTAACCTGTTAGCTTTGTACATGGGAACAAAGCAGTACAGAACTGCAGGAAATAAGAGCATGCATAAAAATATGTCCTTAGGTTGCTTAATGGCAGTTCTGTGTCTTTGACTGTTGAAGCTACAGTATATGGAGGTCAGTATGCAGGGCTGCCTGGTCTAAAGCATCGTGCTACCATGAGCTTGATGTGATAACACTAAAGCTTGTTGTCGTGTTGCTTTTATGTTAAGCTTCCTGGAAGCTGCTCTTGGATATTTAATCTGATCTATAGTAGATCAAGGAGCAGATGTTAGAATTTATCTTCGGGGCCTTTTCCAACCTGAAGGATTCTATTCTAAGATTTTTCCCATCTTTTAAAAAAAACTGATCATGGCTGCTGCAAGTGGCAGCTTTTCAAGTAAGCTAACAATGATTGGTGTTAGAGTATTATAAAATGTGCATTAAAATGCTGATTGAGGAGAAGCATTGACAATTCTACTGCTCTTCAGGTGCAAGAATTACAAAATTGGTCTGGAAGTTCATTAACTTAGTGAACTCCAAACTTAGCCCTTTAAGAAATATGTGCTGGATGGAATCTATACAGGTTTTTACTTTAAAAAAAAAAAAAAAGCCTTGATTTTAATTTGCCATGTGTTGCTCTAAATAATGAGGATGTCATAGAATCGTTTAGGTTGGAAAAGACCTTTAAGATCATCAACCATTAACCTACACAACCAAATCCACACTAAACCAATCAAGGGTAGACTAGACTAAACCATGTCTTCTGCTAGCTGGTTACTTAGAATTTACTTGTATGGCCTGGACCTCTGTTGTTCTGTGCTGATCCACAAGTAAAATCAAACTAGGAATGCCAAACTGAAAGTGGAATTAATGGCCCTAATTGTCAAGCTGTGTGTGTGTATATATATATTTATTTGTTAAAGACTGGGTCTAGAAGTTGCTGCATACCTTGAAGAAAAATATAGCAAGGTACCAGCTTCAGAAACTAGCGTAGTAACAAGGTGGATGAGTAAGCTTACTTTGTATGCTAATTGGAGTATAAAACTTGGAGTCCTTTCTGGAACTCTTCACATTTGGTAGAAGACCTTAATGTAGTACAGAGTCAGCCCAGTTTTTTCACTAATGAGAAACTATGTCTATATCTTCCTGAAGATTGTCAGTACCACTGCTGTTGCATCTCTTGGCTGGATGACATACCCCAGTGTTTTTCAGTGTGGTTTGAAAGTTACTCATACTAAAATACAGATTTAGATGCCTTCTAAACAAGCAACAAATAACTTTCTCATGCGTTAATGAAGTGATTATGGTATTCCTGATCTCCTGTCAGCAGTCTCTCTGTGTGAAGTTAATTTATCCTTGGGGACTAAAGTTACTACTTAAAGCATTTTGGAGGGCTTGAAGCATTCCATGATTGTGTGCTAATAAACTTCATGCATGGATTATTTCTGCTTCTTGCTTCGGTTAGCCAGACCAAATGAGTTACAGCGATCACACTAGTTCTTAAAGGTCCCTTGTGACTAGTGCATGTCTAGATTCTGAGGTGTAGAACTCCTTACTTTAGAGGGGGGGAAGTAGGGGGGAAGTGGAATGGCACTCTCCAGAGACCATCTAACAAGGTAGGGTAATTGTTGTAGCAAAGCTTTTTCAGAGAGATTGGGCCTAGAACAACCCCTTTGTTTGGAGTAATTTTGTTTTGTGGTTGCTTTTATTGTCTGGTGCATAGGCCTTGACTGGTTTTGTGCTGTGGAGCTGGCAAAAGCATGCTCACTAAAAGATTGACATGATTTGTTTATCTGTCTGATTATTTTACTTACTCTCTGCTGGAATCCCATAGCCAAGAGCCTGGTTGGGTCATGTTTTCAAACTTGAGAAGGTTGGAGCTCCAAATCAGAATTCATAGTCTGGTACCAAAGCACTGCTTAATGCTCTATGTTTCTGCCTACCTCCCCCACACCTGGTAGCTGAATAAAAATGAGGCTTTCTACTCCATGGTGTTGGCAAGCTGATGTACTTTCTATTCTGCTTGGTTCTTTTTCTTTTAGTTAATGTACTTAGGTAGGTACCTACTGTAGGTAGGTATAAAAGTGCTGTGGAAAAATTCAGCGTGGTAATTCATTGTGAAGAATTCTGTATTCCTTATTTCTGCATGGTGCAGTTAATTTGTCTTAGTCTGTGTAGATCAGATTGTTCTGTGTACTTGGCAGTATGACAAAACATTGAAACTTCCATATGGTTTTCTAATGCAAGGGCTAATATCACTTGCTGATCTCCACCAGAGGCCTTGTTAACCTCACAAAAATTAAATGGATCATCAAGGGTTTGTGTTGAAGTTGGAGAGATGATGTAGGCTTGGCAAGACTTGGTGTCTTAATGTTTCTTCTGATACCCATCTTTCCAGAGTGGGCCACTTTAATATTAGCACTAAGGCAAGTGCAGTGTTTTAAAAAATAACATGCTTGTACATGAGCGGAGGGATTTCGGCAAGTTCTGATAGGCAATGAGAAATGCTTAGTCCCTATTTGAGTAACTCTGGACATCTGTGTGCCTTCCATTCTTGAAGAACTGCCTGTCTTTCAATCTTGTAGACCTTCCAGTGAAGACTTACTGTACAGAACTTAGTTTTTTTTTCTTGTAAAAGCCTAGACCATGTAATGTATGGCTAAAATATCTTTCTCTACTAGGTTTTGATAGTGGTGGCTGGAGTTCTAGCAGAGACAAGGATGCATACAGCAGCTTTGGTGCACGGTCTGACCGTGGAGCAAAATCAAGCTTCTTTGACCGTGGAAATGGATCAAGAGGAGGAAGGCAAGTACTTGTCTGGCTGGTGCATATGAAGTCTGTCTCGGTTCTAGTAGTGCACCTGTAATCTTGATGTTAGAGTTCTAGGTGTGAGCAATAGGATAAGGTAGGAGGAACCTGGGAGGGGAGGAGAGAGTGAGAGAACCTTGCTTTTAAAGCTACATGAGTTCAAGGATGGGAAACTTGCATGTGTTGATGTGTCCTGTAGTCCACCACCAGCCACTAATGGCAGCTACGGTGACTTGCTGATTTAACCATTTCACCAAAAAAGTTCTAGGTGGGTGGCTACTTCCAGAAAAATCACAAAGAACTGTTGGGAGCACATAATACATCAAAACAGATTTTTTCAATTTTTTTTTCCTTGTTTAAAAAGTGTAGTTAATAAAACTGGGTGAGACTCTTGCAGGTTCTCTGCCTTACTTGATCAGTCTTACACACATCATGCGTTGTATGCACAAGTGTGGTGAGAGTGACCTTTATCAACTAGTAAAGCTGACGCTAGTCCTGTATCCAGACTTTTCTCAAATATGATTTACCAGACCAAAAACTAAACAGTTGAGGTAAGGACTTTTTCCACCTTCTTTCCGAGTCAGTAATACAGGTGAGCTCCCTTTTTATAAAAATAATGTGACATGTAATTCAGGTATTTAGTTTGGTCACATGTGTGGTGGGGGAATAAAGGAACAAATTACAGCACTTGAGGGTTGTCTGGATGTGGGAGACCTATGTAAAATGAGGCGCGGGGCGGGGGGGGGGGGGGGGGGGGGGAGTACCAATGTCTCCTAAGAGGTTTAAGCAGAGCTCCCTACAAAAAATGGCAAAGACTTAAGCAATTTGAATTGCAGCTGTACTGGCAAATGACTTGATTCTTTACATTTGTTACACCTAACCAAATAAAAATTCTGCTACAAGGCTTAGTGTGTTAAGCTAAACTGAGCTGTTGAAATGATGACACTCTCCTGTCTATGACATAGAATAACATGACCTAGTCTGATGGCTGGGACTAAACTCGTTTTGGTTTGTAGGTCAAGAAGCAAGTGCAGATAATCTGATGACTTGGAATTGTTCTACAGTTGTATATCTAATACACAGAGTATACACTATTAGATTATTATAGCTTTCATTTTGCATGTCAAAAAATCCTGTTGCCCAGGAAGGTGTTCTGATAATTCTTGCTGTATTTAGATATGAAGAGCGTGGAAGAGGCGGTGACTATGATAGGAGTGGCTTTGGTAGATTTGACCGTGGTGGGAATAGCCGCTGGTGTGACAAATCAGATGAAGATGACTGGTCAAAGCCTCTTCCCCCGAGTGAACGCCTGGAACAGTAAGTAATGGGATAGCATAAATTCACATGACGGGGTCAGTTGATATGTCTTAGCAAGTAAAATAATTTCTCTTCTGTTTTTAGGGAGCTCTTTTCAGGAAGCAATACTGGCATTAACTTTGAGAAATATGATGACATTCCTGTTGAAGCAACAGGCAGCAACTGTCCTCCACATATTGAAAGTGTAAGTTTTTTTTTTAAGAAAAATCTGGTTTGCTGATGCATCTAATAGTGACTATTTTGCATGTGAAATGATGTCATGCTGCCTTAAGTTTAGGGAGGGAAGGAAACACTGTCTTGCCTTCCTACAGCTAAGCTGTTTTGCAGAGGGGGGTTGCATATGATGAACTAAGACATGGGAGAAGTTGTGTAAGCTTGTTCAGTCGATACTTGTAGCTCACTTCTAACTATGTGACTTGCCTTTAAACAGTAAACCTGTCAAGTAGAAGTGCTTGGAGGTGCTGGTTTGTTGGAGCAGCTGCTTAAGCATAGGCATTTCATGCTAAGCATAGTATGCTAGTGTAGTCTGCACTTCCGGTTTGGCTGGCTTTTTAAGAATACTTAAGTGATGGGACTAAGTAGACACCAGACTCTCAGTAACTAGCTCCTGAGTGTAAACTTAATAGGCAAGTTCTATAGGAAGAAATGAATCAAAAGCTGCTGTACAAATTACTTAGACTGAATAATGTATTTGTTCCATGGTGGCTGAAGGGAAGGTTCCCTATCTTACTCGTTTCAAATTATCTTACAGTTCAGCGATGTTGACATGGGAGAAATTATTATGGGAAACATTGAACTCACACGCTACACCCGTCCTACTCCAGTCCAGAAACATGCAATACCTATTATTAAAGAAAAGAGAGACTTGATGGCCTGTGCTCAGACAGGTAAGTTAGTAACTCTTTACTACTTAGTCTCTCTCAATAGGAGTAGGGTCTTGTATTCCTCAAGCTGCAGGTAAGAGGTCCGTAAGGTAGTACAACTTTCCATTCAGAGTATACTGAAATACCTGCAGTGTTGCAAATTGATTAGCTTTAGAGTCTTGCAACTGCTTTAGATGTGGCTTGACTGGATTTACTGTCCTGAGAAGTGTTCATGGCTTAAATCACATTCACTTCAAGGTTTGTGGTGCTGAGTGATAAGTGTTTTGTAGATAACTTGGCTAAGGAGTGCACTCCAATGGCATAGGTAGTATCCACATACTAATGGAGATGTTACTGGGAATATGCTAGTGATACGGCATAAATGCTGTAGTTGACAGTACAGTACCTTTTGAATAACTTAATAACACTGAACTGTGTCCTAATAGGGTCTGGGAAAACGGCTGCATTTCTTCTACCAATATTGAGCCAGATCTATGCAGATGGCCCTGGTGATGCCTTGAGAGCTATGAAGGCAAGTATTTAAATACCCAGTCCTGGAAAAGCTATGACCAATGTGTATTTTTGCCCTGTATGCTGATGTCTGCTACTGAACACAGTAGGTGGGCCTAAATGTCATTATTTTGGGTATGACAGGCAGGCTTCTCAACCTCTAGAAGACTTTGGCTATTTCCCTTGAAAAAATACAGGCTGTGGAACACTTTTTTTCCTACCTAAAGAGTTGATATGCATAACTGTCTAGAGAAAAGACTGAGTGTTTTTGTTATTGCGTAAGTTTTGAAGATGCTTCCCTTGCTACAAAAAAGCTACTTGGTAACATGTTCCATGTTGTAGTGACTTTAGGAGGGAACGGGTTTTATGGCTATTATTTTTCTGCTGCTTAAGTTACAGATCACAGTGCAGGTTGTAGAGACCAAGCTTGTGCAGCTATGTTGCTGTTTAACATATTAACCAACAGCTGAATCTTGGGTACTGTAGTAGGGCAGAGTCTTCAGATGCAGTGCTTAAAACAAGTTGGCTCTCGGCCATGCTTTTTCTTTCTTGTTAAGACAAGCTTGGTTACCTGTCTTCAATATTGCCTATAGTAGCTGTTTTAATTCCCCTCATATTTGGGGTACTCATTCCAAGTTTTTTTTTTTTTTTTCTTAGGAGAATGGAAGGTATGGGCGCCGTAAGCAATATCCAATCTCACTGGTCTTGGCTCCCACTAGAGAATTGGCTGTGCAGATCTATGAGGAAGCCAGAAAGGTATATCTAAGAGTTCATCATTGTAAAATAGCTTAGGTATAGTTTTTCTTAGAGCTAATTTACTTTGTTTTATAGTTTGCATACCGTTCCAGAGTTCGTCCCTGTGTTGTATACGGTGGTGCAGACATTGGTCAGCAGATTCGTGACTTAGAACGTGGATGTCACTTGCTTGTAGCAACTCCAGGACGACTGGTTGATATGATGGAGAGGGGAAAGATTGGATTGGATTTCTGCAAGTAAGTCAAGTGTTCTTGTCCATATGCTAATGATGACTTGACAGCTAGAAACTGTACCTTTTAAAGTGAGATCTAGAGTTAATGACTCTTAAGTTCTGGCTTTCAAACTACGTAAACATCTAGTTAATGACTCTTAAGTTCTGGCTTTCAAACTATGTAAACATCTAGTTGAGAACTTGTAGCCCAGTGTCTCTGCTGGGTTATTGCTTAAAGAAAAAAAAGCTCTGAAGAACCACCTCTTTTATTACTATTTAGGTACTTGGTGCTTGATGAAGCTGACAGAATGCTTGATATGGGGTTTGAACCTCAAATTCGTCGAATTGTTGAACAAGATACTATGCCACCAAAGGGGGTTCGTCATACCATGATGTTCAGTGCTACTTTCCCCAAGGAAATCCAGGTACTTTACAAAAGTTCAAATATTTTAACAGGTCATAGGCCCAAATTGCATCTGTGGAAGGGGGTGGGGAAAGAAAATGCCATTTTGACTTTTTTCTTCCCTTTTTTAGATGCTTGCTCGTGACTTCCTTGATGAATATATCTTTCTGGCTGTTGGCAGAGTAGGTTCTACATCTGAGAATATCACACAAAAAGTAGTATGGGTTGAAGAGTCAGACAAACGATCATTTCTGCTTGACTTGCTAAATGCCACAGGTAACAACCACTTTTGGGTAAGCAAATAAGGCAAAATTCAGATAAGGCAAATCTGATGACTCAAGTAATAAGAACTTCTATTGAGTAGGTGAATGAAAGGATATTTCCTTAACATGCATTGAATGTATTCTACTGACTGTCAGTTTAAGTTGATGTAAGCTCTTCTGGTGCTATATAAAATGGGAGGGAGGTCTCCAGTGTCTTCAGTTTAGAGTAATAAGAGCAGAGAACTGAAACTGCCTTTTACCAGGTGGTAGAGCCAAGTATTTGTCTGTGTAGCTTTTCTTCTGCTAACCTGTGCTTTAATTATTGTTAGGCAAGGATTCCTTGACTCTGGTGTTTGTGGAAACTAAAAAGGGTGCAGATGCTCTTGAGGACTTTTTGTACCATGAAGGATATGCCTGTACAAGTATACATGGAGATCGTTCTCAAAGAGACAGAGAGGAAGCACTGCACCAATTCCGTTCGGGCAAGAGCCCAATTCTTGTTGCCACAGCAGTAAGTGAAATCTATGAAGTCTGAGCCAGTAAGCATATTACTTGGCCTGTGGAATTTGGCTAAGATTTGATTTCTTCCTTTGATCACTAGGTAGCAGCAAGAGGACTGGATATCTCAAATGTAAAGCATGTCATAAACTTTGACTTGCCAAGTGACATTGAAGAGTATGTACATCGTATTGGTCGTACAGGCCGAGTAGGAAACCTTGGTAAGTATGATCTAGAATTTTCATATACAGCGCTTCATACCTGAGTTGCTAGGTGTAGTAATGCTGACTAAGTAGCAAATTGCAACTCAGTACAAGAAGCCCATGTGCTGCCTTCTGTGACCAGAAGATGGTCACTGCTCTCTAGCCAGCATGGAAGGGAACTAGTTCCTTTAGCTAGTGCTTTTGTTGATATTAAAAAGCTGCGATGCCACATGAAAGCTTGGTATCTTCTGTGTCTATCAGTAAATAGCCAGGGGTTTTGTGACTAGCTGTGGTGGAATAATGGTCTTAAATGACTTTGTCTTCAGGTAATTCTAGCGTTGTCAAGCTTGGCTATAAGGAATCTGATGCTGTACTTGTCACAGCTGTGAGTGGTGTGCAGAATGGGTTTAAGTGCTGTGGTGTATTTGCTTTGTGTGGGAATAAAACTAAATTTTTACTTTAGGTCTTGCCACCTCTTTCTTCAATGAGAGGAACATAAACATCACCAAGGACTTGCTTGATCTTCTTGTTGAGGCTAAGCAAGAAGTACCATCTTGGCTGGAAAACATGGCTTATGAACAGCATCACAAAGGAGGTGGCAGTCGTGGGCGATCCAAGAGGTAATGGTTACAACTTAAGCCATTGTGAGAGGCAGTTCTGTGACTTGTTTTCATTCTAAAAATACAATTGGAGGAAGACAAACCAGTGCCATATAAACTGAGTTAAGTGCGTTGGAAGGTGACAGCTTAATGTCTGGTTTTGTTCTATCTTATCATAAGGCAATTATTAACCCATAAGACTTTTCTCCTCTTAAGCAGACAACTAGATATGGCTGAGGTAGAATGGCACTAGTAAAAATGGCTTTAGAACTCTGTGAAAGCACTTAAACACTTGCTTAGAAATGCATACCTGCATGTGCCAGAGATGTACCCTAAGCAGCTATTTTGATCTTTAAGAGAAGGTAACGCATGCCTCCTGATGTAAAACAGGAAAGGTATGGGAGTTAGACTGCAGGGGTGAGGCCACTTGTAAAATAGTTCTGCTGTGGAAACCTAAAATGCTTTATAAGCTGGTAATACAAAGTTACATTTAATGGCTTTAAGGGGTGGGAGGAGAAACATCCCTTCCTCTTAATGTAGTTCACATGATATGACCACACGAATTCTAGGTTTTTTTTTCCTTCAGAAGCATGCTTGTAAAATGGTCATCCTTTTCTACAATGTCATAAATGCATCAGTTAACACTAAGATAGGTTTGGAAATTCTGTGGAGCAGGGGGTTGCACTGAATCAAATCTTACCAGGATCTGAGAAAGTAATTGTTAATGTAACATGGCAAGTTCAATGTGACCCTGCTTGAATAGTAAATTTTCCTTTGCTATCTTGAATGCCCTTTTCAGACAGCACTGGGATGCTTATAAAGCATGCCGAACTCAATGCCTATACTGCTTGTTGGCTGGCTGTAGTTGGTAACGAGAGTTGAAGAAATTTAGTACTTGAATCTCAATGTCTGCAGTTCTTAAAATAGCACTGACTTTACTAAAGTGTGTGTGTTCTTCCTTTATACAGCAGTAGGTTCAGTGGAGGATTTGGTGCCAGAGACTATCGAACAAGTAGCGGTTCTGGCAGCAGTAGCTTTAGTAGCAGTCGATCAACCAGCAGCCGCAGTGGAGGAAGTGGCAGCAGAGGATTTGGAGGTAAGAAAAACTGGGCACGCAGTGCTGGCAAATAGAAACCAGATGTAAAATGCTTGCTACAGTAAAACTTCTGGAGGTAATGTTTAAATATGAGGTCAGCCAGTGCTTGTTATGCAAAGTCTTGGCATCCTTCTTGGATCTAGGCTAGCACACAAGTTACCTGTCTTTTGTTTGATGCTACCTATCTTTCCAGCATTTTAGTTTAGTGTGTGCATTTGCCAGTACTTCTGGGTGGGTTTCCTTTAATAGACAGTAGACATCTTGTCTGTGCCCTGGGCTATTTTCTTGTTGTGAAGGCGCAAGTCTTTAGCAGGTTAATTAAGCATCACTTTCTCTTGCCTTTCATAGGTGGTGGCTATGGAGGCTTCTACAACAGTGATGGATATGGAGGAAACTATAACTCCCAGGGGGTTGACTGGTGGGGCAACTGAATCTGCTTGCAGCAGATATCCTACCAAACAAGCTAATATGGAAACCACATGTAACTTAGCCAGACTATACCTTGTGTAGCTTCAAGAACTCGCAGTACATTACCAGCTGTGATTCTCCACTGAAATTTTTTTTAAGGGAGCTCAAGGTCACAAGATGGAAACAAAGGAACAAGTAGCCCTATCTTGAAGGTGGTTTTGAAGACTCTATTGCTGTAGTCAGGATTAACTCCCCTCCCACCCATCCCCACCCAGAAACTGCATTTATAATTTTGTGACTGAGGATCATTTGTTTGTTAATGTACTGTGCCTTTAACTTTAGACAACTTTTATTTTGATGTCCTGTTGGCTCAGTAATGCTCAAGATATCAATTGTTTTGACAAAATAAAAATTACTGAACTTGGGCTAAAATCAAACCTTGGCACACAGGTGTGATACAACTTAAACAGGAATCACTGATTCATCCATAATATTACAAAGAAAAACTTATGCGGTAGCCTGCATTAGGGCTTTTGGTATTTGCAGATCTGAAAAATAAAACATCTTGAAGCATATCAATGCAATTAGTTTCTAATGTGGCAAAACTGTACTAAGTTAAAGTTCTGATTTGCTCACTCTATCCTGGATAGGTACTTAGAACCTGATAGCCTTTAATAAGCCATTCCAGTCATGATGAGATGATGTATGGATACATGCATACATTAAAAGCACTGTTTTTGAAGTTAATGCAAGTAAATACAGCAATTCCTTTTTCAATATTTAGGCAGATCATTAATGTGAGCTAGCCAAATGTGGGCAGAACATTACAGGGAACGTTTAAAGGTCTGATAACTTGAAATAGTTTTTAGGAGAATTCATCTATTTAGACTTTTTAAAAATGCCTGCCATATGAAATTGAAATGGTAGAATGGCTGACCATGGCAGTGATTGGTCCTCCTTAAGGGCCTGACTGAATTTTTGGTCTAATAACGCATGCTAGTGTTGATGTTTTTTGGTCAAGAGGGTATGAACAGGAAGAATTATGCAGCAGGCTTTATTTTAATGCAGATTCACATTACTCTGTTCAAGCTGCGTGGAGATGTTAAACTGGCTTACTGTAGACTTTGTAAAATGGCTCCAGAAGAGTAACATACAAACCTGAGATCACAGAGGTTGGAAATGTACATAAACTGCACAAGGTTTCAATTCTGCTATTCAAGTGCAGTTTTAGTCAGTTTTAGTTGCATAGGTTTCCATTGTATTTATAGTCTGTTTATGCTAAATCTGGCCAAAGATAAGTATTGTCCACCAGAAAAATGCCTCTGCCACTTGGAATTTCTGTGCTAACTTTGTGGCCAGAGCAGTTAACAACTAATCTACAGTGGCATAGGAAAATGGCAAAAATCTCCTAAAGTGCAATAGATTTTTTCAAGTGTATTGTGCCTTGTTCTAAAACTTTTATTAAGTAGGTGCACTTGACAGTATTGAGGTCATTTGTTATGGTGCTATTTCAAGTCTAGGTTTAGGCCCTTGTACATTTTGCCCATAACTTTTTACAAAATACTTCTTTTATTGCACATTCAGAGAATTTTATATATGTCTTGTGTGCGTGTCCTTAACCTTCCAATCTTATTTTGTCTCTTGGAGATTGAACGCAGCTTGTTTAGGGAGAAGGAAATAGATTCTAAAACTTATTTGGGACCATGGGAATGATAGCTGGGAAGAAAACTATTTGCACACGACAGATTTCTAGATACTTTTTGCTGCTAGTTTTGTGTAATATTTATTGAACATTTTTGACAAATATTTATTTTTGTAAGCCTAAAAGTGATTCTTTGAAAGTTTAAAGAAACTTGACCAAAAGACAGTACAAAAACACTGGCACTTGAATGTTGAATGTCACCGTATGCGTGAAATTATATATTTCGGGGTAGTGTGAGCTTTTAATGTTTAAGTCATATTAAACTCTTAAGTCAAATTAAGCAGACCCGGCATTGGCAGTGTAGCCATAACTTTCTGATAGTAAAACAAAAATTGGCAACTTAAAATTAAACATGCCAAGGTTTTGATACACTTGTCTTAAGATATTAATGAAACACTTCTAAACACTGATGTGAAGTGTCCAGATTCTCAGATGTTTGTTGCGTGAGTTTTGTTTAGTTGTGTGTTTTTTTTTTTTCAGTGAATGTCTGGCACATTGCAATCCTCAAACATGTGGTTATCTTTGTTGTATTGGCATAATCAGTGACTTGTGCATTTTAGCAAGTTTTTTCAGCCAGCAATATTTTCAGTTCAGTTACAAGGATTCAAAACAATATGCAAGAATGGATTTAAACTTGCTGAATGTGAAAATTGAACTTCAAGTCACTGTAGGTTAGAACTGCTTATTGTATTAGTTTAGATGCTAGCACTGCATGTGCTGTGCATATTCTTGATTTTATTAAAATAAAAAAGTTGAACTGCACAGTCTACTCATTTGTGAAGCGTCACTCTTCTGGTTTACAAGACCTGTAGCCCAAGTAGTCTCATTCACGTGCAACTCTGGAAGCAGGTGAATCTAGTGTGGTACACATCAGTGTGACTATAAATGGCAGCGAGGCTTAGGGTTATAGTTGTAGCAACCTTAAAATAACCTGTGCCCCACAATTTTGGATATGTGTACAAGTTTTCTAGAGAAGCTAACAAAGCAGATGTGGGACAGGTGAGGAGACAACCTTTTAAATTTTTTCCTCATGGGTACTAAGTTTGGCTGTAACAATGTAATTAATTACACTTAATTCCTCAGCCGTTTAATGTTAAGGACTTCATCTCACACTTGTGCCTCTGAACTTAGAAAGGGTGCCTTGTAGTAGACAACTTGAATTCTGACATGTTACCTGTTGACTTGTTGTGAGGCAGTGTCATTGAAAACAAGCACGTGCAATTCTGTGGGAAAAGTGCAGATATACCCTCTTCCCTCTCCTTCTCCCAAAAAGTGTGCCCCTTCTCCCCCCACCCCCAGTTAGCAAGTGTATACCCACACTCCAGTTTTGAATTAGTTTTAGAAAACTAAGCTATGGGATTGGGCTGTAGTAAAGCTTGAAAGAGGTTAACTAACTACTGGAATATTCAAGGGGATACAGTGGAAGGAATAGGTTCAGATGTTTCTACTCTATCTTTGAAGCTAGGCAGAAGTCTTACTTCATTTAGAAGAATGTGATATAGGAAGAACCTGGGTTTAAGGTTCTGTGCCGAAATGACTGGAGCAACTGGTGAATTCCCAGTGAGTAAGGGAGAGGGGAGAAAGTAATGCCTGGGAACTATGATCCACAAAAGTGTGCTGCAGATGCATGGTAAGGGTTGAGGACCAGTAAAAATGTGATGTGGACTTGCAATGTGGGATCTGTATAGTGCACATCTGTAAAAGGAATCTTCCCTACTTGGTACACCCCCAGTCAGTAATGTGTATGGGCTTTGAAGAGCCATGGGAAGGAGGAAATTGGCATGCTTACCAGGATAGCTTGCTGGATGATCTGCTTAGAGCACACTGACTGTGGACCACACTAAATTTACCTGCTTTAGACTTGTACTAATTGCCACCCTCACCATGCAGGGCTTTGTGTTGTCATGCTATGTCCCTGGATGTGCAACACGCACTTAGTATCTTCTAAAAGCTCTAACCTTGCAGTTCCCCCTCTGCCGCCCCCTGTATTACGTAGCTAGTGTCGTAGAAATGCAGAACCACAGTTAGGGGAGAGTGAAGTGCCGTGCACTGTGGAGGTGGCCCATGGGATCTGGAAGTCAAGCCTCAAGTGTAAAGGTCTGCACTCAAATGCTTGAGCATGAGGTTTGTTCCTGGCAAAGGCTGTTGCAGAGAGTGGAGGCGGGGCAGAAGTCATCAGGCAGCTGAAACTGCATGAGCATAGTGACGCAGCTCTAGGCCAGACCTGTGAGTAATGCGCTCCAGACCAGGCATTGTGAAAGTAGTGGAATGGTTAGCGTAAAGCAAGGGGAGCTCCGAGTAGAGTGAGTGAAAACTGAAGGAGGAAGTCTGGTACTAATGTGTGGCAGAAACACCTAGGAAGATTCTCTTTAATCGAGGCTGGAGGAAGCAATTTAGTTCTGGTGGTGTGAGGTTGAAACTAGGCTACTGGGGAAATTGGAGGTACGAGGAGCGTTAGGATGCTTCAGGTACTGTGGTAAGAGAAGCACACAGCATGCTCCCACAGAGGTGGGAGTTTGTACTTTAGTAGTTTGTGGCATACAGGGCAGCATAATTTTTCCCATGATAAATAGGAAAAAACTTGAGAATGAGTGGAGGAAACTAATCCTAAAATGTAAGGTAAAGAAAAGGGCTGTGAAGTTAAATGGTGAAAGCGATCACTGATTTGTCTTTGACTGTGAAGCTGCATTGTAACCAGGCCTTCAAAATGGGCAGTAAAGCCAGTCTTTATGCAGTAAATGGCTGCATATGCCAATAGTGGCAGAGGTTATAATAAAAAGGCTGTAGTAAAACCTACTCTTGTTTCTGCCAGTGGATTACTGTGACCTGTGCAGATAAGCAGTGGTCTTGAAACAACATCCATGTGACTACGGTGACAAGGGGAGAGAGGGATTTAAATTAACGCCCTGTTGTGGATTTCCATAAAGGTTGGAAGAGCAGTGGGGTTATTGGAGGGATTTGGTTACTGTTTTGGTAGGTGCAAGCATGAAATCTAGGCAACGATTGAGTACAGGAAGGACGACTTGCGCAAGCAGGATACTGCTGAGGCTTTCACCATGGCAATCAATCAAAAGTTGCACTGTATACCTCATTAAAACTGTGTGTCTGTAGCCTTCTGAGTTTGTGAATCCTCATCAAGTGCAGTGTTCACTGTTGCTCATACTGATCAATGTGCTTATGAAAATAACCTGCAGTTACTTATTGAACTACATTGGATAGATTGAATTACAAATCTTAAGCATTAGCTCTCATTCTTTGGAGGAGGGGAAAGGAGAGGTCCACTTTAGTGAACGTGGCTAGATCTGTTGCACTAGCACACAAGCCAACCTCACAGGACAGTCCTAACTAGATTGTTTTTGAGAGGAAGAAGGTTGCCAAGGCTATAGAGATGACATAAAATACTGCATGAAACTATCTTGGTTACCACTTTGTGTCAGAAAACATAACCCACACAGATTCTATCTGTGGTTCTGCTGGCCTCCCAGTTGGTTGGTTGCTGCATTGAAACGTTTGCCTTGTATGTAACATTGCTCATATGTAGCACTTACCTAAGTAGTCCCTGGACAGTGATCTGTATAATTATCCCCCATTCACAGAAACATTACTTACCAAGCTGAAGCAACTTCCTGACAGTTCACAAAGCCGGCCTGGACCAGAGCCAAGACTAGGAAAAGCGTAAATGGTGGTAGGGCCTGTGTCCACTCATTGATCAACCATAATGTGGTCCTCTACTGCTACCCTTAGTTCTTTCTTGGCATTATTTAGGGAAGGTCTGGAAAGGCTGTCAGTGCTACAGATCTCTTAAGTCTAGGCTGTCCATTTTGCGTAAGGGTGGAAGGAAACTGTTGTATATTCAGTTGTGAGGGGTGCTGCATCTCTGCAGAGAGTTTTTGTAAGCAGTTGAAATGCTGCTTGAAACTGTTTGCATTTTATCAAGAATAGGTTCACTCAGTCCTGCCACTTCAGGGGAAATTTACCGTGCATATCATCTGATTTCTTAGCAAAAAATACTGCTGCTAAAGGAATTACTTTGTTCAAATAGATGTGCAATATGTTCAGAGCACAGATTACACAGTGCTGAATCTGATTAATGATCTGTACAGGTTTCAGTACGGTGACAGTGTCAAATTACATATTCGCTGTGATGAAAACTTTGTTCCTACAGTTTTATATAAACTAGATTTCTCAGGTGAAGTTTTTATCATCAAGGGGCATATTCTGACAGGCTAGGACTATAGGCTTTGCAGGGAAGGCTGAAGTACAATCTGGAGTAAATTGACAGAAATCTGTTGGTATTAGGTACTTAGCTATTCGGTGCAGAAAACGCAACAGTGTTGCTTCAAGGAGGGACCTGAGTACCAGAGTTTTTTCAGTGGCTAAGGAGTTTATCTAATCGCCTTCAGTTGATGACTCAGTGGGAAAGAAGTAGTAGCAATAAATTGGAAGAGGAAACAGAATAAAGGGTTAGGCAAAGACACAAGGCATCTGTTCCCAGCTGTGCTGCTGATCTGAGTTACCTGGCGCCAGTCACGTCATCGTGCTGCAACTGTTCTTGTCTCATGTTCATCCTGTCAGTGTAAGACATCAGCTTTTTTTGAAGCAAGGACTGCAGCGCCCTATCCTAGCTCATCTGTCATCTCACCTGGGACTTCTAGTTTCTATTTAAAAACAATAATTTGCAGGTAGATCCAGCTTAAAAAAATCACTGCCTACTAAGAGCATTGGACACATTAGCATATTCCTTAATTATTCTACTATAACAGGACCGGTAAATGACATTTCTGATAGCATTTCTCAAATAATTACTTTTGTGGTTCTTTCTAATCCAACTTCCATTGTTTACTTTGTTTGCTGTCTTTTTTTTTTGGTAAACACTTGTTTCTTCTTGCAGTCAAAACAAGCATTGCTTCTCATGGTGTTTGAGATCTCAGAGGTTCATGTGATTGAAAGCATTTCTTGTGAAGCAAGAGGAACGGATACTTAGGGCTATTTACAAAGAAGGAATGGCCAGTAATTAAGTGGACCAAGAGTCATAATTGAAGTTGTTTGTTAAAAACCACTTGTGTGCTGAGCTTAGTCAGAGATTGGATTCAGGTTATGGGAAGTGTTGTCTGAAGAAATGTGAAAACACTTGAAAGCTGAGGACTGGCTTATGGAAACAGATTACCTCATTGGTGATCTTTTGCAGCTCTCCTCTTTATCTGTGTATGGAGAAGATATGCTAGGGACTCTCTGGGTGAGAAGACTATTACGTACTTTATTATGTTAAGTTGTGTGGGTCTAAGAATATAATGGGATCATGTACTTGAAAGCTTGCCTGAGTTTTCTGTATCAGTTGGTCCAAGGAAGGATATATCCTCTCCTCACTCCTTGAATAGCTGAGGGATCTGATAATTAGACCACTGTCAAATCACAGTGTACTTTATGGACAAAATGGATTAACTCCTACAGGGACTTAAGTACTTGCCTATTTCATGTGGATAAATTAATATGATAGGCCCACCACAACCACTAGTGCTTCTGCAGTACTTCGCATGAGTAAGTCTCGGCATGCTTTAAGAAGGAGGTCAGCCTTGACAGGAAACTGAGACACAAAGCAGCCAAGCAAGAGGCCAGTGGCCGAGCTAAGAATCCAGAAGCCCAGCTCTTCTCTAAGAGAGTGACCCCATGTTGTTCTTGTCGTGCAAATGTCAACTTCCTTTCACAATGAGCTGGGAGCAGTGTGAGGCACTCTGTCTTAGCATGGGAACTAACAGTCAGACTGCAGCCATTGCACTTGCCTTGGAAGTCCTTACTCTTTTAGTAGTAGCTCCCTGGGAAACAAAGTTCCCCATGCAAGATAAGTCTTATGGTAGTCATCGGGGTTTTAGGAGGTGTTTTCTGCTACTGCTGGTCTGGTCTTCAGTTCAGCACCAGAGGTGATGCACCCTTGCTTCCCTTGCTGTAAAACTCTGAGGTATTCTTAAAGGAGTTAATTGTGACTTTGAAATACACTTCACAGGAACCACTCATGAAATGGAGGCAGGTTTCAGTGTATACTGCAGTACAAGACAGCATTCCCATAACTAGTAGCAAATAAAGGGTTGAACCCTGCAGTGCACTGCTGAATTTTCTGACATGGGCTATGCCATAGGATTATGAATGTCTTAACAAGATGGAAGTATCAGGACACCTCTGGGTCCTTGCTGATGTCTGCTTGAGCAAGTGTGCTCAGAGAATGTCTACCTGATAACCACATCACCAGTCACTTTTCTGGGGCTTTTGCTGACTCAGTGGACATGCCCTAGGATGCACTAGAGGTCAAATTACTTTACGCTTTTTAGTTGCCGTACCAGAATCTCACTGCCATGTAAGGAAAGAATCATACAGGTTTGACCAATTCTTTGTTGTACAACTTTGTTTTAGGAATCTGATCATGTTTCTCAATTCAAGCTCACATGGACAGGCTGTAGGCACCACATACAGGTTCACCCCGACCTCAGGTTCTGTTCTTCAGCTGAAGGCATTGGATCAGAGGTAGAACTTGCAGCAATGGAAACCTTTAAGAGCAGGTTAGGTGAAGACTTGTCAATAATTACATTAATGTTGTAGATAATGCTTTAGGGACAAGGAATGAGTTTTCACGTGGATGGTTCAATTGGAAATCCAGATTTTTTTTTTTGTGGTGCATAGTTTCCTAGTTACCCTGCTGTTGAGTGGTTTTTCTTTTGCAATCACCAGATGCTCTGTGATGAGGGATTACTTCTGTGCTAGGTTTTGCCTCAGTGTTTAGGTGAGGTGTTAAATTGCCAGCCATGAAGTCAGGGACCAGCAGCCATTTATTGCCACATGTTTGTGCCATTTGTCCCACTGGCTTAAAATCCTTTTGTTTTCCTTCTGTCTTCCCTGACTCTTCCTACTAAGCCCAGAAACCTATACCTTCCTCTGAGTCCCAAAGATCTGCCCTCATCCTTCTGAACCAGGTAGCCCTTCCTTTTTCCCTGAGCTCTTCAGCTACCATCTGCAACCTCTACTTGGTCTGGGTACTTTCAGAGATCCACCTGCTTTCTCAAAAGAAGAGAAACTTCCTACTCTTGTTTCCCTTGATGTTCCTGCTCCCAGAGGCCTGTTTCTACTGTACAACGTTTTGCCTCATGTAGACTCTTCAGAGTGTGAAGGTCTCCTTTTAGGGGCAGGTGAGACTACAGCTGCAGTGCCATTCAGGGTGGCAAATCCATGCCTCCAGGTGAAGAGTTTGCAGGGCTGCTTAGGCAGGACCTCAAAAGTAATAGGTCCTGTCTGAGCCACAGGAAGATAGCTGTTCAAGGTTCTTCTCGACAGAATTATTACTGTAGGTTATTTAAACATAGCTCCTCCAGGTCATTGAATTCTTTTAACCCAGAGCAGTAGCTGGCAGAAATGTAAATGGATATGGCTCTCAAATTTGCATGTAGTCCTCAAAAATTGCTTTATGAACTACTTGGTATCTGAATTCTCATCAGTTCAGAAGATACAGCTGTATGCTGAGATGGGTTTTTTTACCTATTATTTTTTTAGTAGTATAAAAATACCAGCATGCAGTGACTGAATAACCTCCAAAATGAGGAAAAAGCTAGTTTATATTTGCATGCTATGTTTAATTTTGTTTACTGGAGCATGCTATATTATTAAAATGAGACCTGGATGGGATGATTTTTCCTTTTCCATGGAATCTTTCAACTTTAAAATTAAAACATTTTCCTCCCTACCAATACAGAGCATAGGATTAAAATAGCAGTGTCTTTGATGTAATGTTAACTCTGGGTTGTTAGATAACTTCAGGCTATTTGTTGTACCACTCCCTTTATTAAAAAATTACATTAAAATTACTTCAGTTTCTAAATCCAATTCTCAAAATACACTTTTTTAAAATAATTGCCCAAGATTGACATTATGACAGTTCTGAACGACTTTTCACAATGGCTTCACCTTACAAATGTTTTTTTGAACTACCAGCATTTTCTAACAGCCACAAAACAGTTTTGTTGAAGAGTTTCTGACTGGCTCTATCATCATTTCATATCAGTGTGCGACACCATTTTCTTTTGTCACAGCGTGATTCAAAATTTTACCACGTGTCGCCAATTCAGCCTTTGGTGCTCAAGGCTCAAGGCTCATGCGTGGGTGCCATCTGACAATAAAAACGTGGGGGTGAGCTCCTTCACTCCAGGAAGCAGCAGGGGCACCTGGGCTGCCAGTGGTTTTGCCTTGTTATTCGCTGTCTTATTTCGTATGTTCATTTTACAGCTGGCACCAATTTATGAAAGTATAGCCTCAGCAGCCTACGTATTCAGCATATGGATTGTAGAGTATGTTTGATTTATAGCCCCATCCTGCTCTCAGAAATGTTGTAGAGAAAATGTCTATTGGATTTTTGAGAACAAAAGCGGACCTTTAAAACTCCAGGTTCATTTGTCTTCTTTTGTGTAGTATACAGGGCTGATTCTGCTGAGGCCTACACTAGGGTGACATCATCTCGATTAATGCTCTTGCAAAGCACTTTTCCAGGCTCGGAGGAGACAGTCGAGGCAGTATTTCCAAAGCATCCTGGCTCTTGGCATACTTTCACAGCTGTTTTCTTGAAAGGAAAGTTTCCTGCTGTTGCTAAGTGGGAAGAAAGTTAGTTCAGCAGCTCTCACCTCCTCCGCTTTGGTGTTCCCGTTGGGCTGTTGAGGACAGTCCTTCCTCCGCTGCTTCATGGGGCTTAGCTGAAGGACAGGTCTTTTTTAAGCCTTGAAGGCAGCGGGTGGTTAGTAGTAGTATTGTTACTTGCTACCGTAAATGAGGCTTTTAGCGGATCTACCACCAGTAAACCGGGAACTATGGTTTACTGACTGAAAAACAGGGCAACTCAGCCTTGCTGCAGTTAAGCTGTGGCGTAGGCTTTGCCCTCCGACGTCAACAGCCAAGTGGGAATGGGATCAAAGCTTTGGATCTTCCTGCTTTGAAGACGTGGGAAGAGCGTAACAGACCACAGTCTGCATCCCGGTCTGCGAGGCTGTGTGCTGTTGGGGGGCTAGGCTGGGAACGGCGGGAACGCTGGCTGGTGGGGGAGGCAGGAGAGATGGCAGCTGTGTGCGTTGGCACTGGTGCAGGCTGGCTGCTGACGCTCGCAGGCTGGCAGGAGGATATGCTCGATCAGCTTTGCGGGTAGAGAGAATGTCCTGGATTAGTTAGTGCTGGCAAAAGCCAAAGTGAGAAAAATACTGTGAGACTGAAGCGATGGATGTGAGTCTTTCCTGGGCTTTCCATGCAGAGCTTCCCAGAGCCCCCCCTGCCGACAAGCTACATACCACATTTTTCCTTTGAACATCTTTATATATCACTGAATTGATCCTCTCTCACTACAGAAATATCTCCGTTTCCTTCCCAATATGGAGGTTATTCAGCCGTTTAACTTGTGGGTGGCTGGTGTTACCCTTCATTCCTGTTGCCCCTCCTGAATGTCAGATTTGTGTTCCCTTATCTTGGGAGGTGAGGGAAGGCTTGTGGCTGTGGGGTGACACCTCCCACCCAGCTTGATTTAACCTTCGGTGCTGCCCTCAGAAATAGGTCTGGGGCAGGTTGTGCTTTTCCCTTTCTCCCAGCGGAAAGTTCCCACCATGTCACTGTTTTGCTGGGATCACTGAGAGGTCCTTGGAGTGCTGGCCTGGAATAGCGCTGGGCACAGGAGGGCAAGCAAAGCAGCAGCTAAAATCAAGGTGCTGATGGGTTTTATTTCTGTTCCTCTTGTATGTTGTGTCACCAGTGACTTTCAGAGCATGTTTTCAAGTATGTTGAGCAGCTTGCCTGTAGGACAATATTACCGTATTAATAAAGGAGCAGGCAGGAAGGAAAAATGTCCAGGTTTTTCCAGATCAAACTGGAAAAGAAGCAGATGGGGAGTAAGGAAATAGTGATTTCAGTGCAGCAGAGAAGGCTGTCAGGCTTAGCAGTGCGATTGCTGATTGGCAAGAGCCACTAATTGCGGAGCACATTAGCGTCAGAACATTTCCATCCCATGTTGCTTCAAGTCTCTGTAGCCCAACTGGTACAGGATGCACGTTTGCATTGTGAAGTGCCAGTAAACCAGGCTAGAGAGGAGCCAGGCTCATCCTAGCTGACTTAAATAATGTAAAACTACTGTCTTTAGTGGGAAACACTAAAAATCCCAGAGTTAGTGCTCAAGCCCCTTTCATGTGATGAGAAATTAATTCAATTTCTAACCCAGTATAGCCAATAGTGAGATTAATTTATGCTTCAAGTTCTAACATTAATCTTTAATTTAGCTCAATGCCTCTTCATCTAGCTCAGAGAGCTCAGTATGTCCTGACTGTGCTGTTTTGATCAAAGATGCTATTCCTCAAGAATTGTGACACCCCCTCCCGCCCCACAATCCAGTGTAGCAGTCCTAGATACAGACCTGTACTTATTTGCATGACCAGGCCTGCTAGTAAAGATATTTGCTGTGAGTAGCCCTTCTTCCTTTTAAAGGCAGGGCATGTGTGCGGGAGGGTTGGGAAGCATTTACCTACCCTCTCTTTCAGGCACTTGGCTCCCACGTGCGGTCCGTCCCTTGGGCAGCACCTGCTGCCGGTCACATGAAAGCTCCTGCAGAGCCCCCCGCCGCGGCTGGGGCCGCAGACAGCCCTCGGGTATTTCTGTTCAGCCCACTGCTCGGAGAGCTGAGCCTGTTCGATCCTGACAACTTGCAGATGGGAAAGTGCATATGCTCTTAGTTTTGGAACTGGGTACTTAAACAGTGTAGGAGTCTTTCCCTTTTAACTGGTGATAATTCAGTTTGCCTTGGACAAGTATTTTGCAGGTTCAAATATAACCTTTCACTCTTCCGTTCCAGCTTTCATGTTTTGGTGTATAGTCATGTGTCATGTGTATTGCGGCTGCTCATGTGTTCCTGTGTATTTTGATGGACTGAAGCAAGTTCAGAGGAAATCTGAGGCCCCTGAATGCACAGGGGTGTAAGGCAGAGGACTGGACAGGTCCCAGACTCCCAACTTCTTCCATCTGTTTCGTCATCTCTCACTTACCTTGTTCGCAGGTGCTTTGAATTTAAAACCACAGGACTCTGGCCTAATCTCTTTCTGGACCGTCACTTTATACCTTGTCCCACCTTGTCAGTTGTGGGATATATCTCCTTTCCGTTATTTATTTCCTTTACCCAAATGGATCGTCCCTCCTGAGGGTGTCACAGTGTGGCAGTGCACATGCCAGCCACCTCTAGCAATGGACTTGTGGGATGACAGGAAACCTGTGTGGGAACACAGATCCCATCTGTGATGTCCCATAGCGGTTTGTTCCGCGTTTGTATAGCATCTAGCGGAGTAGTGTCTTATCTCAATTGCTGTGCAAATATGTAGGATTACTTATGAGAGTAGGGAGGATTAACTCCATAATTCATACAGATTGATGCTAACGAGAGTTTCTTAGGGAGGATGCTTCATAGTGGTCTCTTAGGTCTGCTTTTCTTCTGATCTCCCCAAAGTATCACCTGTGGGCTTTGAGAGCGTGGTTGGCAAACTGTAGTCAGATGTTACAGACCCCATCTGATGAAATTCCTGTCTGGGGGGAATAAACAAGCAGCATTTTATGTTTTGCTTTAGGAAATACAGAGGTTAGCTAAGTCTGTGTTTTAAACCTCCATAAACAGACTCCAGCTGTGACAGTCCTGGGATCTGTACCTTCCTGCTCCAAGCTGCAGTGCCAAAATAGAAACAGGCTTCTTCCTGGACAGGCTTCGTCCTGAGATGATCTCTCGGTTTGTGAATGTGTTCTGACTTGGCAAAAAAACAGCGGTTTAAAATATTCAGCATGACAGCTGTGAAACTGTGCACACCATTGTCTGGTGACTGACCAGAGGAGTAAGAAGTGCCCTCTGCAGAATGACACAGTCAACACTGGCATTAGTTCTGACAGCTCCAGCCTCACTGGTTTGTGAACACATCACCCCTCATCTTTCGTAGCTGAGAGATGGAGGTGCAGCTTTTGCCATGAGTTAGAGAAGCGGGAGATGCAAGACAAAAAGCAGAGGTCATAAAATCCATCAGCAGCCTGGGAATGCATTGGTGTTTGCATTGCAGCCTTCTATGTGCAAGGCTAAAATAGGATATGTCTATGTGTAGCTTTATGGGGGCAGAGTGCTCCAGTGACCCTCCTAGGCTGTAAACTTCAGATTTGATCATGGTGTCTATTTACAGGTGAACAACCAAATATTTGGGCTGCAAAGGTTTGTTATCAATTTGCCGTGCAGCCCATTTGTATAAATCTCAATATAAGACATTCCTTTCAATGGGAAAGAAAGGCCAGCACTTACAACAAACCCCGTGATAGTGCATTTATGACAGTACAAGTTAGACAAATGAGTAACAGTATTTGGAGGAAATTCCTGGAAGTTTCTTGGTGGTTACTGTAGACACTACTGCACTGTAGAATCACACGTATTGTTTGTCCATGTGGAAGTCACTGCTGTGCCCCCAGTTTAAGCCTATATACAGCACTACAGATATTATGCTAGGATGGTTGGGTACTAACGATGCCCCTTCTCTTCCTTAGAGATGCTTACCTGCAACTTTCACTTATCCTTTCATGTGGACATGTAAGTCCCAGGTGAAAGCATTGAGTTTTCCAGGGTTATCAGTGGATTAAAGTCAGCAAGAAAGTTGAAAACCCAGTATAGGGACGTTGCCCAGTTGTGTAGGGATGGGGTCAGGAAGGCCAAGGCACAGATGGAACTGAAGTTGGCAAAGCATGCAAAGAATAATACGGCAGCCTTCTACCGGTATGTCAACCAGAAAAGGAAGGTCAAAGAAAGCAAATCCCCCCCAATGAGCAAGACTGGCAAACTGGTTAACAACGGACGAGGAGAAGGCTGAGGTACTCAACAACTTTTTTGCCTCAGTTTTCACTGGCAACCTCTCTTCCCAAACCTCTTGAGTAGATGGACTGCAAGACGGGGACTGGGGGAGCAAAGCCCCTCCCACTGTAAAAGATCAGGTTCGTGACTGCCTGAGGAACCTGAACATACACAAGTTTATGGGACCTGACGAGATGCATCCCAGAGTCCTGAGGGAATTGGCTGATGCAGTTGCCAAGCCATTCGCCATAATATTTGAAAAGTTCTGTCAGTCAGGTGAAGTCCCTGGTGTCTGGAAAAAGGGAAACATTGCACCCATTTTTAAAAAGGGTAGAAAGGAGAACCCTGGGAACTACCAACCTGTCAGCCTTACCTCTGTGCCTGGGAAGATCATGGAACAGATCCTTCTAGAAGCTGTGCTGAAGCACATGGAGGACAAGGAGGTGATTTGAGACAGCCAGCACGGATTCACCAAGGGCAAGTCCTGCCTGACCAACCTAGTGGCCTTCTATGATGGAGTGATGACATCAGTGGACAAGGGAAGAGCTACAAATGTCATCTACCTGGGCTTCTGTAAGGCCTTTGACATGGTCCCCCACAACATCCTCTCTAAATTGGAGAGATATGGATTTGATGGGTGGACTGTTTGGTGGATAAGGAATTGGTTGGATGGTCGCATCCAGAGGGTTGTGGTCAACAGCTCCATGTCCAGATGGAGACCAGTGACAAGTGGTGTCCCCTCAGGGGTCTGTACTGGGACCAGTGCTGTTTTATATCTTCATCAATCACACAGACAGTGGGATCGAGTGCACCCTCAGCAAGCTTGCAGACGACACCAAGCTGAGTGGTGCAGCTGACATGCCAGAAGGGCGAGATGTCATCCAAAGGGACCTGGACAAGCTTGAGAAGTGGGCCCATGTGAACCTCATGAAGTTCAACAAGACCAAGTGCAGGGTCCTGCACCTGGGTCAAGGCAACCCCCGATATCAATACAGGCTGAGGGATGAAGGGATTGAGAGCAGCCCTGCAGAGAAGGACTTGGGGGTACTGGTGGATGAAAAGCTGGACATGAGCTGACAACGTGTGCTTGCAGCCCAGAAGGCCAACCGAATCCTGGGCTGCATCAAAAGCAGCGTGGCCAGCAGGTCAAGGGAGGTGATTCTGCCCCTCTACTCTGCTCTGGTGAGACCCCACCTGGAGCACTGCGTCCAGCTCTGGAGCCCTCAGCACAAGAAGGACATGGACCTGTTGGAGCGGGTCCAGAGGAGGGCCACAAAAATGATCAGAGGGCTGGAGCACCTCTCCTATGAAGAAAGGCTGAGAGAGTTGGGGTTGTTCAGCCTGGAGAAGAAAAGGCGCTGGGGACATCTTATTGCCACCTTTCAGTACTTAAAGGGGACTTACAAGAAAGATGGGGACAAACTTTTTAGCAGGGCCTGTTGTGACAGGACAAGGGGTAATGGTTTTAAACTAAAGGAGGACAGATTTAGGCTGGATATAGAGAAGAATTGTTTTATGATGAGGGTGGTGAAGCACTGGAACAGGTTGCCCAGAGGTGGTAGATGCCCCATCCCTGGAAACATTCAAGGTCAGGTTGGATGGGGCTCTGAGCAACCTGATCTGGTTGAAGACGTCCCTGCTCATTGCAGGGGGGTTGGACTAGGTGACCTTTAAAGGTCCCTTCCAACCCAAACCTTTCTATGGTTCTATGATATAAAGGAACTCTGAAGTGTTTCTTTTTCTCCCCAAGTGAGGAATGTCAGATAGACTATTTCCTGCCTTTCCTCTCTTAAGAGTACGGCGTGGGAGGTCCCAGAAGTATAAAATTGCTTTTCCTTAATCAAAAAGACAAGAGTCTTGGAGCTTTAATAGAGACATATTTTCTTCTCAACAGTTCTCAAACATTTGCGCCACACTGGATTTAATGATATAGGAGTTTTAAAGGGGCTGAATAAATCACTTCTTTTGCTGTTCATCAAGCGATACGCTGGTGATACAGCCTCCGTTAAAGATCTGGTAGACCTTTCAGGAAAAAACAGCATTAAAAACAGACTGAACTTACTGTGTTTAAAAAACAGCAGTAGAAAAACATGCCTCAAATACATAAATGTTACTGTTAAACACAAAAATGTGCATGAGGTCTCTTTTATTCTTGGAGCCCTCGGTTATACTCAGTAAATATATTCAGTTACTAGTGGTAACTTGGAAGACGCTGAAGTGCGGGGAAGAGAAGGAGGGATAGCTAAACAGAAGGCTGACAAGGGGGTGCAGCTGTGCAAGCATGCATTAGCTGGCTGAAGCTGCAGCACAGCAGCCGAGGGATGAGTTAAAGCTCTGGTAGGTCACAGCACAGTTTGTTCTTGCTGATTTATGAATCCCACACTTGGACTATATCTTTGCTTTGCTATGTTAACGGCTTCAGTACCCAGGAGTGTGTGTGTATCTTAATAAGGCATCGGTATATTGTATATGTCAATCATTAGGCAGCAACACTATGCAACACTGCTACATTCTCACCCGCTTGAGGAGGCTTTTGCTTTGCAAAATGTAAAGTCAGGGGTATATCACTGCATCTTCCCAACAGGACCCTAAGAGATGCAATTGTTAGTAACTAGTAAGGACACAAATAGCTCTTACTTGCCTTACGGTGCATTACCGTTTGAACATTACAACCCTCATTCCCAGCACAATCACTCAGCTCTCGTGCATAGATGCCATCAAGCCAGGGAGAAGGAAAATCAATGATGCCGAACACAAACAATGTGCTTGCATGCCCTGCAAATACGTCACATCTTGTTTATTACATACAGTTCTTTTGCAACTCCTCCCACTCTATTAATAAAATGTCCTCAAGGTTTCAAAGTGGAAAGCTCAGCAGTTGCTGATGCGAAATGACAGCAGTAGAGTGATGATGATTTACACCACCTACAGATCAAGTCTGAAGGCTTTATTTACATGCTGCAAGACTGTTTGCACAACTGTTTGCATTTGGTGCATGGGAAATCTGGCAGTGAAACAATTCAGTTGCATTATGAAATTAAAAAGCGTTCTAACTACTTAAGGCATTAAATGCTCTTTGCGTGCTGCTGTATTACATTCATAAAATACCCAAGCCTGGCTCTAATGGGCTGTAAATGAACTCTTGGTGAAAAATATATCAAAATAAAACTACAGACAGCCTGGGAGAATGCCTTCCAGGTTTCCCATAAAGACTTCATACAAATTAGCAAAGCTGGTTCCAGAGAGCACATAACAGGCTTTACGCTAGACCTTGCAGATGCCAGGACAGGACTTTGTTTTTTACAATACCAGTATTTACACTGACTATGGGCTTGAGTGATAGGAAATGCAAGACTTGCAGTGAGAGCAAGGCAAATGGTATCATTTAGAAGGGAAGATAAACAAAATTGGTGCTACCAAGAAGGTGGGAAGTCAGAGCTGCGTGGGCTGAGTTCTGTCCTTATTTGGCTTCAGGGAATTATGTGATTTTATTCTATGACTCAGAGTTGTTTTTACAGCATTTGCGTCACCCAGAAAAGTTGAATCTGCATAAGACCCAGCATGTTCCAGGAGAGAATATTTTGTTCTGTAATGTGAACTCACAAACAGACACCGACAGCTTTCATGTTTTGCTTTTTTTATTATTATTGTCATTCAGGCATAAACTGCAAAATGTCTCAGAGCTATCAGGTTGTGTTACCACAGCAGTATCAGGGAAAATCCTAACACTTGGAGAATCATTTTACAAATCAGCAGCAGTGAATTTCACTTCCTGAGAGAGCCATAAGCTTTTAGTTTGCTTCCTTCAGCCTCTGTTCACATGTGGAAAAACACAGCCTGTGTATGAATTAGATAATGTAACTGCCCCTCTTAGTTCCACCCAGGTCTGACCGTATTATTTCACTTGCAGAGCCTCACCCATTATAGGTGCCACAGATCAGGCACTGCCCTGAAGTGTAAATGCTTGTGTTTCTTCATGCAGAAGGGTTGTCAGAGGATTTGGCGCATAACGCTGTAAGGAGATGGCAGAACTGAAAACAGGTGAGCTTGGGCATTGGCTTGAAGATGCAGCAAATCCAAGCAAATCCAAATTTAAGGCTTTGAAGGCTGGATCGCAAATGCTGCAGCCCTGTGATGCAAAGTGCTGATCCAATATTGGCTCACTCTGCTTGTTCAGACGTGTTCAAGTGTTTCTGAGAAGTTATTTTTGTGCTGGCAGGCTTTATGAGAGATCAGGTGGTGTCTGCCCATGTGGCTCTGCATTTTTACAAGGCTGGAGATCACTTCTCTTCCTGCAGCTGGCACGGAGCTGTCGTAAAAGTATGACACTGACATAAACGCCGCTCTGGCTAATTAGACAGAAATGAGGTTGCATGCCCCGCACCCAGCCTGGAGCGTCTCGGTAGCACCGTACGGATTGGGTTTTATTAACAGCCGTGGAAGAGCCTCAACCTCCCATCCATTGCTCGGGACCGAGTAACAGCTCGGACGTAACTGAAATCCTGAGCAAAATGACTTTTATCTTGTTCCAAGTGCCTCGCATGTGGCTAGGGAGGGACGCTCACCTTTTACCCCCCTCTCTTTGCCCGAGAGCGCTGGCACCGGACTTTGACTCCAGTTCTCTGCATTGCTTGTTTGGCACTGAGCTCAGGCAGCAGGTTACGTCATGACCCTGCGAGCCATTTATGTAAAGGAAACTGCCCTCTCTCTCTCACCTACTAATTTTTTTTTTTTAAATTTTTGTTTAACAACTGCATTTTGCCAGTGGTCTACTTTTGGCTTTTGCCTTTCATTCCCTCAATCTTTGCCAAGAAAAAAGGCTGAGGCTGAGTAAGGTGCGGTCATCTCAGGCTGCAGCCTGGAAGGGGGAGGCACTGCACTAATCTCCTGCTTTCTGTCTCTTCTCTTGTGTCCAGAGGAGAAGAAAATGAAGCCGACACAATTATCAGATAGCTCATTAACTGAATCCCATCAGAACTGGTCACTCTGCAAGTTCTTGGTGATTTAATTCCCCCATTTAATTAATTCCTCCTCTAGAAATGATTAGCTCACATTAGAGACAAATTACCTGTTAATTTTCCATTTGATAATTAGTGCTCCTCTAGGCCCTGGTTAAGCTTTCCTGTCCGATTTGTTCAGAAGCAGACACTTAAGTCTTTTAATTTGGGTTTCTGTTAATCTTGCCATTTCCCATTTTATGTACGGGAAGACAGGCTGCTTTGTAGTCAAGGCAGGGGTCTGGTAATGCCAAAGGGGCCTCCTGGGGAGGTTGTTCCCTCCCCATCTATGCTGTGGACTTCCCATGTTCCCGGGGGAGATGAAAGACAAAAAAAAAAAACAACCCCCAAAATTAATTACAGTGCAAAACTTTGACCTTTGCAGCTTCTGCTTGCTGATTCTCAAAGTCTCTGGGCCTTGTATTTTTTATTTGCGTGAGTGTTTGTCAGGCACAGGGCCAGGGGCATAGTGTCCTCAAGAGGGGTTGCAGCAGTGAGGGCTGCCTGCGAGGGCTTTCATGGTGGATGGGGGAATTTTCTTGGGGTCTGGTCTCTGCTCCCGAGACTGCTTCTGCATTTTATCTACAGACTGCTTCAATGCAAAATGCAGAAGCTGTCCAGGAAACAGAAGGCAATGCTTCCCCTCTGCCACCCCCCCGGATGTGTTTGCAAATCCTGGTCTCCTCTTTCAGTATGCTTCTGCCAGATAAAAGCCTGCTGGCATTACTTATTAATTTTGCTGCACAGTGTCATGGTTTCGACAGGAGGGGGGGATAGTCCCCTTTTGATCAATGCTGGCCTGTCGCTTCTGTTGGTAGGGCACTTCTTTAGGGGAAAGGGTGCTGTGGGTTTGGCTTTCCCCATATGGTGGAAAGCAGAGAGCTCAGATCTACCATTTGTCAGGCAGGCACTCAAAAACCTGCTGATTGTACAAACCTTGGGAGATGTTCTTCGGGTTAAGTATTGCTGTATGCCGCGGAGCGCAGTTTGTCCCTGCATGCTCCCAGGGGAATGGGTGGCAAATGCTTTCTTCAGCCTCACCTGGGACAGAGGTTGGAGCACTTGCCAGAGAGACTGCCCTCCTCGTGAGCGGCTGCGGGGCTGGGCTCCTTACGAGCAATAACGTGGAGGAGTGCAAGGTCTGTGAGCAGTGCCCCAGTGACACCTGATGGAGTATATTTGGATGGGGCTGGCTGGTCATGCACAGGCGTGATGGAGGAAAGGCAAACATGCAGCTGACTTTTTTATGGAAAGGTAGGCACATTTGATGCTTAAATAAAAATTGAAATTGCTACTCTACCCTTAATTGGTTTAGTGATGGACTTGGTAATGTTAGGTTAATGGTTGGACTGGATGATCTTAAAGGTCTTTTCCAACCTAAACGATTCTATGATTCTATAAATACAATATTTAGAGCTCCCTCAGTTGCTGCCTAAACCTCAAGACTCCCAAAGCACTTCTGCTGCTAGGTGGACCAAACATTCAGGCCTGGAGCCTCAAGGGTATTTCAGCATCTATGCTGCTGACATTCCTTGGCTAGCGCCTAATCCTTTTTAGGTCTCTCAAGTGTGAACAGAGCCACCTAAATGCTGGTGGTACTGCCCAACACAGCCCCAGAGCTGCAGGGATTCTGAGACAAGGTGTGTTTGGATCTGGGCTTTGCTGGCATAAGCCAACCTTGCTGTACCATGTCACTGCCCTGGCTGCCCGTCCTGTTCCCCTGCGGATGCTACTGCCCCTCGAGTGGAGAAGGATGCACATGTGCTCTTTTTCATACCCTGTGGTGAGGCTCGATGGCGTTGCCCTTCAGCTGGAGACCCTTGAGCAACATGCAGCCAACCTGTAGCACTAGTAGGGGCTCTCAGGCCCGATGGGATGCTCTGTCAAAAGCATTTACCAAGCATCTACCCAAAATAATGGACTGAGGGTGTCCCAGCTTGGTGCTTTAACTCATCACTTCCACAGTCTGCTCTTTGTTTTGCAATTTTTAAATTGCACTGCTAAAAATCATAGCAGTGGCCCCAAGCAGCGAAATTTCTCTATCCCATTTAAGGGCAAGGCAATAATTTCTGTTACACTAGTGAGCCCATTGCTCTGGTAGGAGAGAGAGATTGTGGACAGGCTGCCACTGAATGTGCCTGAGCGGCTGCTGTGAACAATCACTGAGCGCCAAGAAGGGAGAGGATGTGTTTTG